>NC_142010.1:179089247-179396033 GCF_049901735.1 Notechis scutatus | reverse complement strand
ATTTGTGAGGTCAGCCAAAACAGATTCTGACATGTGACCAAAATTAGTAGTGAGCAGATTCAGCTTTCTCCAGCCATAGATGTGTATAATAAAAATATTTATTTATAAAAGATACATCTGAAAGTAACTTATTTCATGTACAAAAATGTTTTCGGGTAGCTGAGTTAAAAAGAAAAAAGAAATTAATGCTGAGGAACTTGGGGAACAATTTTTAAAGCTTGAATCAAGAAAAATTTATATTTAAAAACATGGCCTTCAAGGGAATTAGAATTTGAGGGAACAACTATGTTCAGACACCAATTCACAAAATTCTGCACATTATAGAATGCAGCGGACAATAAATTATAAGTGGGAAGGCAGGTGCCTCACTAAAATAGGTAATTCCCTGAATGTTTGAAAATGCATTCTTTCTGATACGTCATTGGAAATGTTGATATTCAAAGGGACAGAGAAAGAGAGAGCAGGATGGGTAAGAAAAATCCTGCAGACAAATGCTTTGTTCATGCTTTCAAGCCTTCTCCAAATTAATTGCTTTTTACAAAATTCAGATGACATATTTTGTAAAGAGCATTTGCAATCATAGGCATTTAGGCCTTCTGTCTGTCCTTAGGCCCTTAAGGGACATGTTCTATCAGCTTGATTGAATGGACTGAATATTTATATGCTAAATAAAGGCTGCTATAATCAGACTATGATTAGACATTTATGTGGGCTTGTGGGCTGAGAAGTATAACCATCATATAAAGAGATAAATGTGGCTTCCACTTGAATTTGGCTGGAAAATGAATGAGCTCTTGTGTTGCTGGCATCCAGTTGACTTGCAGCATCCAAACCTCCAGACTAGGTCCAGATATCTCAAGGAAATTTGGATGCCTGTCTAGAGAATTCTTCATTCCTTGGTCCGATTTCTCTCTTGAAAGAGACCATTGTTTCTTTGCTAGTGCAGGGAGGAAATTTGCTTGCAAAATTGTGTGATGATGGCTGAAGGAGGACACACAGTTGCAACATAATTTCCAAAGCCTTAGGGTAGCATTTACAAATTAGCTACCCTTGTCTATCCAGATATTAATTTGCCATGTTTTCCCCTTGAGGTTTTGGACACGGCTGACTTGTTTTGTGGTTAATTTTCTCTGTGATTGCTTGTCTTTTAAGATTAGGGCTACACTTTGAGTTTCTCAGGTTTGTGGCCTGTCAGAGGAAGGCTAATACAACTTCCATGCTTCCCCATCACCCAGCAACTTCCATGAAGCTTGTTCCACACAGCCAAAATGCCACAGTGAGAAAATCTCAACCAAATATAGAAGGTCTGCAGAGTGCATGGTCACATTCCACTCCCTAACTCCTGTCTATGTTTATATATATGCTTATATGTGTTCTGCGATGCATGCATTTATTCTCCTGTTGGTTTGTCCACAAACACAATAACAGGACAGCCTTCGGCACTGACCAAAAAATAGCCAACATCCTAAGAAACCCCAAAGACAAGATCCAGCTAGAAAAGCAAGGAGTTTATGAAATACCATGCAACAATTGCCCAGCCACATACATTGGACAAACGAACAGGAGAATAAATGCACGCATCACAGAACACAAGAATGCAGTCAGAAAAAAAGAAAATTCTTCCTCCCTTTTCCAGCACCGTAAAGCCTCAGGACATGAAATTAATTTCAAAGGAACCAAATTAATATCCAACACTGAACACTCCAGCAAGAGAATAATCAGGGAAGCCATTGAAATAGAGAAACACCCCCATAACATGAATAAACGGGACGATACCTCCTGCCTACCAGACATTTGGAAACTAGCCCTTGATAAACAAACAAGTCACAGCCACGAAAACCAACACCAAACCCAAAACAACACATGACGCCACCACCAATCTCCCTCACCAGACTCAAACCCAAACCCACCCCATAGATGAAAGGCAACTACCATCCAGAAACGAGACCACGGCTGCATCACCAGCTGCCACACACCCCGACCCCCAAACCAAGCAAACTGACACACACACCATGAACACATAGCCAGGCCTCAAGCTCAGAGCCAAACCAAAACCCGGAATGCCACATCACAGCCACCCACTCAGGATATCACATCACGGAACTCAGGAGGTTACACCACAAAACCTCAGGATGTTACAACACAGCCAACGACCCAGGATGTCAAAACAATAGAACTCAGAAGGTCTTCACACAGCCCTTTATCCAGGTCGTTACAACACAGGAGGCTGATAGACACACAGCCAATACCTCAGCCACACATCTTCTTACAAAAAGCCAGCCAATCTGCAAACATCAACTCCATCAACCAATCAAGAAATGACAACACAGCCAACCTCCCCACCAGTATATATAGGGAGACGGCAGCTCCGATCACGCTTTGCTCGCACAAGTACGAAGCCAAAAGCACCAGCCTGAAGATGGCGAGTGGGACCTCATTGAAACGTTGCCAAGATACTCTCAACCTTACACAGGAAAAGATCCGAACACGCCAAGACCTGCATACCTGTACCCATGAAAATCTACGAATATATATATATATATATATATATATATATATATATATATATATATATATATATATATATATATATATATATATATATATAATGTATATGTATATGTATATGTATATGTATATGTGTATATATATATATATATATATATATATATATATATATATATATATATATATATATATATATATATATGTTTTCTTAAGTTTTCGGGTACTTACATGTATGGTGTTCGGCTTGGTTCGGTATTTTCCCACGTCATTGTAGTTCTTTTAAAGTTGTAGCAACGTTTCAGCAGAATCTCATCTGCCATCATCAGGCTTCTGTATTGTGTCCGTCTGTGGGTCAGACTTTTACAGTGGTTTCAGATTTAAATTTGGGGCAGCCTATTGCTGTGCCAGAATGGTTTTTTCTTCATCCTGATTGGTTGGGAGTCTTGGTCTGTGTTTATTGGTCTCGGAGTTTGCTGTGTTCTGCTTGATGGGTGTTTCTGATATCTTCTGTCTGTTTTTTGGCTCTTTTTGTATCTTGATTGGCTGGCAGCATTGTGTTATATATGCAGCTGCCAGAGTTGCACAGTGTGAATAAGAATGTAATTATTTTTATTTTTGACTGGATTCAAAAGCAGCCTTACCACAGGGACATTTTTTAATTTGACTTTTCAAAAAGCAAGAGAGAAAGTTTCGGAATGCTGCTTAGTCATCCAGCAAATGACCACCTTTAGACTTCCGGGGATTTCCATTTTCCATTCTCCTTTAGACTCATTCCTGTTTTTCTATTATTGCCATTTTGCAGTCATAAGTTGTATCCTACAATAGACTAGAATGTTGCTGCAATAGCAAGATGATTGATTGATTGATTTTCTTTGACACATTATTACTGTCATAGGCTGTATACAACAGAATACAATGTTACTTCAGTAGCAAGATGATTGATTAATTGATTGATTGATTAATTTCCTTTGACTACTGTCACATCAGAAAGAACAATTTGTGGAGACCAGATTAGCAATTGGCGGCTTCTCCCAAGCCCTGCATCCCCAAATTGTTTATTCACTTAAGAATAATCAATCGAGTTACCAAGATTAGCACATGTAACCAAGTAGTCCACATTTCATAAGAGCCCAAAGTGAAGCATAAAGATTGAACAATAACTTAATACTTAATTTGTTCCTTTCTTAATGAGGAATAAAGCTCTGAAGACTAAAATGGCAACTGTTTGTTCCTATTACTGCTGACAATTGGTAGTACTTTCCCTAATTGGAGGATGTACCACAATATGAATATTAGGGCCAGATGGAAGATTTGGGCACTTGTGAAAATCATAGGCCCCTCTGATAGGTCACAGATCAGCATGTAATCCTCAAGTGCTCTTTTGTGGCACTCAGACATTTTCTGATTAGGACTGAGGAATTGGTGGCATACTTCCTGTTTGAAATGGAAACCAACAAAAAAATGTAGTGTTTTCTACAATAGGATCATCACATTTAAAAATCAACATACAGTTGGCTCCAATCCTGTTGGCCATTAGAACAGCTCTAAAAATGTAGTTCGTTTCTGGGCAATGGGATAAAGTTGATTGGAATTCTCACTTAGAGGAGTGTAATATAAATTTGGATTTATTCATTGTTTTTTATTATATTGGGTTTCTTTACTGTTTGTTGTTTGTTAACCCAGAGTTAAAATTATTCAGTTGAGCAGCCATATAAATTTAAGACAATAAACAACAAAGAACACCATCCAAATCACCTCTGAAAAATTCAGAATTCCACAAAGGTGTGATACAGGCTCTTCTTCCTTACTCTTAAACTCTTAAAAATTCCCAACACAGCTCTTAATAACCAAAGGATTGTTTTTTCTTCTTCTATTGGTCCATTTTCATTGAATCTGAGATTTCTAATACTTTTTTTTAAAATAAATGAATAGAACTTTATTATGGGTAAAATCTAGCAAAACAGACACACAAAAATCATACAAAGAATTTTTTTTAAAAAACTTGGTCTCCAGGAAGTATCTAAAAGCTTTCATCATGTCACACATATGGAGATGCAGATATTAATTTCTCAGGTAGTGAGGAAAAAATATGCTTTTGGCTGCTTAACTGGGTATAACTTTGTGGATCATATATTCCAGCTTTCCGGATTTTTCTAAATTCTATAGCAAATGTGCTGCACATTAGAAGAACAAGAGCATCACAAGGGTTGTTCAATGTGCTAAATCTATAGCACAGAGACATCCAAGAATGCCAGTGATGTTCAGTTTATAGTCAAGGTTTTCTTGATGAAGTTGGCCTCAGAATATCTAAGCTGCCTAACGAATGTTGGCATTTGGCTTAACTTGCTTGCTAGTGTGCCAGAACTAAGTCTGTCATTACTGTTTCTGTAAGGCTACATAAATGTAAACTAAAATGTGTTTATCTGAAATTGCATTGCCCCATGACAAAATGAAAGTTACATTTGTTTTAGTTGTATTTTTCCCCAACTGCCGAATTAAATGAAAAACGGAGCAGAAATTCTGAGTCATCAGGAAAAGTCAACTAGCAGAGCCAAAATTCCACTGCTGGATCCCTTTTTGAAAAGACTCTTCAGCAATAGCAACAATTTCTAATTGGAAAATCTAGCAGAAGAAAAGTATTCCCAACCCACCCAGAGAAGAGAAACCGCTTTCTGACAAATTCCACTCTAAACTTGGAAAAAGAAAATACTTATCCTTTTTACAAAAGCCATAGTATTTCTCCCCATAACACAGTTTAGAAATAACCCTCTTCTTCATCACAATTCATCGCTATCCTTTTTTTTTTTTTTTTAGCTTTTTGGAGTGTTGTGATAACTTTGCATTGTGTGAGGATGGGGGTGAGCTGTAATGATGCTTGGGCTGGTTTTTGGGAGAAGTATTTTTTTAAACTCTATTTTATGGGATGTTGTGAGCCTCCTAGAATCATTGTGTGAAATACATACAATGTAAATAAATAAGTAAATAATTCCAGACCTCCCTACCCTTAATTCATGTATGAAATAACTTTGTATGACCTGACTTTATGCTTATTTCAAGCAATTGCTTCTATGCTTATTTCAAGCAATTGCTTCTAAATTAGAACTCGTGCAGCTTAATTTACCATACATTAGAGGTAATCCTCATGATTACAATTGAGCCCAGGACATCTGTTGTTAAGTGAGACATTTGAGTTTTGCCCCATTTTACAACCTTTCTTGCTGCAATTGTTAAGTGAGTCACTGCAGTTGATAAGTTGGTGACCCAGTTGTTAAGTGAATCTGACTTCCCCGTTGACTTTGCTTGTTAGAAGGTCAGAAAAGACCTTGGGACACAGCAATGGTCAAAAGTATGAATCAGTTGCCAAGTATCTGAATTTTGATCACATGATCATCAGGATGCTGTAAAAGTAGTAACTGTGAAAAATGGTCCCAAGTAATTTTTTTCAGTGCTGTTGTAACTTTGAACAGTCATTAAATGAATTGTTTTAAGTTGAGGACTACCTGCTTAAGACCTTCATGGATAGATGGATGGATATCATTTCTTTTTTAAAATATTTTTATTGAAAAAAATTAATGAGCTAAAAACAAAACAAATATTGGTATTAGAAAAGAAACAAAGAAAATAAGATAAATAGAAAGTTTTTAAAAAAAGAACATGGAAAAAGGAACAGAAATGAAAAAGTGGAAGAATGAAAAAAAAGAAAAGAATATAAACAAGCATCTTCCAATCTTTTTGACAATGGTTATGATTGCATTTAATTTTATCACCCTTCTCTCTCAGGTTTCCTCATAATTTTCTTCATTCCTTAAACTACCCTTTCCAATCTTCAAACCTATAAATCACAAAATCATTTCTTTCTTTCTTTCTTTTTTAAGCAAAAAAGGGATTTCCATTCACTGATAAATGTAGTCATTGATCTTTCTCTTATCAAAGAGATTAATTTTGCCATCTCTGCTATTTCTGTCATCTTCACCTAGTGGTGAAGATTCTCATCTCCCACTCAGAAGGTTGAGAGTTCAATCCTAAGTAGCAACAGATGTTTCTCACCTAGGGAGCAAAGAAAAAAATATCTGCTGTGAACTCTGTATGGCATCAGGAAAGGCATCCAGCCGGTAAACGCTCAGCTCCATCCAGTTGCCCTAACTTTACCCCAAATTAAGGAATTACATGGTCGTAAAAATGAATGTTTTATTGTTTCCTTCCTGTAAAATACTTCTAGTATTTAAGACCCATAAAGACCCATTTTTCAGGCACACTCTGGGGTTATATCTGTTCCATATTCTAATGTATATGATCCCAAAAATCTACATTAACCTTATTTGTTTGTTTGTTTGTTTGTTCATTAGATTTTTTTATTCTGCCATTGTTGATTTATAAGTAACTCAAGGCAATGAACATACCTAATACTCCTTCTTCTGCCTATATTACCCACATCAACCCTGGGCTGTAAGAAAGTGGTTGGTCCAAAATCAATTACCAGATTTCATGTCTAAGGCAGGACTGGAACTAATATTGTCCTGGTTTCCAATTCCAATTCTAAAATTCTCTTATTTCTCAGCAATACCCATTCTTTCATCCAAACTAAGATGAGTACAAAATACAATTTCAAGTCAGGCAGTCCCAATCCTCCTTGTTCCTTTGCATCTCAATGTATTTTATATTTAATGTTTGGTTCACACACACCCCTTGATCTACAGTTGGATATAGCTTTCTGCCATTGTATTTAATGGTACTTTAGTTGTCATAATAGTCATTGTCTGAAACAAAAACAACATTCTAGGCAAAATATTCATTTTTATCACCGAAATCTTCCGCAGAAATGATAATTGTAATTGCTCCCATCCTAATATATCCTTGTTATTTTTTTTCCAGGTCTTAACATAATTATTCTGGTTTAACATAGTAGTAACATATACCACTGGTAGTCATAGGGATACTCAAGTAATTCACTTTTTTCTCAATCTTAAAACCAGCTTTTTTTACATCTATTGTTTTCCACTTTCATATTCTTGGTTAACTTCTTTGAAACTTTGGTTTAAACTTTAAAACCAACTAACTTCTCCAAATCCATAAATTTTACAAAAAATTTGTTTCGTGCAATTACTTTTCCAAAATTGTCACCAAGTCTTTAACAAATGCCCATGATTTATATGTTTCTCTTTTATTTTTCATTCCAGAAATTCTCTCTGCTCTTATATATCTGTTTAATACTGAAATAAATAGCAATGGTGACAAGCAATGGTGACCCTTGTCTAATTGATGGATCTTGCCATATATACATGATTACATCCATCAAATATTCTACAAGTTATTAACCCACCCACCTCTCAAACAAACTGTAATTTTGTCCTATGTATTTTTCTTTACCATATGCCTTTAGTGCATATCCTTTCCTAATATGTGCACATATTCATATGCATGTTTGGTATGCAGCTTTACAATTTTCACACTGAGGAGTCTTTTCAAGTAGATATTAGTAGACGTTTTGAATTATGTGCTGATCTTTGCCTCAACTGAGCCTGGAAAATCATTATATTGTATTCAAAAGAAATTTGAGATTTGATTGCTTTTGCATTCCTAGTCTAAGTAAGCTTCAGAATTTAGCTTTGTCATTGTAAATCATCACTTGCCATCATTATTTGTTTATTTAAATACAACTTTTACAAGTCTGAAGCAATAAATACAACAATTTAAACATTCTATGAATGATTGCCAAAAATCATCATGTCAATAAATGAATGCAAAACAAAAATAGCAATCAATCTGTAGCTTTATGTGGGAAAACATATATACATATATACCGTTCATGCTACTCTCTTTTAGAGTAACCATCTTTTTGCAGACCATAAGAAATAATAAGCTAAATAATTTAAAGGGATGGAATAAGAAAAGGAGAGGAAGTAGATTTAAATCAAGTTTATACCAACACCATTCACCATTCCATACTTTGTATTCTTCCATTCTTGCTCCCTCCATCTCAATAAACTAATTTACACATTACTCTTCACTAAACTTCTTCTTTTTGAGGATCTCATCAATGACATCCAACCAATAATGGGTAGAAGGAATCAATCTGAGGAACTGGAGGAAGAGCCTATACCAATACAATGGTCGGATAAAAGAGATTTGAAGAAAATTGTTTAATGCCCATGTACATTTTACAAAAATTAAAAAATAATAATTGAAATCACTCTTGCTCCTGCCTCTTTTAATCTTAGCTGATCCTTATTTTCCTTGACTACATTGTTCACAATTAATTGGTAGACAATTGGTAGAGTTGCTTCGGTAGTCAATTATACAGCTGTGTAAACTCTGTGGTTGATTAAAAGGGACCAAATATCATCACTGCCAAGGATGTATGTAATGCCAGAATTTTCAAGTGATAAGGAGCCATCTGAATGCAGGTTGGATGACCAAAATCAGGTGACAGAAACATTGAAGGTTGCTATAGCCAACATTCATTTCATTTCTCTGAAAAATTACCCATATTTTTGAGAGCCAGTTTAGCCTAGTGATTAAGATAGCATGCTAGTAAGTGGGAGACTGTGAATTCAAGTTCTGCCTTAGCCACAAAAGCCAGGTGGATGACTTTAAGCCAGTCACTCTCTCTCAGCCCAACTCATATGTGAGGAAAATAGGTGGAGGAAGGTACATTGAATATGTTTGCCATCTTGAGCTATTTTTAAAATAATAAAGGTGGAACATAAAGTATTTGCTCACATTAACAGGATCAGAACACAACCAAATCCATCTGTAATGAGTTTGATTTTTTTTCCCAGTTTGTGCATCCTAAGGGTATGGATAAGCTAATTTTCTTGAATATTAGAATTTTGCAAGTTTAGGATTTTTATCTGTATCAGAAATTCTGAAGGAGTTTCTAGAGTATTATTGTTTCTGCTATAATTAAAAAGACAATAATGCATTCTTAGGGTGTATACGGTTTCACTTTGCCCCTTTGCTTCAATATCTACATGAACTCATAGAGAAAAACATATCCAGATGTCAACAGCATGTTGATGATACACAGTGCTACTTCTGCTTCAACAAATATTTGGAAGCCATTTGCATGAAGGCAGGCAAGCTGAGCTATAGGTGAGTTAGTCAACTAGCTGGTTTGGCTTAAAATAGGTTTGTAGTTTGAATTCAGTCCTTCCAAAATGCCAAATCTGAAACTGAAAAAAATAGAAACTATAGAAACGGCGAGGTATCAGCTATAACCCCATTTAAAAAGACCAGATGTTATCTCAGATACTCAGGTCCTTATTACAGTCATAGACACATGCAACTAAAAAAAAGCTACTTAGAGCACTGAATCTAATTCCTGCTCTGTGCAGGAATATAAACCATTGTTTTCTCTTTGATGATATCCAGCATAGGTATTACTCACCTTCCAGCACTTTCATATCCAGCACTGGGATCCCAAATGGTTTTAATGGGCTAGTGGGAAGAGAGGTCAGGTGTTCTGATGCTTGTGAGAAGCAATCACATTTATTTTACAGCATTACTTACCTATTTTGACAGCCAGTTTGCTGCAGTGGTTAAGGTATCAGACTGGGAACTAGGAGAGAATGAATTTTAATTCCATTTGAGGCATGAAGCCAGCTGGATGACCAAGGGCCAGTTTATTTATTTATGTAAGAAAATTTACATGGCCATCCATCTCACTCTCTGTAAGAGACAGGGAGGAGGGAGGGCGGGGGACATCATCCTGATCAGAAACTGATGCTGTTGCTTTATTCTTTAACAATAATTTAGCTTTTATTATAATTTATAATACTCCATGACTTATTACCCAACACTTTTGATTTTGGGGTGGGAGGCACCATAAAGACCCTTAAAAACAAATTTACAAAACATTGATTAATTATCCTTCAATCCAAACATAAATCTAAGTATGAGAGGGGGGAAATGAAATATTACAGAAACATTATATATAAATACAAAATAATTCTTTCCACATTCTAAATATCCTCAGGTTTTTTTTTAAAAGAAGCGATATTTCCAGGTAAGCAATCTTGATTCTTTTCCTTCTAGCTCTCAGTATCAATGCCTTCACTGTATATGCCTGTTGCCACAACAAATAGAGATATGCTTACATGTGAAGAAAGGGGGCTGCAGCACTTACAAAATTTCCATGTGTTTTGTAAGATCTGGGAAAGTCCAGAATTGCAAAACTTGTGTTAAGTTAGAGAAAGTTACCTCACTGACTTAATGCTAGGCATTGAGGATTTTTCCTCAGGGGAGAAAACTTTTCTTTTTTTCACTAGCCCTGGTCTAATATTAAAAGCACAGTAATATCCTGCTAGAAAGAATGGGCCTGGTCATTTCTTTAACTGTAAGCATTATCTAGTTTTACAAATGAGTTCAAAAATGGTCCCATGCTGTTTACACCAACAGCCTAGTCACTTTCTATTCTAGTAACCACCGCCTTTAAAAATGTCTACTGACTTTACTAGGTATTGCTTGTGTTAGAGAGAGGGTGTGTTATTGCTGTATGTTACTCCCACCAGTAATAAATAATCAATGATGAAAGAGTTGAGCCTCATTTATAGGAATTATCCAGACAGAAAACAAGAATGAAAAAATAAAGGGAGAACTTAGACCTCAAATACGTATCTACTATTCGAACAGCATTTCTTATTTTTGTTTTGTTTTGTTTTTCTTTTTAGAGACAACAATGAATAATGCAATAATACATTAGGAGCTTAATATGGTGTATTGCGCTCAAAATAAAGACTGTTACTGGTATTATGTTATAAAATCACTGAACATATTTTGCAATTTAGCTTTAATTGTACAATTCAAGCAACTTTATGTTCATTAATATCACTGAAATTATAGTTATAATTGGTATAAACCTTTATTTTCCTTGTCTTCCAAGGTTTAGGTTATCTACAGTTACAACTATTAACAATTTCTAGGTTGTATTGTATAAACCCTGCTGGATCAAGTTAATATTTGTACTTTATAATGGATTGTTTACTTCTTGTAATACAATAAGCAATTAAGTCTAAAAATGGACAATAGATTTTCAATTGGCAAGATGTAAAAGAAAAATGATTCAAAGGAAAAGAGGAAATTCAAAGTTTTTCTTTATGGGGATGACTCTACAAAAAGCATGAAAGATCTGCACAATGACTGAAACAACAATTCTGTAACGTTATCCATACTCATTTAGAAACTGCTAACTGATATTGCTGCCATACCATGTACAGAGTTACGGCCTCTGGAGACAGACAGAGTACAGTAGTCCTTTCTTTCTTCAGGGAGCCTGGCAGAATTAATGCCAATGCATGGTTATTAACAAACTATCCCTATTGTGATATAATCAGAGGTGGTATTCAGCAGGTTCTGACCAGTTCTAGAGAACCAGTAGCAGAAATTTTGAGTAGTTTGGAGAACTGGCAAATACCACCTCTGACTGGCTCCACCCCCATCTATTCTCTGCCTCCCGAGTCCCAGCTGATCGGCTGTGTCTTCTTTTGTTGCCCTGCACAGGAGAACAGAGCTGGAAAGCAGGCTAGTGGGGTGGGGAGGGAATGGGGATTTTGCAGTAACCTTCCCCTGTCACACCCACCAAGCCATGCCCACAGAACCGGTAGTAAAAAAAATTTGAATCCCACCACTGGATATAATGTCATGGTGTCATGATAATATATAGCTTCTTACCATGTATTTGTGGCAATGCAAATGTACCTGTATGAAACATTACACACACACACACACACACACACACACACACACACACACACACACACATGATAGATAGATCAAAGATAGATAGAAGATAGATAGATAGATAGATAGATAGATAGATAGATAGATAGATAGATAGATAGATAGATAGAGCGAGCATACCATAAAGGAGAAAGCTTTGGAGGTTTATACCATATGTGACAAAGTCACAAAGTGAAGATTTTGAAGAAGACACAACAAGAAGACAGTTTTCTTAGCAAAGGGGAGTTCTTGAATGAATGGCTTGCATATTAATGAGAATAGGCAATGGCACTGGAAAATTATCAGAAGGTGTGCAAAAGTACCAAAGGTCTTAGGAAGTAATATAATATTGGGGGGGAATGGGAGAATGATAAGCAGGGGACATTAATTACAGCCCATACAGTATTTTACAAATAAGGCAGAAAGCATGCCGGACAACTATCAGTACATTTTAATCCCGCTCTCCTTGAAACAAAATTTGGGATTTTCAAATATATCCCACATTTAATTGCCAAGGATGAGAGAATATCTTAACAGGACAGGTGTTCTGTGTCTGTCATAGATCCTATTAATAGCAAAACTAAAATGCATCGTTTGATATCATTCAAAGGACAGAATCGTTTAAAAACCCCTTCAAATTGAACTTTTGATATTTACAGGATATAGAAACTAGGATTTTGAAGCTATGGACATATAGGCTTTCCTACATTAAAGCCATTGTCCCTTCTATTATATTCTGGGCATGGGTGCAAGTAATTGAGACGAGTCAGTGACTTAGTGAACTTCAACTCTTTATTAAGGAACAAAAACAGAGAGCAAAACCCTTGGGCAGCAGTAGCCCTTTTATAGAGCTAGCTACTGACCTGTTAACCAATGACCTGTGTCCACATGCTTAACTTTTGGCCAATGAAAGATGTTAAACTAATAGCCAATCAGGTTGCTCCGTGAGGACCAATCCCAGTTTGCTATCCAAGGGCCAATCTAAAGTGCAGGCTTTCAAGCCTGCTTAACATAATGTTAATAAGTTTTATTAAATGTTTTTTTGTTAGTTCATAACACCTTCTACCTCTGTCTATATAGACTAGCATAGAACATAGAATAATAGAGTAGGAAGGGACCTTGCAGGTGTTCTAGTCCAGCCCCCTGCTTGAACAGGAGTCCTTATAGCATTTCATACAAATGGTTGTCCAGTCTCTTTTTGAAAGCACCCACAACATCTGAAGGCAAACTATTCCATTGGTTGATTGCTCTCACCATTAGGAAATTTTTCCTTAGTTCCAGGTAGCCTCTCTCCTTGATTAGTTTCAACCATTGTTTCTTATCTGGCATTTTGGTGCTTTGGAAAATAATTTGATCTCCTTGTGTTTGTAGGAGCCCTTTAAATATTGGAACATTGCTATCATGTCACCCCTTCTGAAACTTCATATCACACCCTTCTGAAATGTCTAAGCAGCAGTTTAAAAGTTTCAGAAAAGGGTCTTCTCCAGTATTTAGAAATTCCCAGGGCTGAAGTGTTAAACCAGAGGAAAACTTCAGCTTTTCTACTGAAACCTGCTACAGCCTACAAAGTAAATATAGCATTGATTGTATTGATAGCATCCAAGATTAGTATTCAGGGCTATCATAACTGAAGAGCAAGTTAGTTTAGAGGGGAAAAAAGGTACATTCAAAGATCAATTGGGTGACACTAATCCTTGGCCTTAAACTGCCTTCTAAATTATTGGCTGAAATCCTAACTTCACTTGAACGGGCAGAGATTTCCTGCTGCCAGAATGAAAGAAAACTCCATTACGCTAAATCAAGAGCAGGATAGATGACAAACAATATGGTGCTTGCCCCAGGGGAACAAAACAGAGACATGTCTCATGACACAAAGATACCTGACACCAGTATAAAGTAATGACTAATGGGCATGGCTCAAGTCCCATATATTATAACGGTGCCAGAACTTTCTCTCCTTTCCTACTCCAGTGAGACTTCTATATCTTGTCATATTAGTAAAAGAATTGCTAAATCACATCCCCATTAAATACGATGCAGCCATTACAAATTTGAATGTTTGTTTATTTAGAAATGTTATGTATGGGTCATTCGTTGCTTCAGTTTGACCACAGCTTTCTTACTTCCCTTAACAGCAATTACCAATAGGTACAGTATATTTATATTCTAAATACAATCATATATA
Organism: Notechis scutatus; assembly: GCF_049901735.1. Taxonomy (NCBI): domain Eukaryota; kingdom Metazoa; phylum Chordata; class Lepidosauria; order Squamata; family Elapidae; genus Notechis; species Notechis scutatus. The sequence continues at coordinate 179,381,623 of NC_142010.1, read as the reverse complement.
AGAAATTACAAATACAGACGGTTTCCATTTTTTATTAGTTAAGTATAACAAACAAAAGAATAACATATAGAAGATCATAAAATATAGGTCTCTCCAAAATAGTCTTCCATAATATAGAATAGCACTATTATTTATATATCATCATATATTATCATAAGACTAGGAGCAATATCAGGTATTTTTTGCATTCTTAATATATTTCATGGGCATCTACATGTACAATGACAATTTGTAATTGATAATTTTGAAAAATTGTAATGAATGACAAGCATTTCAGTGTTTGGTTCTGGTTTGATGGTTTTCAGCATTCTTCCTGTGCTGAACAATTAAGTTTAAGGTGTGATGTGAGATATGTGTGTGTATGTGTGTGTGTGTGTGTGTGTATGCATGTACGCATACATACATGTACACACACATAGACAGCATATCTCCCAATATGATGATCATGTTTTAAATGTATATGTAGCTATAAAATTACCCTATAAAATTACCCTATGGTAAGATGGGCAGCAAATATATATTATCAATCAATCAATCAATCAATCATACAATGGAAAATATATTTTGATAATGCTTCAGACAAAATGGATCTTCTCAATACTTTTCTTGTTTGAAGTTGGCTGTGTCCTGATGGGACAAAATTCAGAATGCCTCAGGAGATTCTATATGAAAAATAATTATTGTTTCAGCCTTTGATAGGAAAAAAATAAGAATACGCTATTTACTTTCTTGGTCTGCACTCCCAGACATAAAAATAAAGTGGTAATCCATACTGAATGTTACCTCTTACTCAACCTACAGATGAATTGCCCCAATGGATTCATTTTTTAAAAAAAGTAAAACATTTTTAAATTCCTCACAATAAACAATGAAAGCAACTGTTTGAGCATGTTTGGGTGAGGGGTGGGGATGAGGTAATTTGCCAAAGAATGTCATTAATGACTGCAAAATATCCCACTAACCTGCCAAGTAGGAAGATTCAACAAATGAACAGAACCAACATAGACTTTGCAAGTTTAGAATATCTTCTGAAAGCTCAACATAAACAAAGCACCCTTCCTATTGTATAGGATTACTATTTCTGGGTTATAAAAATCTGGACGCGGACAGCAAACTTTTCGATATTTTTTTTTCTTCATTCAGTGATTGCCCAGACTTTTGCAGTCAGATATAACATTGCATACTCAGTCCACATGTTCAAAGTTCAACAAATCAACAGGATGAACATAGCCTTTGCCTTCCCTATGATAAGCATCAATAGCATTAGCAATTCTTATGGAATGCGCAATAAACACAGCACTGATTGTACATGCCTAATGTCTACCTAACTGCATGCGTGCACACATGCACATACACAAACAAAACTGCAGCACAAAACACAATGTGCAGATGCAGCACAATCAAAGGACTCTACCCAAGGTTGCATTAAAAAAAAATCAGTAAGAAGGTGGTCAGGCAACTTAGATTAATCTTCATCCATGTTTCTGTTTGGAATTAGTTACCCACTGGGCATCTTGCCTTCCCAGATGTGTTCAACAGCACCAACATCTGCCTCTATTTTAATATATTCAAACAGAATGCAGTACTGCAGGCTAACTCACTGCCAGCAGTTTAATCCTGACTGGCTCATGGTTGACTCAGCCTTCCATCCTTCCGAGGTCAGTAAAATGAGGGTCCAGATTGTCAGGGGCAATATGCGGACTCTGTAAACCACTTAGAGAGGGCTGTAAATCACTGTGAAGCAGGAGCTGGGCTTGGCTAGTCTAGTGAAGAGAAGGACCAGGGGAGACAGGATAGCAGTCTTCCAATATTTGAGGGGCTGCCACAGAGAGGAAGGGGTCAAGCTATTTTCTAAAGCACCCAAAGGCCAGACAAGGAATCATGGATGGAAACTGAACAAGGAGAGATTTAACCTGGAAATAAGGAGAAACTTTCTGACAGAACAATCAACCAATGAAACACCTTGCCCTTGGAAGTTGTGGGAGTGCCATCACTTGAGACTTTCAAGAAGAGATTGGACTGCCATTTGTCAGAAATGGTGTAGGGTCTCCCTCTTGGGCAGGGGGTTGGACTAAGTAACCTACAAGATCCCTTCCAACTCTGATTATCTGTTTATCAGTATACAAGTCTAACTGCTATTTCTGTAATTGTTCTCTTCACCATATCCACTCTCTTGTTGTTTCATCCAATCTCAGAGAGTGATAAAATATTTTTAAAAAATAATAACAATCAATCAAGCATCACAATCATCAACATCTTCCAATCCAGTTCACAAAACAGCAAATCAATCAAAGTATTTTGAATAGCTGGAGCACACCAAACAGTGCTGCCTAAGACGTCTTTGTTTGTTTTTTCTAAAAGCAGGACAAAACCAGTGTGTTTTATTACAAGATTGGAACTAAACCACAGAAAATAAATATTTCTGAGCTGGAAAACACTTGAAATATATTTTAACCATGAGTCAGCAACCATTTCAAAATATCTCACAGTGACTATCATGCAATATTAACAAAATTGTTCTATCAGTCATTAATATCGGTAGTATTCGGCTTAACAACAGTTTGTGTAGTACTGTTCAAAGTTATAACAGTACCAAAAAAAGTGACTTATGACTGTTTTTCACACTTATGACCATTGCAGCATCCCCATGGTCAAGGGATCAAAATTCAAATGCTTGGCAACTGGTTTGTATTTATGATGTTGCAGTGTCCCAAGGTTATGTGATCCCTTACTGCAACCTTCTGACAAGCAAAATCGATTACAAAGCCCAATTGACTTAACAATTGTGTTACTAACTTAACAACTGCAATGATCCACTCAACAACTGTGGTAAACTGTGCAAAAAGTGGCTCTCAATCCAGATTACACTGATTGCAAGAATCCCACCAATTCAACCCTTAATCTTCTGACTGCATGATAAGATTGTATTGTGTTTTTGGCCTGCTCTTCAACAAAATGTTGCTCTTATCCATGCATCAGACAAACAGGGACTGACTTAGGCACGGAGGAAAATACTCATACTGTACTTTCAGGCAAACAATAAGGGTTTGCCAATAGTTTAGTCTAGGCCCATGTTGTCGGATTCTTGAGACTGCAGTGTCCAAATGAGGGGGATGGGTCTCACCCTCAACCATATTGACTAGATGAATCTATTTGGTGGGTTACATTATTCAGTGTGGACAGAAAGATGGGCAGCAGATAAATTTAATAATGAAGCTACAAATCTTTCCTTGGCTTAAATGAACATATTTTATCAGTCCTGATTCCCCTCCCACCTCAAATCGATTCAGGAACATTCATCCATAAAACTATCAGCACTGTTGCGCTTGGCCAACTGTTTAATCAGTCACAGCTTCAAAGGAGCAACGTCCAACACTGAAATTTATATCATCTGACAATATTTTGGCAGAAAGGACCATTATGTGGATGCAGGATTCCAGCAGCAGCAGAATTTATAAGGGGATGTAATGGGCAGTTGAGTCATGTATTTCAATTGCTCTTAACTCCCATAGATATGCTGAAGCTTTGTTGACAATACGCATCCCTGAGCATTGGTCAAATATGCATTTATCAATTGTGGTTGGGTTTTTTTTTTGTTTACTTTGTAACTATAGATGCCAAATCAAATGCTACTCAGAATTCCATCCAACAGTTTTATCTGTAAAATTATTTGAAACAAGATTGATGAATTTGAGAGAGAGAAACATTAATATTGAATTAAATTACTTGATTTAAGTCATTACTTGAAATATCATTAATACATTACAACACAATCCTGACTTCTATAATGTATTGACTGGCAGGGGTTAGGATGAGGCACAAATCATTTCTTCTATTATCATTATCATCATGCCCTATTTTTGGCAGAAATCCCATTATTGAACTCAACTGAGATTAATTTTGAGTGAAGAGATATAGTACTTTTACTGCAGAGTTGAGTGTAAGTGTCCTTGAAGAGAGTCAGTCTGCTCGATAACCTCTTTGAATTATTTTGAAAATAGATGAAGCAATTGCTCTTTGGAGGGAAGAGTGGTATAAAGGTGATGGTGAGGGTAAGGAGGCACAGCTAGGATAAACATTCTTGTTTTGCATTTCCCATTACCCTCTACATCACGGGTGTCAAACTCCCCATGCCCTGGATCTGACCTGTGGGGTGCTTAGATCTGGCCCATAAGGCTTCCCTGGAAAGAGCAAAGGACTGGCCCCTTTTCGGCCAAGGCCCTCCTGCCACCACCACCCCGAGTTCCATTTTCACTGGCAAAGGGCTAGCAAAACAAACAAAAAACAAACAACAGGAGAAATATTTCCCCTTTTGCATCTGAGCATGCAAGAAAGAACAGGAAAGGAGAAAGGGGAAAAGGAAAGACAAAGAAGAAGAAAGGAGAATGAGGAAGGAAGGAAGGAAGGAAGGAAGGAAGGAAGGAAGGAAGGAAGGAAGGAAGGAAGGAAGGAAGGAAGGGAGGGAGGGAGGGAGGGGGAGGGAGGGAGGGAGGGAGGGAGGGAGGGAAGGAAGGAAGGAAGATTATAATGTGAGGGAGGGTCTGAGGGAAGCCCTGCCTTAGCACTTGGCCACCACAGGTGTTCCTGACATAAGTGATGTCGAGCTGGCCATGCCCACCCTGGCCATGCTCATCCCAACACCCCGAGGTCAAACACAACCCTGATGCGGCCCTCAATGAAATTGAGTTTGACACCCATGCTCTATATGTAAATAAAAGTCATGTTTAAACACAGAGAATATCTTCAAATTTCACTGATGGATTAGGAAAGCCAGAAATAATGTGCTCACAACCTTGTTCAATCTTCAGCTGAAGCTTTAGCCACTATAATCCAAAAAGTGAGCAAGGCCAACTAACAAGTGAGCAAGGCCAAAAAACTAACATGGCTTTTTTTTTTACCTCTTAGCATTTGATTACTAAGGATACGACTCTTTGAATGAACTTTGACCCTCTGGGTATATTTCTAGGCATCAATGTGGAACTACTTTACCTAATTACTTTTACCTACATTTAAGATCAGTATGCTACTCTAAGCTAGTCCATAGCTCCTAGTTTTCTAGGGGTGCTCCATCCAAGGCCTGACCCTGTTTAGCAACATAATTCAGTGTTAGATTAAGGTTGGACAATCTATTGTAGATTCTGGTCCATCTTCAACCACCAAAGGTCAGTGAGTACCTTTGAACCTGTCATTGTCTCTCAACTTAACCACCAATATAGATGCTGTGAGTAAAAAAATGTTGTGTGGAAATTATATTGGTCTTTAACTTCTAGAGAAAAAGCCAAGGTATAAAGTTAGTAAATGCATAGCTATTCTTTATGTATATATATTTTAAAAATTGTAAGATTGCACTTCTTAGAATGATATCCAATACAAAAAAAATTGCTGGAGAGACAACAGCATTTGAACCATGAAACATATAGCATTCATATCTGAGGTAGGCCAAGGTGCTTCAAATTTGGCCTACACAACCTTGTAGTACAGTATCTACCAATATTCCTTAAGGAAGTGGTGCCTTTCCTGGTGTAGGCTCAGAAAAATACTTGTTTTCAGTTCAGACAGCATTAAGGAGGTAGCAACAGAGTGCAACATCACCCTGTTTCTGCTTCCTTCACTCCACTGCATACACTGCCTCTACATGCAACCACCATCCTGAAAGTCTGAAGTTGAATTCTAATTATGGTATTGTTGTACTTTGGAATCCTGTGAAATCAAAAATTTATTCATTTATTTATTAGATATTATATCCCATTATATTTTTTCCACGTGCTCAAGGCAGCATTCATAACACTCACTCTTCTTATTTTTCCCCCCATCAAAGTATCCTTTGGAAGTATATTGGGCTGAAAGATAATAACTAGCCCAAGATCACCTAGTGATCCTCATGACTGAGAATAGACTAGAACCAGAGCCTCTCTGTTCTTAGTCCAACATCTTAACCACCTTGGCTGATTTCCCATAGAAAAGAACTGCCAGTACACATTGTCTCTTCAGAATTTCTCTGTTGTCTCAGGAGATCTTTTTTGCTTTTAGATTATAAATTAAATAAAATACAAGCAAGCAATCAGCCAGCTAGCCAGCCAGGAAAGGATTAAAATTTATAAAGAGCCATGCTGAAACAGATCAAAGCCTGTTTCTTTCTTTTTGGTGGACAAATACTAACAAGAAGTTCTTGAATAGGACATGCATGCAACAACATTTTCTCATTCATATTCTATGACAATTTATATTGAGAAACCTGAAATATTAAAGATGCTATATAGTCATAATGACAAGTTGTCCCTTTTTGTTTTATCTTTGGCAAGATAAATTATGTCTCTTTCCAAATTCAAATGATTTACATGGTTTAAGATATGGCTGGAAATCCTGGACATTAGCATTAATTCTTGAGTTCTACAAACAAGTTGTATCAAAAGCGATGTCCTACAGTATAGGCCAAATAATATGTAATAATATGTATTTTTTCCCCAAATGAAATATTACTGTACTTAGGAACATTCAAATGCCATGTGTCAAATAAGTAAGGAAGTGTTTAGAAGAAAATGGCAAAATTTGAACATTTAATGTAATTTATATAATAAACTAGGTATGGGAGCTGACTTTGAGCATGACTATATGTGATAATTTGGTTCAAACCAATAAAAACAATCTAGATTATCTGGGTTAAAATATTTACCCCAACAGGCAAGTCAAAGTAATCTTGTAAATCAGATTAGCAAAGACTGACATTTATGGCACTGTTTCTCTACCCAAAAGTAGATCACACAAAATTCAAGGAGAAATTCAAGGAGCATAGACTTATGCTAAGATAAGTATACAGTGCTACCTTGATACTTGACTGCTTCAAAACTCATCAAATTTGGTACTCAATGTATTTTGATGTGAAAATATTATCCCAGTACTCAGCATTTGATTAGTATTCAATGTGCTGCAATAGGAAGAGGGGGACAGCTGCGGAGAATAGACAGGAAGTCGGCCATGCTGAGAAGGGCGCTGACAGGAAAAGGGACAGTGAAAGGGACAGTGAGGAAATTTTTCCTGGCCAAAACAAAGAGTTATGTGATAAGTGACATGGTTTGTTTGGGACTCGTCCTTTTTAGAACTTGTTACACCTCCCAGAACCAAGTAATGTCGAATACCAAGGTACCACTGTATAAAAGTATGTATCTTATCCAATATACACATATATCTTAGTATGTTTATACTGTATTATTTCAGAATTTAGACATATCAAATATTTTATTATTTACTGAAAAGATTTATATGAACAATAATAATTTAACATCCTTCCCTCACTTAGGAAACATGCTACTTTACAGGCATATTGGCTTCCTAGACTGTCCACTGAGACACCCTGAGTGGAATTTCTCTGACAGTGGTGTCTTAAAAAGAAAGATACACACAAATGGTCCTTTTAATTATCTCAGTTATCCTGAAGTGACATCACATAGAACATGGCAGATACTTTTCCACCTTCTATTATAGCTCTCCTGTCAGAATTGCAAATCAAAAGTGACTCCTGGTTGAATATTTTGTTTGCCTTCAGATACTAGACTTCTATAGTTTCATTTAAAAGATTTGCGTAGTTTTTTGGGGTTTTTTAAATATAGCAATTCTTTGCAAAACTCAGTAAATAAAGTGAACCTCATAGAATGGACATGAAGTGAACATGTTAAAAATTGTTGTACAGGAAGAAATCAGAGAATGAATGCTACTAATGCTTTGACATGTGAGGTATTCAAGCTTGAATGTCCATTCTTGTAATGTGGGCTTGCTTAGGCTCTGGGCAACTTGTTCAGTCTATATCCATTTAGTTCAGAATATCCAGTTTGCCATTCAGTTGGGCATAATACACTTCAAAATCATTCCACTGAATTGAATGATGATGATGTCATCCATTCAGTCGAGTCCAACTCATGCCAATTCTGTAGGCCAGGTCTCTCCACCTCTTCTGATCTTTCACTATTTCTTTGAGTTGTTCTATGCCAAGGGTGTCAAACTCGCGGCTCGTGGGCCAGATGCATCACGTGCTGGCCCCTGCCCCACCCAATTTAGTGAAGCGGGAAAAATTCCCAATACATTATGTGATGCTGCCGTAATGATGCGAGTTTGACACCCCTGTTCTATGCTGTGGCTGGTGTCAGCTTTGATGGTGTCCAGCCACCGTGTTCTTTAGTGGCCAGGTTTCCTTTTACTACTAAATAATGTAATTGCTTTCTCCAGTGAATTCCCAGCAACATTTGATTAACAGAATCTTTTTGAGGTTTGTTTTCTCATTTGTAATTGCAAAGGCGTTCATGCTGCAGAAAAGCACCTATTGCCAGTTATGTTACTAGAATTGTCCTTTAAGCCTTTAGTGGAAGAAACATTTTTCCAACAAAACCATTACTTAATGCTGAGCAATCTTTTTTGTTCATTGTTCCATGTTGTAGAACATTCTAAAATTACTTTCAGAGAAAATATATTGGCTGGTATTGTTTACCACTCAGTTGCAGCAAAAGTGACTTAAATGGTTTTGTGGAAATGTGTGGGTGTGTGGCAAAACAGTGGAGTGTGTCTCATAGTAGAAACTATTAGAACATTGTCTAGAGTGTTAGTAAAAAAGGAGGACTGAATGACGGAGCTGGAGATTCCTCCTAGTGAAATATTTGAAAGATTGAAATTCCCACAGGTCATTATTTATCAACTTTGGGAACAAGTCTAGCTGGAGAATTCGGAGAGTTGAAGTCCATGCTTCTTAAAGTTCTCAAGGTTGGCAAACAATGTCACAAGGTTTATATCAAAGTATGGTCAATGAATATCTTGCATTCCAATTGTCTGAAATTTTCCTGCCTTCCAGACTTTAAGTAATTAGAATCTCCATCAAACTGAGTTCAGCTTCTGGTGATTTCATGGAGCATGCATTATTGACAACAGTATGAAAATAGTTTGCTTCTATGATTTTCCAGGATGGGGGTTTGCTGTTGGGTTATTAAAACAACAACACCCCACTGTAATCTGATATCTCCCATCCAAGTACTAACCAAGTTGAAACCTGATTAGCTTTTCAAAATCAACCACACACATCTAGCCGCTACCATCTAGCTACCTCATAACAACATGCTGAATTCAGGCATTCTAAAAAATTCTGAAGCATGCCAGACTAAAACATAAAGCTCTTTTGAGAGAAGAAACATATTCAGAAAATGGGAATATAAATTTCAGCACACTATTAATTGCTCTGAATGGTGAGAAGAGACCTCATTATATTTTGATCTTCTACGTTACATTTTTATTTTATTTTTCTTTAAGATTTGTAATACTTTGAACATCCTTATAACTGTGTTGTCTGAAGCCAGGTTTCATCTGACCATGTGATGTTCAGTCAAAGGGTAAAGTTGAACATATGAATTTGGACAGCTCTTCTAATTCATAGATATAGTTTTTCATACATTGTATATCAGAGGACAGAAATCCAGCTGTCTCCTACTGGACCATTTGCATCCCTCTAGAACTGAAAACTGGACTTGGTAGAAGTTCCAGAGAATTCTATGGGCTATTTGCTTTGAACCAGCAATAACCACGCTCCAGATAACCACAGTTCAGAAGATGCTTCCAGAGATGATAGGTAAAGAGATGATCATTGCTTCTCCAAATTCTCTGGATTAGGCAACGACTTTCTCCCAACTTTCACCCTAAGTGAATAGCAGACGGTAGTTTTGCTGCAGAAGAGGAGCACAGAATTCAAGGCCATCAAGTATTTTTTTGAAAAGAAGGAATTGTGCATGATACAATTCCAGATCAGAAAAATTCTGGATATAATACTGGGCGTAAACCTGATAATCTCAGCTTTCGTTTTAAAAAGAAAACACATTTCCATAATTATTTTGGCTACAAATATGTATTTGAATGTGTGCTATTTCAGACGTCAGAGGAGGTCTAAAGCGTTTTTTCCTCCCAATGGATAAGAAGCATTGCTTTCTTTCCATAATCTCAATATTAAAAATAAAGCTCTTTTGAGCTGAGCACAACTCCTGGAGGTTTCATGAGCATATCCATATAGTTTTCTTGGCAACAATGTGCAAGTGGTTTTCTATTGTCTTTTTCAGTGCTTTTTTCCCCAACTTCCAATCTAGCTTACAATTCATCTTCATTGGTATTTGCTGATTATCTCCCATCTTAATACTAATCCACCCGGCTTAGTTTTTCAAACCAGCCAATCAAAATGACGCATTTTTTGCTCAGTATTAAGGAACAGTGCTCAATTTGCACAGTGAATCCTGCTACACCACAACCTGCTTAATTGGCAAGCTATCTTCAAGATGCTATAAATCCAGACTGTTTTTCTTTCATCAACTGTAGATGGCAAATGCTTTCAAGAGTGTGCTTCCACCAGATGAGAGTGAAACGAATAAGCAAAACACAGGAAAAATGCATTAACACTTGATACGAAACATTAGGAAATAAGAGAAAAGGATATCTTCTAAGGTTGCAGAGAGTTTTCCTATTTCCAGTGTGCCAGTCCTGGTTTGCAATTCATGTCCACTGATTGATTGGAAAGTGTCCAGTAGCAGGAACAAGAACTAACACTTCTATGAAAACAACACCCACCCACCCACCCCCGATGTTCATGGGTTGTGGATTCTGACTTTCTTTAACTCAAAATTTGTTACTTTGACAGCTGGGACACAACCATGTTTAACAGCATTAGAAAGTTAGCAGCAGAGGGAGCTAAGAACGAATGAAGGGCCAGCTCCCTCCAGTTCCTCCTCTTCCTCAATTGTTTCAATTATGTAAGAGAGGAATGGACAATGTTAAGACTGGGAGGTGTGATGTCTATGATGATAATGTATTTCTTTTGTGATGAATGAAGATGAATATACGTGTCCCAGGGTAATGTTTCAGGATCCAGTCTGGGGCAGTCACCGGGACGGGAGTTTTTGTTTTCCGAGCTTTCGGATTCATGATGGGGCCCATCCTCAGGGAACTTCTCTCTAGCAGAGTGTGTGTTGGGGGCTATTCTATGTGTGGTATTTATACGGTATTAATACCACATATAGAATTGCCTGTTGTTGATTGGGGTGTTGATGGCTGGCTATTATTAAGTCATTGGCTATTGTTTCCTTTTGCTGCCAAACCCTCACCTCCTGATAAGCTGGTGGCAAATCAGCTGTTGACTTATTTCTTATTTCCTCTATTTCTTTTCTGTTAGTTTGCCCATTATTTTTTTGTTTTATGTTGGTCATTAATCAAAATAAAATTGAGGAGGAGGATGGTATGCTGGTGCTGCAAGATATGGGGCTGAATTATCATTTTTCAATGGTCTATTTAAAAAAAAGAAATATTGCATAAATTTCTGAGGCAGCTTAATGCACCTATTGCCAATGTGTTGTTTTTGCCTTTAAAACAAAACCAAATATGAAGCCATTATTTGCAAAATCTGGGGAATCCCTAGCAACTACAGAAATGACACTGGGGGCTCCCTATAGCCTGGAGGCCATTATCCTGATCTTGATTTAAAAACTAGGACTTCACTTTAGGAATAGGCACCTGAGCAACTTCGTTTTTCTTTCCCTCCCCATCATATTTCATAGTCTGCAAGCCTGCAGGCAAAAGACTATCTTTTTCCACTCATTCAGATACACTGACAACATTTTTGGAGATTGGTGGGATAAAAATAAATTATAAAAATTAAATATGTTAAATATGTAACTTGTGGAAGGGTATGAGAGACTTACCTGGACGAAAAAGAGCAAAAACTATATTGTGAAACAAGTCCTAACAGGTGAAGGTGATGTGGTTTTTTTTATCCCTTACTGTTCTCCTGTTGTACTCCTGGCTCTGCAGGCTGCATTTGCCAACATTTATCTTGTTATCTCATGTACACATCTTTTGCTTCTGGTATTTAAACTTCTGTTCATGTATTTGTACAGTATCTACCACTCAACTCTCACGCTCAGTATTATCAAGGGATTCAGAACCAACATACTAGTGCTGGAAAATGAAATAGTTGAAGTTTTATTTAAGGGCTCTTTTTCTTAGAATTTTTTTCTCTCTAATCAATACATTACCGTATTATACCATTTCTATTCTAATAAGTTTTTTTAAATTAGCCTACTTGCATCTGTAAAATTAATTTCATTGTAATTTTTTGTTTTCATTCAGTATAATGGATGTATGTATATATATATATATATATATATATATATATATATATATATATATATATATATATATATATATATATGGATCTTTGTTATTCGGGTTTTCTCGCGTAAGATTGGAAGTATCTAGGCAGCGTTTCGATGAAGTCTCATTCATCATCTTCAGGCTTCTGTCTTCAGCTCTGTGCTTCTCAGAGCTGAAGACAGAAGCCTGAAGATGATGAATGAGACTTCATCGAAATGTTGCCTAGATACTTCCAATCTTACGCAGGAGAAAACCCAAATAACCAAAGATCCACATACAAATACCCGCGAGAACCTCAGAAAATATATATATATATATATATATATATATATATATATATATATATATATATATATATATATATGTGTGTGTGTGTGTGTGTGTGTGTGTGTGTGTGTGTGTGTGTGTGTGTGTGTGTGTGTGTGTGTGTGTGTGTGTGTGTATATATATATATATATATATATATATATATATATATAGTTTTCAATATATATATATTGTTTTCATTAATCAGTAGTAATTATGATCACAAGCCACACAAATACTATTGAGAATGGTACATTTTTTAAATGTGTAAACCACCCAGAGTCGCCTTGAAAGGAGATGGGCAGCAAATAAATTTCATAATAAATAAATAATTGTTTTTACATGTGTCTTTGGAAAACTAAGGATTTTTAAATTTCAATATTGTGAGTTATTGAGAGCAGATGTGAGTAAGCTTCAGCTTGCAAGATACACTTTTATTATCAGCAGAATACTAAGTTCCACCAGTACAAGTAAATAAAATAATAAGTTAGTTTAAATGTTGAAGGAGGGCAGAGCCAATCACTTTATGCAGCATGTGAGTCACAACCTGAAACTACAAATCTGAGTACCTATAGATTACAAATTCGGACTGTGCAATTCAGGAAACTGAAAATTGTTGCTGCTATCCATAAATGGAGAACTATAGACAAATAGTTCTCCATTGACAAAAATCTATTGCCAATTTTCCATGGAATTTTTGAATCCCAATCTAAATGGTTTCATATTTGATACACAAAGGAATCCTGACCTAGAAATCCCATAGAAAAAGTTAGTCATGCCAATTTATGTTTTCAAAGGTGTGGAGGGAACAGAATGTTTCATTTTCTCTCTCATTGTTCTAAGCTGGACAGAAATTATTTCAATTTTGGCATGGTTTGGTCCATAAACATTTACAGTTCTCTGATTCTTACCATTCAGTTCACGAACAATAATTTATAAAAAAAATATAAGTCAGGAAAAAAAAACCTATATACTGTAAATACATAAATGTGTAAAATGCACATTTGAGAAAACTGCTTGCAAAATTGTATGTATCTGACTGAATGTCAAACAAAAGCACAACTGTTAGAAGAAATGTGCACCAAAATACACTGCTCAAAAAAATAAAGGGAACACTTAAACAACACAATGTAACTCCAAGTCAATCACACTTCTGTGAAATCAAACTGTCCACTTAGGTAGCAACACTGATTGACAATCAATGTCACATGCTGTTGTGCAAATGGAATAGACAACAGCTGGAAAGCATAGGCAGTTAGCAAGACATGCCCAATAAAGGAGTGGTTCTGCAGGTGGTGACCACAGACCACTTCTCAGTTCCTATGCTTTCTGGCTGATGGTATGGTCACTTTTGAATGCTGGCAGTGCTTTCACTCTAGTGGTAGAGTCTACAACCCACACAAGTGGCTCAGGTAGTGCAGCTCATCCAGGATGGCACATCAATGCGAGCTGAGGCAAGAAGGTTTGCTGTGTCTGTCAGCGTAGTGTACAGAGCATGGAGGCACTACCAGGAGACAGGCCAGTACATCAGGAGATGTGGAGGAGGCCGTAAGAGGGCAACAACCCAGCATCAAGACCGCTACCTCTGCCTTTGTGCAAGAAGGGACAGGAGGAGCACTGCCAGAGCCCTGAAAAATGACCTCCAGTGGGCCACAAATGTGCAGGTGACTGCTCAAACGGTCAGAAACAGACTCCATGAGGGTGGTATAAGGGCCCGACGTCCACAGGTGGGGGTTGTGCTTATAGCCCAACACTGTGCAGGACGTTTGGCATTTTTTAGAGAACACCAAGATTGGCACATTCGCCACTGGTGCCCTGTGCTCTTCACAGTTGAAAGCAGGTTCACACTGAGCACATGTGACAGACATGACAGGGTCTGGAGACGCTGTGGAGAACATTCTTCTGCCTGCAGCATCTTCCAGCATGACCGGTTTGGCAGTGGATCAGTAATGGTGTGGGGTGGCATTTCTTTACGGGGCCGCACAGCCCTCCATGTGCTCGCCAGAGGTAGCCTGACTGCCATTAGGTACCGAGATGAGATCCTCAGACCCCTTGTGAGACCATATGCTGGTGTGGTTGGCCCTGGGTTCCTCCTAATGCAAGACAATGCTAGACCTCATGTGGCTGGAGTGTGTCAGCAGTTCCTGCAAGATGAAGGCATTAATGCTATGGGCTGGCCTGTCTGTTCCCCAGACCTGAATCCAATTGAGCACATCTGGGACATCATGTCTCGCTCCATCCACCAATGCCACATTGCACCACAGACTGTCCGGGAGTTGGGGGATGCTTTAGTCCAGGTGTGGGAGGAGATCCCTCAGGAGACCATCTGCCACCTCATCAGGAGCATGCCCAGGCGTTGTAGGGAGGTCATACAGGCACGTGGAGGCCACACACACTACTGAGCCTCATTTTGATTTGTTTTAGGGACATTACATCAAAGTTGGATCAGCCTGTAGTGTTTTTTTCTACTTTAATTTTGAGTGTAACTCCAAATCCAGACCTCCATGGGTTGCTAAATTTGATTTCCATTGATAATTTTTGTGTGATTTTGTTGTCAGCACATTCAACTATGTAATGAACAAAGTATCTAATAAGAATATTTCATTCATTCAGATCTAGGATGTCTTATTTTTGTGTTCCCTTTATTTTTGTGAGCAGTGTATAAACGTTAGGCCAGTGTATAAACGTTGGCTTAAAGAGAAAAACCAAAAACCTCAAGCCTGAGAAGGTGAAGCTGAAAGATTTTCAGAAATGAAAAGCTGAAGGAAACAAAATGAACTGATTCACCCAGCTCTCATTAAGGGAGCTTCTAGTTTCTAACTTACTGAAAAGCAATCGTTTCAGTCTCTTTGCTTTGATTTTCTTAGACTCCAGCACCGATATGTATTTGGTGACCTCTAACATTGTAATAAAATGTAAGAGACAATTTAAAGTGCTAGTTATCACCTTTAAAGCCGCACATGGCTCAGGATCTCTCTCTCTCTCTCTCCAGGACTGTTTACATCCCCCATCTGCCCATTGGATATGATTTGAAAGAGGGACTCTCGTCTGGACCTCTTCACCTCAGCCACTGTTTTTCTCAACCTCAACAACATCAAGCTGTGTGGCTTTCAACTCTCAGAATTCCTCCAATCAGCATAAAGTTCTATCTACAGCAACGTGGGCAAATCTTCATAGTCACAATTCCCCTTCTTTGTAGTAATTTCCTTGAGATCCAATTAGCCAGAACCTTGTTAGCATTTCCAAAAGTTATTAGAACCAGATTTTTTTTTTCATATGTTAAGGAATGGTCTGCTGTGATTTTCAGTCTCTCTGCTATGGGAATGCCTCTTTTCATTGGTTCCTGGTTATGCCTTGATATGTAAAATGACTATAATATTGTTATTGTACATTATTGTCTGTTTCAACTTTGCTGTGAATATGAAAAAGCCAATGTTCTATGCAATTAGAGCAGCCTATAACCTTTATTAATAAATAAAAATGAATGGTTGGTTGGTTGGTTGGTGGAAGGACAGTGCTTAATACACTCAATTTGACCTCCAATTTCTGTAAATTGATTTTTTTCAAGGTTTGATACAATTTCCTGATTATCTCAAGTAAGCTATAATTGAGGAACATTGAAGTAGGTTTCTGAATGCCCTTACACTGCATATTATAAGACAAAAATACTCCTTAAGTATGTGGGAGACTTATGGCTAAACATCTTCTCTTTTCATTCAGTAGCTATGGAGGGCATCCCATTTCTGTGGTTTAAGTAGAGAAAGGTTTAACCGTTTTCTTCCAGATTGTTTTTCTCATAAAATCAATGAGAAGATTTTTGAAAAAGGATACCATTGGAGTAAATGAGTTAAATGTTTCTTTACTGGTCAAACAGAATTAGCAGATTGCCATGATTGGCAATATTTATTGGGGGGGGGAATAACATAACATAAATGACATATAAATTTTCCACTATTGAAATAAACGGTAATTTAAAATGCTTGATTTAGCGTAGAAAGTGCCTTAGTTTTTTAAAAAAATATCTGCTTGCACAGATTTTCTGCTCTGTCTTCAATAAAAAGGGGGAAGGAAAGTAGAACTACTAATTTAGTTCCTTTAGAAGGCATCTATTTTCAAACACATCAAATCCATCTGTCTCTGAAATGTAGGCCTTCATTCAGTATGTAATTTGATAAAACACAAAAGAAAAGCCATGAAGTCGTCAGTACAAAAAAAGGGAAAAATCTGGGATGTATGTGCAGCAAATCAACTTAAATGATTGGAGCAGTGAGCGGCTATACTTCAATTAGTGAGAAATGATGAGGATTTATCTGTTGAGAGAAAGGGGGCTCAGCAACAGAAACAGGTACTAGAAGCAACTGTCCAAAAGGAAAGCAAACAGAGAAGCAAACTTAAGGAGTGACAGCAATGACCAGGAGCAAGTCTGTTACCAATGTGCTTTGAAAAATCCCAGAACAAAGCTCAAGATCCCAGAGGATCAGATGATATTCTCATCTATTCTTCTATTCTCCAAACCACTAGCTATACAAATGGTATTGAGGAAAAATTTACTTTCTGGAACTGTGATCTAAATAGCACTATGATGAACTACTGGCACAAGAAGGGTTGTGCCTCAGAAGCTGGGGTAGAAATGTGTTTGGCCAAAGCATGACAAAATTGATTTGAAGGCCTTTAAATTGGATCCTGTGGAGGGTGGAAATGAAACTCTGAAGTAAGAAGGTTGGATAAAAAATTGTGGAAAGTGGGAGTACAAATGGAGCCTCTTAAACTGCATCCATAAAAATCAGAAAGAACATTGACTCATCAAGCTTCATAGCCTTCACTGTCTATATGCTAACAATCACAGTACAGAAAATAAATTAAATCAGTAATAGCAATAGCACTTAGACTTATATACTGCTTCACATTGCTTTACAGCCCTAAGCAGTTTACAGAGTCAGCATATTGTCCCCCAAAATCTGGATCCTTATTTTACTGGCCTCGGAAGGATGGAAGGTTGAGTCAACCTTGAACCGGTCAGGATCGAACTGCTGGCAGTGACTAGTGAGTTAGCCCTGCAGTACTGCATTATAACCACTGTGCCACCGCAGCTCGGTAATTATAGTGATGCTACGTAAAAGTATATCTTATGGCATATAGAGATAGAAACTGAACTGTGCTTTCTGCATTCTCACTGACCTCAGAAATCACATTAGGTACATTGTTTAGCATCTCCATCAGCCACGGAGATCCAGGCAGGCATTATAGGGCAATCTTTCTCTTAGAATGTTGAGTCACAAAGCAACTCAATTTGTAACTTTTGTCCTAATTTCATATACCATCTGTGAGACATCATTTCAGACTCTGCAGCTTGAGAAATGTAAGAAACTGTCAGAGAGAGAAAACAGATGTCAGAGGGAGAACGGGAATCTCTGCCAAGTTTTGATCCTCTTTACCTGCTGGTCCTTTCAGCTCTACCTAAAACTAAGGTTTGCCTAGTCCTGATCTATGGAGCAAGGAAGAAAGAAATATCTCCTTTCTTCACTATAGGGCTGGTGTAGGTGTTTAAACACTCAGAGTTCATTCCTTGGTTTTAACATCGGACTTGGGTTGATATAGATTCATTTCTGCCCCTCTACCCCAAATGTCATGCACTCTTTTTTATTTTATTGATTGATTGATTGATTTGATTTGTCAATCGCTTACAAGATAATAGGTATAAGTATAAACATGAGTAAGAATACAGGAAATAGGTATGAATAAATGGGGACAATAGGACTGGGATGGTAGGCACAATTGTGCACTTATGCACGCCCCTTACAGACCTCTTAGGAATGGGGTGAGGTCAATAGTGGATAGTTTAAGGTTAAAGGAGTGGGGGTTAGAGGATGTAACAACAGAGTCAGGTAGTGCATTACAGGCATTGACCATTTTTTATATGAAGCACAGATTTTTTTTGCTAGCACCTCAACATTCACTAAAACCAGAGCCAAATGCAAATTTGGCACAAATGTAAAATTGCAGCATTTTGAGCCCAGGAATTTGTTTTATGTACAAGAAGTAAATAAAGTTTACAATCTTCTGACATTTTTTTCTTCTTCTTCTTCATTACCCTAAACTAATTTCTTCTAGTGATAAAATCCAGAAATGCTTAAATTTCCTATTGTTGAAGAACTGGGAATCAGAAATCTTTGCTGATTTACTACAAATCGCTCAAAAGTCTACCAGCAGGTCTTCATCTTTCTTATTTATTTATTTGCTTGCTTGCTTATTTAATGCATGTTTATACCGTAATCATACGTTAAAGCATTTGAAAGAATGTACACAATTAAAACAGAAAATTAGAAAACAATGTTAGACTACAACAAAGTGTATAAAAAATAAACAGCCTCCCTATCATATCTAATTTGGTCTTAAAATCAGATGTTTTAGCCACAGATGCACATTTTGCAAGGAGAAAAAAAAATCAGCTGCTTAACACTAAAGCAAATATACTTCTGCTTTCAATAAATATTAAGGTTTCTTTTTTGCAGAATGCAGTGAAAGAGAAAATTGGAGACACAGAAAACTGATTAATATCAGCTGAGACCATGGTTGGATTAAACCTAGAACTGTTGGCTCTGCCACTGACCTATAGCTTCTCTCTTTAAAAAAAACTTGAAGGAAGTATAAATTAACCCTACAGAATTTATTCCATGGTATCGAGTCACATTCTTAATAATTACAGCCTGACAGCAAAAAGACAGCATCACATGGCAAGAATTCAAGGGTGCAAACTTTATTTATCTGACTCTTTCCACTGAACAGTGTTTTAAGGAGCTGTCTGCTTGAAATAGGACTATTACTTGCATTGTATGATTGATGTATTGTTACTGTATAACAATAGCAACAACACTTAGACTTATACACCACTTCATAGTGCTTTACAGCTCTCTCTAAGCAGTTTACAGAGTCAACATATTGCCCCTAACAATCTGGATCCTCATTTTACCAATCTCGGAAGGATGAAAGGCTAAGTCAGCCTTAAGCCAGTGAGAATCGAACTGCTGAACTGCTGGCAGTTGGCAGTCTAGAATTAGCCTGCAATAAAGCATTCTAACCACTGTACCACCATGGCTCTTCACAATACTATACTTTATAGCAGGGGTCTCCAACCTTGGCAACGTTAAGCCTGGGGGACTTCAACTCCCAAAATTCCCCAGCCAGCAAAGCTGACTCCTGCTCCATAGCAGGGCTGTCAAAGTGGCATCCCATGGGCCAGTTGTGTCACGGACAGGCTACACCTATCCTAGCTCTGCAAATAGGAAAAACATAGTGAAAGGTCACGTCATGGCAACATCACAAGTTTGACACCCGTGCTCTATAGTATAGGTTTAGACAGATCTAATATGATTTATTCCTGTCATAAGAACATCTAGCATTTGCCATTTTAGATGTTGTCTTCTTTCTGCTACTCAGACAAAAGTCTCCTGAGCTAGTGGTAGACTTTTTCGGCTCCTTGCTTTATGGAAACCTAAATTGCAGTCACATGACTGTGGAATGCTGCAAATGGCCATAAATGTGGGTCAGTTGCCATGCACCCAAAATGCAATCATATGACGGGGCTGGGGCAACCATTGGAATTTCAAAACTGGATCACAAGTATCTCTGCAGAGGTATCTTTGAATGGTTGTTAAACAGCCAATCATAAGTCAAGGTCTTGTTCTCTCTGTATGTCACTGTAAATTTATTCACATTTGCTATCTTTTCTGACAGCAGTTCTATAGTAGCTCAAGTAGCATTTTCCCTGCCTATAGCTATCTTTTAAATATTAAATTTACCTGCTTTAAAAGTTTTTTTTTTATTTAAGAAAAAAATATTACTTCAGAATTCTGTACAACATTAGGCAGTCTTTCAATAAAACATTTAGCCTTTCACCAATGTGCAGGGCTAATATTCCAATGCTCACTCATCTTTTAAAGACAAGCTGCATATGTTGCTCTTCCTCTGTCTGAATTTATGAAAGCTGAAAAGCTCTGTGCTCAGTAATGGTTTTGGTACAAAATGTTCGTGCGTTATCTTCATCACTTCTGCCAAGCTGAAACAACAAGGCTTTGGGGAAGCAATTAGACTGTTCAATAAGATACATGTTTTGCTTCCCATAACACTTAGTGAAACAGATTTTTTTTCAGAAAAATCATTTATGTCAAAAAAATGTTCAAGTCTCTTTTTAAATGATCATTGTTTGCAACACTATCGAGCACATTTATTTTCCCAATACAGGAATATTAAAACTGTTCATCCTATGGGGCTGTTTTTTCCATTTACCATTACATTTCATTGTGATGACAGATTTCTGTTGATCAAACAAAAAACACGTGGTTCAACACGCCTGCTTGTTTTGCTGAAGCTTCTAGAAAAATTAATTCCAGGAAATTTGCAAGAACTATAATAATGTACAATTCAAAGTAATCAAATAGGGATATAAGCTCATAGGCATACATAATTAAACACTAATCATAATAACTGATTATACTGTATTGTACTAAACTTCTAGAATCACAAACTGAGAACAGAGATTATAATATTCTAAATCATTTGTACTTCCAGTTAGGTTTGACTTCGTTTATTCAATGTACTCTTCAAAACATCACTCAATTTTTTAATATATTGGTAGTTTATCATAAAGGTTTATATGTGTTTTGAAGTCTAAAAAGCACACTGCAGATTGCTAATGAAGTTTTATGATGAGAAGGAAGCAATTATGTTCCTGTAATAAGATATACAGTAGAAGAATTTCCTGTTACACTGTTAGACAACATATGTGTTTTCAAAGAAAAACAAAGAAAAGTCCAGTTGCCTTTTGAAAAAGCTTCTTTAGGATCACTTGAGCATAGATCTGTGTGGCTTTCTTGGCATTTCAGGTAGATCCCATGAAATCTACCCTGACTAAATACCATTAAAGGGTTAGCATTCCCTTTCTGAGATGAAAGGGGGAAAAATCCAAGGGAGGAAGGGGGCAAAGGGGAAGAATTATGACCTCTTTAGGTTACTTGGACACAATTTTTTTTCTGTTGGTATCTTTTCCTTTGAAGTATTTGTGGGAGGAGCCTTGGGGGCTATAAAAGCTTAAGTGGATCAAGTTTTTGTTGAGGAGGAGATAGGAGATTTGTGGAGAGAGGGACAAGAGCTTTGTGCAAAGAAAAACAAGAGCTTTGTGGAGAGAAAGACAGGAGCTTTGTGCAGAGAAAAACAAGAGCTTTGTGGAAAGAGGGACAAGAGCTTTGTGGAGAAAAAGACAGGAGCTGTGTGGAGAGAGAGAAAGAAACATTGGAGACATTTTTAGGTGACCACTTTGAGATTTTACCTGGTTGGCCTTGGAGGGTATAAAAACAGAGTGGCTCAAGGGTTTGTCAAAAGGAAAACTGAAGGAAGAAGTATTGTAATCTATTTAAGTTAACAGGGATATGAATATATTATATGATTAAGTGAGGATTGTGTTCTATTTTAGGTCACGGGGCTTTCCCTAGCTTTGATATAACAATATTTTCTTTCTTTCTTCTTGTTTGCTGGATATACAGGAAGTCTTATCCATTTATGATCAGTCATTTAACCACCATTCAGAATCACAATAAATCCTCCGAGAGGTACTTAGGACCTGGTTTCAAAATTATGGCTGCTGCAGTTCCCTTGCCTTTGTTCACCCTTATGACCAACTTCAGGGACACTGCAGTATTCCCCCCATCCTGCTGGGTCTCATCAGGCCTTGGCTGTTCAGCCACTCAAGGGAGCGAGCCTAAAGAAGCTACTGGAACATGGAGGACAGTTACAGCCTGCAAGCCAAGGCCTATTTCCCATCCAGCCACCCAAGGCACTTTTAGGCCTCGGCCTGCTGCTCAACCAACTCCAGCAAGCACCCAACTTACCTTACCTTTTGCAGAAATGCCCATCTGATGAGGCTCAGTTTTCTTTACAGAGGCCGCCTGCCTCATGGCAACTCCTGCTATTCTCCTAGCAAACACTACTTTTAGGGAAGCTCCTTGGGTTGGGTTGGGATGGGAAGTAGGCTGAGGCTGTAACTGACATCCATGTGCCAGTTGGTGCTTCAAGCTCCCTTGGGTGGCTGAGTGGCTGGTTTGGGAACAGGATGAAGCCTCAGGAAACCTGAAGGACAGTGGCAGGCCCTGAGTTTATAGCTATTTACAGATCCATTATGTAAAGAAAGGACAATTTATCAGATTTTCTTTTCTTTTCAGCATCCAGACAAAGGGGATTTTTTTTTTATATGTTTAATGTTGCATGCTTGGGTCATTCCCCCCCCCCCCTTTATCTGCACATTTTTTTTCTTGTATTTTATTCCTATTGATAAAATATAATAAAGATCACAAGGGAAATAGGGAGAGGCCTACAGCTGTAACTGCCCTCTGCGTACCGATCGCTCCCTTGCCTGGCTCTTGGGAGCAGGACGAGGCCTGAAGGAACCTCAAGAGACAGAGAGCAGATCACTGGGAGCTTTGGGGATTGAGAAGGCTATGCAACTTAAAAACAATACAAGGCTGGTATTAGATATCCTGGAGTACTGTGAGGCACATCCAGAAAAACAGGCTGTACTAGTTTTTCTGGATGCTCAAAAAGCCTTTGATAAAGTAAATTGGCAATTCATGAGGCAGCAAATAAAGGAGATGAAATTTGGGGACAAATTTGAAAAAATGTTAGAGTAAATATATTCAAGCCAAAAAGCATGGATAATAATTAATGGAGAAACAACAAATTTATTTGAGATAGCAAAGGGAGTCAGGCAGGGATGTCCACTTTCACCTCTGCTCTTTATTATGACACTAGAAATCTTGCTGAGAAGAGTTAGGCAGAATTTGGAAATAAAAGGACTAAGAATCAAACAAGAAGAATACAAGGCCCAAGCATTTGCGGATGACCTTGTGTTCTTCATAGAAGAACCAATAAAGTCAGGACCAAGATTAATTAAAGAAATAGAGAGACACGGAGAAGTAGCAGGATTAACAATAAGGATAAAACCAAAATGATAACAAAAAATTTAACAGAGAAACAAAAAAAAGAAAATAGTAGAGGTAATGGGTATACAAATTGTTAAAAAAATTAAGTATCTAGGAATTTGGCTCATGGCAAGATGTTCAAAAATAAAAGAAGATAATTATGTAAAATTATTATTAGAAATAAAAAAAGACTTAGAAAAATGAGGGAAACTACAACTATCAATGCTAGGGAGAATTGCAACCATTAAAATGAACATCTTGCCAAGAATACTATTTCTCTTTCAAACTATTCCAATTAAATTAGATAAAAAAAATTTTTAATTAATTAAATAAAATTACTATGAAATTTATTTGGTTAGAGCAAAAAGCAAGAATAAAAAACTAAGCTCATTACAAGATAATAGAGGCAGAGGTGGATTTGGACTCCCTGCCTGGGAACTATATTATAAAGCAGCAGTCCTAACATGGATTAAAAAATGGGAAAACCTGAGAAATAAAAGAATTTTAACCCTAGAAGGGCATGATCTGGAGGCGGGATGGCATGCCTTCATATGGCACCCTGGAAATAACCCTGGAGTTATACACACTTTAATAGGCATATAATCTGAAGCTCACTATTGAAAGTGTGGAAAGAGATTAAACATAATCATTATATGAAGATTGCAGGGTGGGTATCCGTCATGGAGGCAGTGATCCACCCCAATGCTTTAGAACCAGGAAGAAGGATTAGATATTATGATGTCTTAAATTCTCAAGGAGGTTTAAAGACAAACCAAGAACTTAGAGAGCAAGGGATGAAAATAGAGTGGTGGCCTTATATACAACTTAAGACGAGGTATTAAAAAGACATAGAAGAATTTGGAATTGAGGGAAAACCAAATCAATTAGATAAAATATTAGAGGGAATGGATGAAAAATTAATTTCTAAAATGCATAATTATCTATTAGAATTTGAAATGGCGGAAGAAGTAGTTAAAGTCCCAATGATTGCATGGGCAAGGAATGTAGAGCACAACATTAATCTGGAAGACTGGGAAAAAGTTTGGAAACAAAATTACAAAATAACAAAATCGGCTGTCTATAAAGAAAATCAATATAAAATGTGTTACCGGTGGCACCTGGTACTCTCAAGATTAGCGAATATGTACCCAAACTTAAGTCCAACTTGCTGGAAATGTAAGCAAACAAGAGGTACCTTCTTCCACACTTGGTGGCTTTGACCAAAAAGTAAAAAATACTGGAAAAAATTAGAATTTGGATAAAACAAATTATAAATATCCAACTAGAATTTAAGGCCGAAATATTTTTGTTGGGAATGTTAAAAGGGGATTATGCAAAAGAAACGAAATATTTAATTCTCCATATAATTATGGCAGCAAGAATTGCGTTGGCACAATGCTGGAAGGGTGACCAAATGCCGACAAATAATTCAATTATTCAGAAATTTCTTAACTGCACTGAAATGGACCTACTTACACAAAAACTTAGGGATAAGGAAGACTCAAGACATAGTACAGCTTGGGAAAAATGGTATAAATGGATTAAAGATAAAAAAACAGGGAATTAAAATAAAAGAATTTGAAAAATGAAGTGGTTAGATTAAAAGCATGTACCAAAAACAGGAACTGAATATTAGTAAAAATTGTTTTCAATAAAAGATCATACCGTCTTAGTTGATTAGAAATGTATACATTTTATTTGTATGTTTATTATTAATGGTATATTGATTTCGTTTGTAACGAAAGGTTGTATTCTATGTATTGAACATATTTTTCCTTTTAATCTTAATAAAGTTTATTTTTAATTTTAAAAAAAGAGAAGGCTATGGGAAGCTCGGAGCAGGCAGGCCTGTGCTAGGCCTCCAAGTCTTCCCCCACCTCTGAGGCACCCAGCGCTCCACTTAATAACCTGCACGATCATTTAGTGGTTGCATTGAGGAGAGCAGAGATGGGAGGCGTTATTAAGTGAGACGCTTCACTTAAAGGCCATTTGGACATTGACCATAATGGGTAGTCATATCTCTAGGGCTACCAGTAAAGGAAATTGGATGTAAATTGGATGAAAGGTGGGATAGAAATAGAGCAAAGCAAAATTATAGCCACTTGTTTCTATACTGCTCTAAGGGAAAAATGTTCAAAGTATGATGACCAAAAGCTAATAGCTGCAAGTACTATCAAATCATTTCTGTTAGAGTGATTTAAAATTTTCCTTACTTCCCCCATCCCTTTTCTGTTTCAGAAATGGATGAAACTGAGCTCATAAGACCAACAAGAGCCAGTGATGACACTAACTTTCTATCAAGGCCATGGATAGTCACCGTGCTTATCGTAGGGCTCTATGTCACCATTGGCGTTTTGATTGGCTTGCGCCAGTGCTGGTAAGTTTTGCATTGTGGAAAAGATTCATTCTGTGGACAAATACATTCTTTAAGTGAGCATCTTTCTCAAGGGGGCTTCTGTCTGAGCCAAAATGGCCCTGCTAATTTCTAAGGGAATGGTATCAGAAGCTCTAGGGCAATGAAAACTCTAGGTCCACTACTTATTACAAATAATAATAACTCTTATTATTAGCATTAAGAAAATAATATATACGTTAGTTATATTTTACTTTATTTTTGTTTTCAATCCCCAGCAGAAGGTATTGCCAAAATAAAGTGACACCAGGGCAGCCAGCCACTTCTGACAAAACCACCCACGTGGAGGACTTGGAGGTTGCATCCCTCCCCTATAACCTGCCAGATAACTGGAACACAAACATAAATATTATAAATGACATGAGTATCGGTTTCAGAAGAATGTCAGATATACTTCCAACCTCAGCTCTCTAATATCTGGTAATTGTTTAAATTAATTTAATTGCCAGCTTTTCTTAATTTTTTATCCCTTGATTATCTTAAAATATTAAATTATTATTTAAATATTAGATGTGCTCCTGTCATGGGGCAGAATACAGATGACCCAGAACGTGGAGGTGAGTACTCTGTCCTAAAATATTAATTTATTTCTTCTCATTGTGGATATAAAAGAAAGGTAGGATAGAAATGGGGCATTTAATTTAAGAGCCACTATTTTATTACAAATAATAACCCTTATTATTAGTGTTAAAAAATAAGGGATAAGTTAATAGTACTTTATTCACCTTTTGTTCTTAGATACCCAGGAAAAGCTGTTGCATTGGGAGAGTATTGTTATGACAGTAATCCACCTCCCACAATACCACCTAGACAGAAGACAGCATGGCTGAAATAAAAATTGGAAATTGAATAAGATTTGATTTGACAAAAACATCAAGACTTCTCTCAACATCTACCACATTTGGTAATTTTTAATATTAATTCAGTTGCTAGATTTTATTAGTTTTTGTTTCATCATCATCATCATCAATCATCATCATCATCATCATCATCATCATTCATTTAATCTTTAGTGAGATTCACAGCCTTAGGGCTAGTTGATAGCTCAAAAGCTCAAGTCCTAACCAAGGACTAGGAACTGTTCAGGTAGCATCGGAGGATATAAGCTGTTCCAAGTACGGTGATTTTTTGTAGAATCAGGGTATTCAAGTCTGATAAATTCAGAATTTCCAAATAGCGAGGTAGCCCTTCAGATATTGCTCCAAGGGCTCCAATTACAATTGGGATAACACACGATTTCTTTTTCCAAAGTTGCTCAACTTCAATTTGTTGTTGTTGTTGTTGTTGTTGTTGTTGTTGTTGTTGTTATATTAAATGTGTTCCTTTTATGGTCTAGGACTCAGGCAACTCAACTTCCTTGAGAAAGAAGTTCTAGCAGAACTGTGGAATGTCAGCCTCAGGAGACACAAAGCTAAGAATGAGGCTGATCAAAGACAGCCACAATCGCAGCAGTCAGTTGATGTTGATGATGTCAGCACTCCTAGCTGTTCTACTCTGTGGGTAGAGTGAAGACTGAGCAACATTATTCTATTAGACTTCTCTCCAATAAATCTTTCGAGTAATTGTACATAGGAAAACCATTGTCCATTCATAAAGTATCTCCCTGAAACACTTTTCTTAATTTATATTCTCCCCAGTTTACTGACAAATTCATAATTCTTTTGCTTGGCAAAGTTCTTGATTTCTATTCCTTTTACTGTTAACATAGATAACTGTCCTTCTAAAAGTTTAATTTGACTTGAAATGCTTTTCTGGCAATTTATTAATTCTTTCTTTTTTCTTAAATGTCAAAATAGTTTGTATTTAGTTGTACTTTTCAGTGCAATATTAAATTGTATGTAATATCTTCAGAAAATTTTAAAGATTAATATACAGTTAAGATCATGGTTTTTCTTTTCAGATTGATAAACAGTTGAGGAAAAAACCTGAAACCTTGTTTTCATATATGATAACTGCAACAAGGTACAGGTAGTCCACCATGTAAGACTACAATTGCCCCCTGAATCTCACTTGTTGAGTGAAGCGGCCATTAAGTGAGATGCCACATCACCACTTTACCCTAACCCTACTAGAGAGAACAATCGTGAGAGCAATGGAATTTGCTAATGTTAGGGCTGGTTTTACAGTCTGTTTCTCCAGTGCGGGAAAGGATTTCTGGAAGGGAAATCCCTTGGCACCCTGAAGGAATGGATCTCAAATCAGACAAAAATACTGATGAATAACATTATCCCAGAAGGCACAGAACACTGGCATTTTCTTCTCCAGAAAGGGGGAGACAGGGTGTTCACTAATATGCTAGCAAATGCCAGCTTTGTAAAAGCTCCAGAATTTTGACTTTTGCTGGTGTTTTCCTCTCCAGAGGAGAAGAAACATGGTGTTCATTAAAAACTATCAAATACCAGTGTTCTGGGGAAAAACACCCCAGAATGCTAGTGTTCGCTAGCTTCTGTACCATGGAGGTATGGGGAAATCCCTCAGCCTGCTGAGATAACAGACCTCAAATCCAACATCCTCTCCACTCACAACATTCCCTGCCTATTTCCCCATTGATTTCCTGGAGAAGCCAATAGAGAAGATTATAAATGACAATCACATGATTGCAGGGAATTTGGCAACCAATCGTAAATATAAACAAGTTGTCAAGCACCTGAAATGAAGTCACGGGACAGTATAATCTGCCAAGATGTTTTATGATGGTTGGAAGTGCTTTATGGGCTATAAAACACCTGTTCCAAGGCTGTCATGATTGCGAATGGTTGTTGAAAAATCAGTCATAAGTTGAGGATTACCTGCATGCATAAGGATGGAAGGATTCAGCACTACCCACAATTTGGTTTGACAAAGGTGATGGAAATGCTGAGGTGGGTAAATTGTCCTTTTTGATCAGAGAAAAAACAAAATCTACTTTATTGCTGACTTATAAACAACAATATACTGGAGATTTTGGCATTAAGTTCAAATATTATACTTTTTTATGATAAAAACAATTTAATACTCTCTGCATGGTAACTTTTATTAAGGTTCTATCAAACAATAATTTTATAGGCTCATTAATTATCTGTTTATTTCTATTTACAATTTTCTGGAAATATATGTTTCTTTTAAATAAAATAAAAAGTATAAAAAGACTAAAAAACAAAAGCAAGCACAAAGTATTGTTAATGTATTTCTTAAAATAAATAAATGAATATCAATATTTGTATCTTTGTATAAACAGCATTATTACTAAATAAACTTTTAAATGTTAAAAATTATTTGATCAATGGGGAAAAGTGGTGCTGGGTGGATGGATAAATATTTAGGTCTAGTTAAATGGTTTATTTAATTAAATTCAATTGGTTTTATTTTAATTTTGGGGGTTTGTTTTCCATTGGAATTTTGGACTGGGACATTTAGTTAATAAAATTTATATGCCTCCCATCTCTCTGTCAAGCACTTCTATGCAAGAAGGAAGGATTAAACATCTCATGCTTTCATAAATTCATCTCAAGATATCCAAGTATTGAGACTTTAAATCATATATTTTGAGACATGTGTACTTTGGTCCCTATCACTCCCAATCTTATACCTGCTTGGGAGATAATGGCTTGGAGTCCAGTCTGCATTCAGCTGGTGAGTCAGGACCATCCTGTTCAAAGTGAAGTGGGGTAGCCAATATGCCCAGTTACAACCTGCCTCTTTCTAGGTATCCTTAGGAGCCAAAGGTGTGGCTTGGTGGTCATGTGACTGGCTGGGCATGGCTTATATGTAAATATTATAAATATTTATATAAATATTGTTTTTTTTTATAAAAAAAGAGCAGCTTTTACCCAAAATCAGGCAAAGCAGGCAGGCAGATTGAGTTGCTCACAGAATCACAGATTCATTCAGAAATCTATCTATCTGCCATTGGCTAGCTCAGTCTGTCACATAAGTTTTGCTTGCAAGCAAACTCACAAAATTAACTCACAACACACCCACAAATTAGGTCATGCCCACAGAACCGGTTAGTGGTCCCTGGGATCTAAAATTATGAGTTTGGTGGTCCCTGAGGTCCAAAAGGTTGGCGACCCCTGATCTAAAAAGGTCCCACACATTTGAACCACAGCATGAAAGAACCTAAATGCACTCTTCCAGAGAGCATGTACAATAACTCTAACTCATCCTACTCCAAATAAACTGAGGAAAATCCTCAGAGACGACTCACACCCTGGTCAGCATCTCTTTATTCTCCTACCATCAGGAAGGAGATATAGAAGCATAGGCAGCCACACAAATAGGCAGAAGAATCGTTTTTATCCGTGGGCTGTCAGACTCCTGAATGGAAAACAACCTTACAACAACATAGTACGACTGACTTGCAGGGTCGGTGCGACGTGCAATAAGTTCACATGGTGCAATAGGATTGTGTGTTTGTTAGTAGGATTCACTGGGTTAGGAATTTTCTGTCTTCACTGTGAGTTGTATTGTGTTGCCGGGGGGAGGGGTGCACGAAGGGAGGCTCAGCCAAACCCATTGTACTCTGTTGTACTCTGACAATAAAGGTTTGAACTTGAACTCCATGGAAATCTAGCCAGCTGCCATGTCTAGCAGCATTTTCCCTAAGCATATATTCTTGTGGTGGTCCTGAATGTTAGCTCCAACAATTACTACCCACCTGCCTTCCATCGAGGACCTGTATACTGCACGAGTCAAAAGAAGGCTGTGAAAATATTTACAGACCCCTCACATCCCGGACATAAACTGTTTCAACTCTTACCCTCAAAATGACGGTATAGAGCACTTCACACCAGAACAACTAGACACAAGGACAGGTTTTTCCCGAACGCCATCACTCTGCTAAACAAATAATTCCCTCAACACTGTCCAACTATTTACAAAGTCTGCACTAGTATTACTATTAACCTTCTCATCACTCCTTATCACCCACCCTCTCCCACTTGTGACTGCATGACTGTAACTTTGTTGCTTGTATACTTACGATTTATATTGACTGTTTCCTAGTATGACTGATTGCTTATTGTACCCTATGACTATTATTAAGTGTTGTACCTGATGATTCTCGACTCTTGACGAATGTATCTTTTATGTACACTCAGAGCATTTGCCCCAAGACAAATTCCTTGTGTGTCCAATCACACTTGGCCAATAAAGAATTCTCTTCTCTCCTCTCCTCTCCTCTCCTCTCCTCTCCTCTCCTCTCCTATTCTATTCTATTCTATTCTATTCTATTCTATTCTATTCTATTCTATTCTATTCTATTCTATTCTATTCTATTCTATTCTATTCAAATCAGTTTGTATCCTGAAGAGAGCACATTGACGCAGTTTACTTCCATAAGGCTGAGAAACAAGCAAACAAATAAATAAGCAAACAGCTTTCTTTTCATCATATAAAGAGAAAGGGATTTGCTGTATGGAAGAGCAGGCTGTATAATTACATTCCCCACTCTTCTCTTAATTACAACACTGTCTCTGGGAAGGCCTGTCACTATCACACTGCCCTCTAATTGAGCACATCTGGAAAATCCTTTTTCTGCAACAATGTTAAACCAACGGCATGTAATTAATAATAATAACAACAGCTAGCTGTGGTACAGCTCCATGCATCCAAGGCTCTTGTGCTGCTTTGCATTAAAATAAAAGGCTCAGGCCAAGATTTTTGCCATGTGGCTAAGAGACAGATGGCTATGGGCGGGGGGGGGGGAGGGGGGAGTTTCCCAATAGCAATTTTTACTGGGGCTTCCAAGAAGCAAAGAAGGAATCTCAAATTGGCACTAATAACACTGCCCAGTCAAAAGAAATTGTTGACTTGAATTAGACAGACATTAGCTCCCCAACAGGCAGATGCTAAGATGGAGTCGGCACCATTCTCTGTGCCATTCGTTAATATGGCAGACTTTTCCTTCCTTCAACCACATGGTGGGGCCTTGTACAAGACAAGACAGATAACTACGCAACTTCATTTTAGCACGAGTCTTACTGGTTTGTTCTTTGTTTCCTTAAAATATTTATAACCCACCACCACTTTTTATAGCCCCAGCTATTTTAAACCATCTGTTAAAACTTCCATGAAAGCAGCGTTTAAAAAGACAGGGCAAATAAAAAGACTGAAACTGCAAAAATGACAATAAAAGATCTGGGCTCAGAATATCTGGTAGTATTCATGCTATTAACACATTTGTACCAGCAAATTCCTCCAGAGCAGAGCTGAGCAACTATGGCCCCTTTACAAGCATGGCTGGCTCAGGAGTTGTGGGAATTGAAGTCCATAGGTCATACAGTGGCCATAGTTGTCCATCCCTGCTCCAGAGAATGGTAGTGGAACTATGCATATTTTGGGCAGTGTCAGTTAATAACGGAGACAATTCAGATGTTGAATTCATCTAATTTTGCTCTGAGAGAAATTGGTTCTCTAACCGTGTGGGTGCATATAAGTGCACAAGCATTTTAAATATCAATTCATAGCACACTAGGTTCAACATATATTCAAAGTGCTATCAGGAAATAAAACAAGATTAAGTTTGAATACCTACAAAGTTAAATCAGGATGTAACAATAAACAACAAACTAGATTGTCAAGGAAACTACTTGAAACTAGTCCTCAATTTACAACAGTTCATTTAATGGCTAATTGAAGTTACAACAACACTAAAAAAAGGGGGACTTAAGATCATTTTTCACACTTACAACCATAACAGCATTCCTAGGGTCATATGATCAGAATTCAGCTACTTGGCAACTGGTTCATATTTACGATGATTGCTGTGTCCTAGGGCCATGTGATCACCTTTTGGGACCTTCTGACAAGCAATGAGGATGCCACTTAACTCTGGCAAGAAAGGTCATAAAATGGGGCAAAACTCACTTAACAAATGTCTCGCTTAGCAACATAATTTTGGGGCTCAATTGTGGTCCTAAGTCAAGGACTACCTGTATACTTACTACCTCAACAATGGTCATATGTCAATCCCTGACACCTTTAAAAGAGATTCACGTGTGTTCACTGCATTTGTATCCTTTGGCATTTTTAAATCTTCAGTCCTCTCTAATCCTCAACCCCACAACAGGGACTAGACTGTTGCTCATTTGAGAAATTGCTGGAGTACGGTATACAAAAGTGAAACGTTAACAGGTTTTACAAAGATAGCTGAGTATTTGTGAAAGAAAAAGGACTTGGCTTAAACACACACACACACACACACACAAATCAGGGAATATGGGATATAAGAGCTGGGGTTATGAAAGAATCAAGATAAAACACAGAGAATAGCAAAACAGCCCCAGAGATCCAGTTGCCTCAAGGGAAATTAAGAAAGTGAGAGAAAAGATCTGAAGATTATAGGAAAACAGTAAGTGCAGACCTGTTGGCTCTAGCTCATGATTGTTTATTTTTGCAATAAACACACTAACTCATGGAAGCATGGGGTTCCCCATAAGACAACTGGAAATAATTAACGAGAAATACTATATGAAAGACTACCAATTCCATGCAAAGTACATGCACATAGACCACTCATGCACACAAATATATAAAAAAGGATAGATGATCACTGACTTCTTAGTTTTCTTCTTTAGAAGTCAACTTCTTTGCTAAACGTCAGTCGTATCAAAACTTAAAGGAAGTGGGGGAAGCAAAAAGAAAAAGGAAACCATCTTCTCTCCACTTCCAGTAGCAGTGTAAGTTTAAACTGATGTGAGCACTTTCGCTGTAAACCGCGATAATGGCCCAAGGTCTGTAATCATGCCTAAATATCATCAGTCCCATATGGAGGAGATGGGCTTCGCAGGCCACACAGCTATCCAAGAATCTACCATTACCCCAACTTTTCAGTTATGGCAAAGCCCTGAAGAAATTCCATTACTGTAAAGGGAAAGAAATGAAACATTTAAAGATGATGGCTGAACTTTCAACAAAGACAAAGTTCAGATATACGGCCTTTTATTCTTTAGAAAATATATTTTTAATTCAGTGAAAAAAGAGCTGTATTCATGTGTCACAAAAAGCAAGGATTCTTTGGAATCTAGACTAGTAATACAGAGTCAATACTTTCAGGTACATACTCACTGCTTCCTCTTGATTCTTCTTACTAGCAGAAATGGTTATGTGTACCTATTGATAGGTTGTTTCGAAATATGTGTGAACACTGAAACTTGTTTTTCTTCCAATGAATAAGAATTTTTTTTAAAGTCATCAATTGTTTAAACCATATGATTTAAGGCTTACAATGTTTTAAAACTTATAAAGCATTTGAGAATAATCTTAACTACAAATCTCAAATGTGGCTAGATAGGAATAGACAATTCAATTACCAAGGACTGGTTTAGGCACTAAGGTCCAGTTTCTTAGAGCTGTGGTTTGCTGTCTCATATCATGTAGAAAAATTCCTAATTCTGTGCATCTCTCTCTCTCTCTCTCTCTCTCTCTCTCTCTCTCTCTCTCTCTCTAGCTATCATCTAGCTATCTATTCACCCCTACACATATGTACCCTTATACATATGTACCGGGGTGGGATTCAACCGGTGTTACTACCAGTTTGGTGAGAGTGTGTTTTGCACGCGCTCTGCACGCATGTGTACAGCATTTGCAAAAAACCATCAGCTGTGCCGCTCAGACAGCTGACAAGCACTGCAAGCAGGTGCACAGCCTTTGAAAATCCTCTTCTTTCCTGCTTTTTCAACCTCAGCTGTGCCGTGCAAAGCAGCTGAGGTTGAAAAAGCAGGAAATAAAGGACAGCCAAGAGCCCGGGCAGGCGGTTGGGCCAAACAGACGACCAAAAGTTTGTCGCAGAGAAGAGTGTCGGTTCTTCAGAGCTACCGTTCAATAGAACTGGGCCGAACCGGTAGCATCCCACCCCTGATATGCACATAGGCCCTGGACTTTATTTTTTACCAAAAAAAAAAAATGATTATTGGAATGGACTGGAATGGGAAAATGTATTACTTACACAAGTGGTTTGATTTAATATTTAATATATAAATTTGCTTAGTTAAGGTATTTCTCAGGGTCATGCAACTGATTTTGTTGATAAAAGTAATCTGTTTTATACAACTTTGATTTTTGCAGAGTTTCTTTGACATTCTTTCCAAAATATCGCACTCTTTTCCTTTTGTAATATAACTGTTAGTCTCAACACCTTGGCAGCATTGTGTTCCACAGCTGTCTTCTTCTTCAAGTAGTAACAATCAAAGTAGTAGGTGGCATCTCTCTCAGACTCTTTCCATCATTCACTGCAGATCATGATGCTGTCCTAAGTTCTCTGCTCCTCTAGAGGATTCCCTTCCCCCAGAATTAAGCACCCCAAAGCAGTGGAAATTTTAAAGATGGGAGAAGTAACTTCATAATTTCCCTGCCTGTTCAGACACTGGCTTTTCAAGTTTGCACTTGACAAGAACTTCCTTTTACAATAGAAACTTTAATCTGACCTCTAAGGGTGTTTTCTGGTGAAGAAGGTGTCACACAGTATTACTATACTATACATATAGTATATTGCCTGATTCTGATGAAAGCAGGACATCTACTCTCCCAGCTCCAAGTCAACAGAGTTTCAACACATCACAACAGTTAAAGCAATGTGTTGGATTCACTGACTGTGCCTGTATCTGGTGCTTCTTAATCAGTAATGCTTATGATTTCACTTGCAGCAGAACTAAAAGGCACAGAAACATCTTGGACAACTTAACTTTTTTACAAACAAAGCAGGAAACATCCTCTTTACTGAAGAAAAGAGCTCATGGGGAAAAAGGGAGGGAAGCATTTTCTTACTGAAAGGTATTTTACTTCTACTTGTCGACTAATACAAGAAAAACGAAGATTTCATCATCCAGTGGTGATTTATTGCAATGCACTTATCTTACTTAGCAGAACATAAAATGTTCAGTCCATATTAAATCTTCTGGTTTCTATTATATTAAAATGACTAAGCCCCAATCTCTAGAAGTGTCCAGATGGATTTTGCAAATTTCATTTCGGTCGTTTCAATGTGGACCAATTCAGCAACCGAATACCCCATATAGATCACTGGGCCTTAGCTAAATTGTGCATTGTGCCCCAGATGCATAATATAGTTTGGCAAGGTCAGCTTTATCCTTAGCACCAAAATTCCTGCCTGCCCTCTACAAGCAACCCATTTATCCCCTGTAATTTTAGCCTGGGAAGGAAGACTGTCATGTACTATAAATATAGCCTAACCACCCTAATTATGGAGCAGATTAAAACAAACAGCAAGCATACAACATGCCACCATCTTCACAGGGCTTGGGAGACTGCAGTAGCCTCAGCCTCTTAAAAACATCAAATGACAAACATTTGAAATATTTTTCTATCCAGGAAAAGGATAGGAATCTTCACTGTGACAAAATGGCAGTTTGGCTAATGGGCAATACTTGAATGTAGCCATTGCCATAAATTGATTAAAAATCTGCCCTTTGCACTTTTGTGGCTGCCTTTCCACCCCTCCTCCCTGTGTAAGGTCAGAAACCATAACGCCACAATAAAATTTCCAAATTGGCTTAAATATAAGGCTAGCAACTTTATTGGGCCAATTCTGAGGAACCAGCAAGTTTGCAACATTTTGAGCTCCTCAAAGCTCTATATAAGGGGCATTAATACTTCCCAATTCAT
This sequence comes from Notechis scutatus, assembly GCF_049901735.1. Taxonomy (NCBI): domain Eukaryota; kingdom Metazoa; phylum Chordata; class Lepidosauria; order Squamata; family Elapidae; genus Notechis; species Notechis scutatus. The sequence continues at coordinate 179,345,167 of NC_142010.1, read as the reverse complement.
TTTTTAAAATTATATGTTAAAAATATAATACAGTAGTATGTCACTCAAATTATGTCCAACTTTGTAAATATATGTCCACCTTTTCTTAATTAAATATCTACCCAAGATTGAAAATTATCCCCTACCAGGCAGATCACAGTTAAATGTTGAGATGGGGGCAGGGGGACTCTGCCTTTTATGTCAATGGAAACTTTTTCCAGTCACCTCCCTGAACAGAGAGATATTGTTTTTATCAGAATCATAACTGGAGAAGAAGGAAAAAATTAATCTTCTTTTTCACATGCTTTAGTCCTAAAAGAATTTTCTATCCTCATTCCTCAAATACATTTGCTTTAAAAACTCTGAGATGTATAAAAGCCAGACAATTAGGTTGACATAAGGAGATAATTCTAATGCTTATAGATTAATTATTGCAAATGTGCTTTTTATTGGAGAATGGAGATTTATATATACATGCATATCAACATGCAGGTTATCACAGGCATATGGGATGTCCCAAAGGTGCTTTTTCATAAGGCAACTGGACTTTTTTCCCTGGAAGACATTTTGCTTCTCATCCAAGAAGCTTCTTCAATTCTTCAGAACTTGGATAAGAAGCGAAACATCTTCCAGGAAAAATAAAGTCCAGTTGCTTTTTGAAAAAACAGCTTTGGGACAACCATGACCCGGATGACTGAAAAATCTCTATAGACATTTATGTGTATGGGATACATATGAATTTATCTTAGGTAGGATCTGTACTAGTTAATTATGACATCTTCTAGAATCATTCAACCATTGCGGTACCAATGCAACAGTAATGAGGATAGATTTTATATTGCCTCAATGATAGCCAGGTGACACTAGAAAATTATTTTAGTTCTTCTTGGGGAAACAGCCCTAGGCACATTTCAGTATTTATGTATAGATATGCAGGCATGCACGCACATAGTTTCCCATATCGACAATGGTATTTCAAAGCAGTGCACAAAATTTAAAATTATAACGCATGATGCAAAAAAGAACCCACCACATTTTAAATCATTTAAATATTCAGAAGTTCATCCGCATGAATATTCAGATAGGAACACTGGTGTCTGCTCCTAATTACAATGGCATCCAGATGAAACCTGCATCATATCCATGTTGTGACATAATTCACAAGGACTTTTGGGGCAGAGTTTGTATTCAGGGTTGTCGGGGGTGAGGGAGGAGAGAAGGTATGAAAAAGTGAAGATGTTGGCTACCATACTCTAAAAAACCTACTTTTTTACACGTTCCTCCTCTTTCTCTCTTCCACATATTTCTATGCATAGGAAAAACCAGAAATATGTCTCAAACAAGTACCATACTTTTATCACACCACACTTAGTACTTGTCAAATGGCAGAATACCCTTCTGATTTTTATCATTCGATTGACTCTCATTGCATTTGCAAATCAAATGCCCATAAATGAATTGGGCAGTTGTATTCCTTATCCTGATTGATATACCTGATCCTGATTCATAGTTGCTGGCTCTTTACTCACAGCTGTGGAGTTGGAAGTGTGGATATTTTAGTTATTTCCTATCAAAAAAAATGCCAAGTTAACACAATATATTGTTTAACAAAGGCCAATACCACAAACAGGAACAGCTTTAAATGCAGAGACCAAGTTCTTGGCCTTCATCCATTTCTATTTTCTTTTAGGAATTTGAGTATGTTTGCTATTCTAACGATAAACCTATTTGGGTCTACCTTCATTTTGGAAAGCATGGATAAATTCATAATTCCTTGGCAATTTCCTGAGTATATAAGTGCATAATTAAACCTAAGCACATTAGCCTCTAGCCTAACATACGATCCTTCTGGAAACTCCCTCTATCAGACACGAAACCCTACAACCTTACATCATGCCAGTTCCTTCTAAAGTGCAAACTCAACTCTTCTCTTCTCTTCTCTTCTCTTCTCTTCTCTTCTCTTCTCTTCTCTTCCCTTCCCTTCCCTTCCCTTCCCTTCCCTTCCTCTTCTCTTCTCTTCTCTCTCGTCTCTTCTATTTGCCATCAATAGGCTTTCCCTAAACATTTTTTTGGAATCTAATATAGTATGATCAAACAATTCCCTGCCTTCAATCTCTGTATATGCTGGCATTGTTAGAAGAAAGTCTGGTTTACTTCATAATTCATGGAAAATAAAAAGCATTCTGAGGGAGAGAGGGGAGAGGAGGAAGGGAGGGAGGGAGGGAGTCAATTATTTAGGGAATTCCATCCCCATCCTTAGAGGTGAGACGAAATGATTAGAAGCATTTACAGAGCTTTATTTTATGATTACTTCTTTTGCTGCTGAACTTAAATAATATTCCCAGACCACTTTAGGGATCACTGGAATCTTAATTACATCCATCTTCTTCTGTGTGAAACCAAAGGCATACCGCTAAAGTCAGATGTAGCTCAAGTTATTTCTCTGCCTGTGTCCAAAACAAGATAACCACCCTCTCCCATAGCAGCTGAACAATACTTCATCATAAGCAATAGGGAATTCCTCTCCCTACAGTTAGAAAGCCAGCTAGTTTACATGACACACAACAGGCTGCATGACATTCTGTATTGCCATTTACAATCGTGCTGCTACTTCCTTTCATCTGACACCAGAATTTACCACCTCATTGTTAATTTCAGGGCTAATCATATTATGAAGCCACCAGACTCTATGCAATCCTACAGACTGGATAATCTAGTCTTTGGGAATTAAGTGTTACCTGGACGAATTTGCAGAGTTCAGCACAAAGTTGTGTGTGTGTGTGTGCGCGCGCGCACACACTGATTATTTTAAATGACACATATTTCTCTTTGAATAAAAGATGTAACCAAGTACAGCAAATTCCAGAGGTTGGAAATGAATGCAAAGACTCAGTGTATTAAAAGGCAATTAATCATAACTGAGGGAAGGGGAGAAATTCCTCTCCGTTCTGTATAAAATTACTTGTATAAACTATTACAACTTTATTAAATGTCCAGGGCTGAGAAGCAAAGAGGCAAAGAAATCTTGAAACACTCCCTCTCTTTCAGCCCCTGAATCATGCTGAGGAATGCTTACTTACTCCAAGATATTTTACACAAATACCCTCACATACCCTCATATTGTAATTGTTTCTAAATAAATGGTTCCGAGTTCTCTTGTATGTTAAAACAAAAATATTGTCGTAACCTTTTCTTTGGAAATGGAGGAGGAAAAATAATCATTTCTGATTTCTGAAGAGCACCGCTTGGCAAAAGTGATCCGAAGAGCTGTTTTTGTTTATCCAAGAGTTCAGCTATGTGTGAATAAAGTGAGCTTTCAAGGCACATGGCAGGTCGCCATCTTGAAAGCATTTTTGCCTATTGTACAGTCGAAATGATAACAGTGTTTTGGTGTCTGTATACATTTGAGAAGTTAGATCTCTTTAATTAATGGTTCTAATTTGTTCTCTCTCTCTCTCTCTTTAGGCTATCAGAACTTTCTTTCCAATGAGTAAGAGTGCCTTTTGTCTTGTTTCAAAAACATTTTCCCCCCAAAAGTGTTTTCACAACTAAAGAACTTTCTTAGATACGCTAATTTTAAACACTGGTCTTAATGTCTGGATGCACAAGGAATTTGTCTTATGATGCATATGATCTCAGTGTACATAAAAAGAAAAAAATACATTCATCAAGAATCATAAGGTTAGTGATAGTCAAGCAGTCAAATCATTCTAGGAAACAAATAAAACAATATAAATTATAGAGATACAAGCAACAAGGTTATAGTCATAAGTGGGAGGAGATAGGTAATAGGAAGCATGAGAAGAATAGTAATATAGACTTAATAAACAGTTTGTCAGTGTGGTGGGAATTAGTTGTTTAGCAGAGTGGTGGCATTTGGGGAAAAACTGTCCTTGTGTCTAGTTGTTCTGGTGTGCAGTGCCCTATAGTGTCGTTTTGAGGGTAAAAGTTGCAACAATTTATGTCCAGGATGTGAGGAGTCTGTAGATATTTTCACATTTATTTATTTCTTTAATGTAGATAAATCACCCCATTGTTATTATTTTGCAGCCATTTCCACCTGGAATTGCAGTTGTTTGAGTGACTTGAGGAATCAACAACTCCCACTGTGATCTGCAGTTCTTGCCTTATGCAACTCATTTTTAAGTAGTTACAGCTTTAGCTTCTTGGCACCTTGTAGATAACCTAAGCTCCATCCTATCTTTAGCTCTTCTTTGGTCATTCTCTGTTCAGTTTAATATCCGTCCATCATTCCATCTTTTAACACAGCAGCTCTGCCTCCCTTTGTCTTCACTCATCACTTGAGCCCCAAACTTGCTAACTGCATTTTAGCGTTAACATTGTTACGCAAACTCAACCCATGTGGTCAATTTATTATTCAAAGTTATAAATTGCTTTTTAAATTGTTCCGTCTTCAAAGCACACATTTTTGGTTAGAATTCATTGCTCCCCTTTCAGTGGTTGCTGTAGCCCAAATATTTATAGGCTTTGAGAAAAGACCATGGTTGAAAAATAGATGCCATGATAATGCACCACCTTCCCAGATCTCAATGGGATTTGTAGTCTAGGAGGAATGATAGCTTTGGAACAAGGCAGCTTCATCCCATTACAAACGCTTGGTGATTTTATTGCACTTCAGTTCATTTTAAGGTGGAGTGAAGGAAAGAAGAATCCTTGTGGCTGGTGCAGCCCAGGAACTGAATGATATCGGTTGTGAGGAGGAATTTCCTCACAGTGAGAACGATTAACCAGTGGAACAGTTTGCCTTCAGAAGTTGTGGATGCTCCATTACTGGAGGCTTTTAAGGTGAGACTGGACAGCTACTTGTCTGGAATGGTATAGGGCAGGGGTCCCCCAAACTTGGCAACTTTAAGACTTGTGGAGTTCAACTCCCAGAATCATAAATAGCCTTCAAAAGGACTTTCCAAGAATCAATCCTTGTTGCATTTATTTATTCATTTATTTGTAAAATATATTGGCTGCCCATCTTATTACTCTGGGTAACTCTGGGCGGCTTACAATATTAAAAAGTTAAAACATATCGATGATATAAATAAAATACTATAAATATCTAAATGCTCAGCCCTAACTAAAAGATTAGAAGGGAGGGAGTAGGATGAGAAGGGGGGGAAGGGGGGATCTGTTATTAATCTATCAACCACTCCCATCATGAAGTCCCTCCTTTGGAGCCCCAAGCCAGCTTGCTGAACCAGATCTCTAAGCTCTTCAGAAGTTCAGGTGGGTTGGAGCTGACCTCATTCCAGGGGACAAGATACTCCAAAGGGCAAGTGCATCAATGGCAAGGAAGGCTCTTCTCCTGGACCCAACCCTCCGGAATACTCTGGCCGATTTGGCCTGCAGCATCTTAGTTAAAAATAGCTGAAAGACACCTTGATAAACCCAGAGCCAATGAAATCATATACTGAAGTAATGAGTAGTAACATGTTCTAGTTATATGGAGTCTGATTCAGACATAGTGCTAAACTGTGGTTTATTCTGTCATCTGTCTGTCTGTCTATCTATCTATCTATCTATCTATCTATCTATCTATCTATCTATCTATCTATCATCTAATCTTCTGTCAGTGACCAGAAAAATTTAAAAGAACAAAAGACATAAAAGCAGACTGAAGAAAAGAAATACAATACTGTTCTAATAACTAGCAAAATAAATTGCAGAACATAACATTCACTTTTCTTTTACTATGTTAATACAATTCTTATGGGATGTGTGTGTGATAAATCTAAGATATTACTTGGTGTAAAATATAAATAAAAACTACATATCCCCTGAAGTTAACAGTTAAAATGTATATCAAATCAAGTAGCATTTTACAACAGAATAAGTATGTCTTTGATCTTTGATATGTATCTTGCGTTTATTGCAAACACAAAATATGGGTACTGCACATGTAATGAATGGTTTTAAATCCTGAAGGAAAAAGCTTATGTAGCATTTATCTGGCCTTCCAAGGAATATATCTATTAGAAGGGCAATGTAGATTGACCTAATGTCTCTCTAAAATTAACAACGTAGTAATACTTGTGAGAGGTTTTCAACAATGCCTTTTTGAATAAACCACCGTTAACCGGATACACACAACTCCTTCTGTCTAAATCAGGCCAAGCGTCTCATGAGGTAATGCTGTGAGTTAACTTAACTAGAGAGACTCAACCCATGCCTCGTAGTATGGCTGAAGTAAGTAAATCAAAATACGTCATGTAGCAAGCCCTGCATTATGTCCCCCAAGGAATAAATTGTACACATAAAGCATAAGAGCTTTTAAAATCACACACCCTGGACTGGAGAGTATTAAATACTTCAGGAGGGAGGGGAAATATTCAGTATGGAGAGCAAAGCCTTTAAATTGACCCTTGGAATTTCTGTGTTAGATCTAAGCAGGATGGCTTTTATCTAATTATGAGTATAAATATCTCGCTGGCCAATTTTTCCCCAGACCCCACACTGTTCTTGCTCACTTCTGATGTCACTACGATCGTCAACGCTTCTCAGTTTGGCAGAGGATGAAGCCAAGAAACCAAGAGCTGGTTTCAAAAGCGATTCTGTCCCTCTGCAACTCCACCGTGGAGGAAGAAAAGTCTGCCAGCAGCCTCAAGCACAGGGCCAAAGGAGACAGTGAAGAGCTGGCTGAACTGGCATCTCCATGAGAGCCAATGGGAGAATCCGGCTATTTGGTTTGGAGTTTAATTTTTACATAAACAGAGGGATTTGAGAGAGTATTTTTTGCCTGTCTGTTTTCAGTCAATCACAAGATGTTCCTTCATTCTCACAACAGTAAATCTGGCACCTAGATTATGGCTATAAATTGAGATTTCTCCACGTAGTTTGCAAGGCTCCCTCCACCATTCTGCTCTTCGTGGCAAGGGTTTATCTCCAACGAGCATCACTTGGCATCTGAAACCCAAAAGGGCATCTGTGCTTTAGAGTCATTCCCAATGGGGGTTTCCTTACGCCATTCCTATTACATTCATTACAGCTTAAGTATTACAGCAGACTCAGTTCCAGAAAAAGATCCAGACAGAAAGACCTAATCAGGGTTTTTTTCTTTTTTTCCAAAGTTGCAGCTTTTTCTATCCATAGCACCATCACCCTTATGAAGCTAAACAGCTCTGAAACATTGCAGCCTCTCCCCATGTCAGAAACTTCATTGCTAATAAATCAAAGTAGCTCTCAGTTAGACCCTCATTTATTCATAGTCGAGCAAGCAATTCTGGTTTCTGTATTTTTGTTTTCTTTGCATTTTTGCAAATGTGTAAGAGTCTGAAGGCGATTGGGACAATAGCTTTTAAAGAGGGTTGGCTTCTGAAGGGACCCCGTGCTGCCCACTAGACAGGAGCGAAAAAAGGGGACTTTTAAGAATAGTCTCAAGATGTATAGCCATTCCAGCAATTCGGGGAAAAACCTGACAGCCATCTTATTTGAAACACAACTATCCTTTGCAATTTGAATCCTTCTTTGGCCCAGGGTGTGCTGAATGATCTGCATTTGGAAATAAAATGTTACGTTGTTTCAGCAAAATTTTGAATATTTGCCTTTGGAGAGGCGGCACATTGGGAGTAAATAGTGGAATAAGAGCATTCCTGCTTTTGGTCTCTCTTTCTCATTTATTCTTTCCCTCTTTTTCAAATCAAAAGCATGAGAGAATTCCAAAACCCTTGGAAATAAACATCTTAGACCCCACAATTGATTGTGGGAGAGTTACTTCTAATAAAATCACTGAATTGTCGAGAGTCGCTTCTAGTGAGATGGACAGCTATATATTTTTATTTAGATTTTTTAAATATACTGCTTTATTATATTTATAAATAACTCAAGGCAGCGAATATTCCTTCCTTCTCCTATTTGCCTCACAGCAACCTGAAAGAAAATGGCTGGCCCAAAGTCACCCAGAAACTTTCATGTCTGTGGTGGGTTAGAACTCACAGTTTCCTGGTTTTGGGGCCAGCCCCTTAACCACTAGACCAAACTGGCTGAATAAATAAATTTGATAAGTACATTAAATAAATAAAATTCCACATTGATCACACTAAACCCACTCAGCTGTACGCAACATGCAAGATGTCTGGAAGCAAGTAGATGCGGCTAAAGGTTGTCGCCTCTTTTATTAAGACATATGCAAAAGAAAGAAAAATCCTGTATATCTCCAACAGCCTGTTTGTCCTTTTATTATGTCTTTCAAATGATGGGCTTGCAGATGAAGACAGTGCCTTTATTCCTTGGTTAACCTGCACTTTTCTAGCCTCCCTTGGAGTTGCAGAGCCAGTAATAATTCATGTAAATGATAGGTTTATCCCTTGAAGTTTTATGTATTGCTCTGCATTTGTTTGGGTTGAATACACAAACTCTGACATTACATTAGCTTGGGGGGATGGCTTACTCCCCTTGCCCACTGCCTTCTATTACGCTGCTGCTCTGAACTGATTAAACAGCAAATAGATTTGAAAAATCGGGTTTGTCAAGTGTTTCCCACTGCACCAACGGACAGCTGCTCTCTGAGGACTATAGCTCTGACCTGAAGTGGTAGCTGACTTAATCTTACTCAGACAAGACAGCCACTCATACAAAGTTACTAGGAAGAGTAGATATAATGTCTTCACACTGAATCATAATTTGCCTATTTATAATTTTTAAAAGACCGCAGTTACAGTAAATGATCCTTTCCAGAGCCACTTCTCTGGTTTGCCAAGGAATTTAACCTTTTTGTGAGTGCAATTTTTTTTATAGTACTTACTTATTTGGGGTTTGATTTTGTGGGGGCCTTCAGCCTTAGTAAAATAAAATGAAAATTTGGTTGCATAAACAGACTTTATTTTTCTGCCCTTCTCTCAATTACTTCTCATAGATGTGTTTGGGTTTTATTTGCTTTCATTTTTAAACACAAAGGCTTGGATAATTGGTGTTTTATCAATATTATGATCCTCTGTGAGAATTTGATTCAAACAGGTTTTTTTTTTTTAACTCAAGGGGGAGGACCATGTTTCTGGCAACTGAATGGTTAACAATGTGCATGACTGGTTTTTTTTCTCCGAGTCTCTGAACAGAACATGTGAAAAAAAAATATGAATCACTTTTCTGCTTAAATATAGGCCTATGTGAGTGTTGCAACTATGAGCTTTTTCAATAAGGTGTACACAAAGGACCAAAAACAATTGAATAATTGGACTAAATTTGTTCCTAGTATATGGAACACAGATCTGTATTTATGATGAAGAGTAAAAATAATAATAATAAAACACTTCCAAGCTATTGATAATCTCTGAAGAGTTCATAAACCAATTTATCATTGCTGAGCTGTATGTTCAGAAGCTGTATGCAAGTATGATAAGGAAATTAGGAGCAGAGTCTTAGACTTAAAGATTGAGCTTATGTTATACTGAATTTGCTCCCTAAGTATTATCTTGTTTTCATTTGTTCATATTTCTCCTTTAAATGCTTTTCTGAAAAACATACCAGCACTATTTTTCAGGTTAAAAGAGCATTGTCCATTGTGACTGATTGACATAATGTATCTGAAGAGGGGAGATTGGATCTTTAGTTGCTCTCCAACTATCAGTTGTTGTTTGTTGTTTTTAACCGTTTGGTTATGTCCGACTTTTGGTGACTTTATAGGCAAGTGCTCTGTCAGTAGTGAAACAAAAAGCCCCAAATGTGTATAATACTGCGTATTCTCTCTGTTGTACCTATGCTCCTCTGGCTAGGTTTCAAAATATCGAAACTATCTTTGTTTTCTTCTTCTTAAATAGATTGTTCCCCAGACCCTGAATATGGCCTGCATCTTGTTTATTGAGAATGATTATTGCAAACTGGGATAATAGCCTAGAAAAAAAGAATTCAGAAAGGCTGACTCTTAAATAAGTAATCAAGGGGCTTAGGATCCAAAGATTGACCACCGAGTAGTAGTCCATTGCCTCTGGCATAATTTGCTCCTGCCCCAAGGTGAAGTCAGATTCTTCCTTGATGATGTTTCAGGAAAAATAAAATCAGTTCTCTATTAAGGTGTATAAATGTTGGTTATCAATAAATAAATCCATGCTTTATAACAGACTTGGGGCACATTAGACCTAGCTTTCTGAAGAAGGGTCTAAATCTGGGAAGAGTGAAATGAAAAAGAAGACAACCAAGAGCAAAGTGGATGGACTTAGTTATACTGGCGATGAGTGCACCATTGAAAGAATTGAAAGATCAAGTTAGGGAAGATTGTCTTGGAGAACATCAATGTGATCGCTAAAAATTGTCACCAACTTGATGACACATAATTAATCAAGTACTGTTCATTTGTTGAGAATATTACATTTAAATACATACTTAACACTAATATTAAATATTTTAATACTGGCTTCAAGGAAATTGAACCGCAAAGGGGAAATATATTATTTGTTTAGATTTCACTTTGTTTTCTGGAACTTGAGATGATGCATATAAAATTCAGCCCTCCAGTTTTTCCCAGAACAGCAGTCCATTGACGTAGGGGAATTGAAAGACCTTATCAAAAGTAAGCAATGAAATACTTTATTGAATTTGAAAATGTTTCTCCTAGACATTAATAGAATTTGAAAGTGTCTGTATTGTGCCCATGTTTCCAACATATATTCATCCAAAGACATATTAAACACTGACAAACTTGCTAAAAATAAGGCAGTATTCTTTAAATCAAATGATCACTTGTAACAGCAAATTCATCAAGATCAAAGTCTGTTTCAAGTACTCATTTCAACACTGTGTTTAATTAGGTGGTGTTCTTTTCATAAATGTGGCCACAAAATTAGAATGACTATACAGCAGGAACTCATTATAAGTCCAAGACCAGGGCAGATTTTTCTCCTTTTTCTCCTTTTCTGTTTTAATGAGATGGTTGGGAAACATTTTAAGAAGCACTTGTTTGAAAATAAAAATAAAAATTGAAGGAAATATAAAAAGAGAACTTCAACTTTAATTGCAAAAATAGTGTTTTGTTTGTTTGGTTGGTTGGTTCTTTCCTAAAAATGGAGACCTCGTTTAAGTCGAAAGCGTTCTTGGACTTTTAACAGAGAAAACTGACAGAGTGCAAGGTTTTGTCATGCCAACATTTATATATTTTATCTGCACTTTTCCACAAGTGTGAAAACTAGGATAATCCTGTAGTTTCCCCAGCTGCCATATTGGAAAACTGAAAAGAGGCAAGCCGAGAGGTCCCCAACCTTTCTGGTTCCACAAACCAGAAACAGTAGTGGCAGTGTGGAGTAGTGGCAATGGTTTGACATGAGCAACCTAGCTCCTGTGCTTGTGCAAATGAAGCTTCATGCTCTCGCCCGCTGTTTGCGCAGTCGGGTTCCCAACAGGCCAGGTTCCCAATGGGCTATGGCCCAATACTGGTCTGCAACCTGTCGGTTGGGAACCCCTGGCTTAGATCTTGCTAAATCCAGCCAATTGTGGCTTATTAAGCAAAACATAAGCAATTATACTAATGTGGCATAATGAAGCCATAATGATAGATACATTTTATTTTCAGAATCATATTTGGTCATTTTAGATACAACCCTTTTTAAAATTCTCTTTTCCTAATTTTCAATTCCTGATATAACTATCATTTTTAATAAATATATTTTATTGCAAGCTTTGAAAGTCCTAAGAAACCACTATTAGATCAAAACAGACAACAATCTTGCCTGAGTACAGCCCAGAAAAAAAAAAGAAAACAAAGACTTATTTTTAACTCCAGCTCATTGACTTCTTTACTATCCTAAGTAAATTTTATTCATGAGACTCATTGATTTAACAGAGGTTTCACATAATGAGCAGAATCACATGACTCAGTGTCACTAATGCCAGAAAAAAATAAGTATTAAGAACAGACTTTAGTTTTAGAATTAGACTTTAATTATAATCTTCTATCTACTTATGGGGAAGAAAGCTCCATGAAACTCAGTGGAATTTAATTCGGAAATAGACACAAGTAAGTTTTTATTATTAGACATGCAGGCATCTTTAAGAACAAATAAATAAATTCTTCCTCTGGTTGAAGAGAAGGAAGGGAAGGAAGGAAGGAAAGGAAGGGGAAAAAGGAAGGAAAGGAAGGAAAGGAAGGGAAAGGAAAGGAAAGGAAAGGAAAGGAAAGGAAAGGAAGAAAGGAAAGGAAAGGAAAGGAAAAGGAAAGGAAAGGAAAGGAAAGGAAAGGAAAGGAAAGGAAAAGGAAGACTTGTGGTGGGATTATAACTCCCAGAATTCCCAATCAATTGCAATCCCAATTTATTTGAAAGAAACTAGTTTAAATCAGGTTGCTCTAACTATTATTACATATGTCAATTGGGGAAGTCCATTAGTTTCCCTTAAAACAGAGTGGCATTTATTTAAGCAACGAAGATTTAAAAAGATGGTTGAAGTCTCAGGTTGAAAGGAATTTAACTTATGGGAGTTCTGTCAGAAAAGTATTTATCCTCTGTTTCATGCAACAAGATGCTGGGATTATTATAGGAATTAATCAAGGAAAGAAGCATGTTATTAAGTCATAATGCAATCGTTAACCCTTAGGATAGCAACATGATAGAACTGGCAAAAAAAGGCAAATTCTGGCTCTGATTAGTGCATTAAAAATACAAAAGTAAATCATTTAAGTCAAGCAGGCAGTCAAAGATAGAAAACACTGAAGTTTACAAGGCAGAAGAACTATCCTGAATATGGCAAATGAAAGGAGAGCAGGAGATAAAGCCATATAATTCTGGAATCCCATTGGTGATGTTCTTCAAATCTTGAGGCCAACCTCCTAATATTTACTTAGCCTTACATTCCCAGCAAAAATCACGAAGGTGGATCTCACTTACTTTGGCCATGTCATGTCGGGCAATTCACTGGAGAAGGCAATTATGTTGGGAAGAGTTAGCGGTAAAAGGAAACCAGGCCATTGAAGAGTATCAAAGCTGACTCCAGCCAGAGCGCAGAAAAACTCTAAGAAGCAATGCAAGATCAGACGATGCGGAGAGACCTGGCCTATAGATTTGCCAGGAGTCGGACACAACTGAATGATTAATGTCTCTCTCATTAGCAGCAGTTCAGTCTGGAGTTAGAAGATAATGATTCCCACCCACCCACCCCCACGCAATCAACCAACAGATATAAAGCCGCTGTAAGCAATTGTTAACAATTCATGGTGACTCCAAAATGACAATACATGTAATGATACCATAAAATTGATGTGAGTCTCATGATATCTGATACATGGTGCCATGATATTCCCTTGCTATCCTGAGGATATTCTCTGAATATGGATCTGAAAAGCTATTTGGCAGTTCTATTGTCAAAAGATATGCAGTACGGAGTAAACCAGAGGTGGTAATCAGCAGATTCTAACCAGTTCTGGAGAACGGGTTTGTTGCCCTGCACATGAGAAAGCAGGTTAGTGGGGTGGGGAGGGAATGGGGATTTTACAGTATCCTTCCCCTGCTACCCCCACCAAGCCACGCCCACAGAACCGGTAGTAAAAAAAAAAATGAATCCCACCACTGGAGTAAACAGTATTCTATATAAATTCATCCACTCTGTGTTAGTTACTCAGATGTTGAAAGAAACCTTGAAAACAGGTTCTGATGTTCAACTTCATCTCAAACTGTGGCCCTACCACAGTTTTTTTTTAAAGTCACATCTGGGATGACCCCATGCCACCAGAGTATCAAAAATTGCATCTCGTATTTCTCTATGCTTGTTCGTTTTTTAAACTTACATCCGCCCATCTCACCATTGAGAGAAATGGGTGACTTCAATTCATTTTCAATGCATTTCATTAGGAAGTCTTTGAATTGATGGGAAATGATCTGTTGAGAAAGGAAAATATAAAAAATGAGAGATAAATCATAAACAAAGAAACAAAAAAACAGTGGCTTCAATGCTAAGGTCACTGTCAGCTACATAATCAACCAGCAGAAATAGCTCAGGATAATGGCTGATTTTTTTAATTTTTTGAGTGCTGAAAGGGGAAGAACGGAATTAGTAGATACGATTCTATCATATCAGTGATCAGTCACATTGTAATGCTTGCCGGTCAATTTCATACAAGACTTGGATGATAATTTTCAAGCCTTGAATTGTTCAGGCCTAGGATATCTCCAGAAATGCCTTCTCCTCATATGTGCATTTGTACGGGTGTGTGCATGTGTGCACACAGGTTTAGTAAGGTAAAGGTTTCCATATCTGACTCTAGGGCCTGATGTTCATCTCTGTTTCTTGGCCGAAGGAGCCAGAGTTGTCTGAAGACATTTTTCATGTCGTGTGGCCACCAAAGCAATATGCTGAGGTGCTTGGAATGCTGTTACCTTCCCACCAAAATGGGATTACTTACTCATATTTGCGCGCTTTTGAATGCTAGGTGGGCAGGAGTTGGGCAAGGCATGGGAGCTCAACCCATCGTGAAAAACCCATGTCTCAAACCAGAGCTGTCAGTTTTGTTGTGGTTCACTGGTAGCCTGTGCAGACGGTAGCGGAATCGGACAGTGGGGAAGATCCAGTGTGGGAGTCTGGGGAGGACTTGGACGAGGGTCCTGTTTCCAATGCAGAGATGGGGCCAGGACCATCTTTGAGTTGTGTGCTGACTCTGGAACCTGCAGAATTGGACAGCAGCGAGGCAGAGGAACAAGGGGAGCCTGTTCCCAGTGCGCGTGTGTGCAGAGCTGCTAGAAGGCAAGAGCAGCTAAGACAAAAGGGGTGATTTGGGAATAAGGCTTGGAGGTGATTGCTCCTCCCCTAAGGTATAAAGGAAGGACAAAGGTAGAGAAACGTTTGCAGGAAGCAAAGTCGTTCGCTCTGTTCAGATTAAACCTTGAAGCTCTGTGTGGACTTTGTTCTTCAGTTGTTTTTTTACAGTTAATTTGGCACTTTAGTTGTTGGCAGCAATTCAAAGGAGATAAAGATGGGTGCTTATCTCGAGAGGTTGTTTGGGACTCATTACGGGCTGGGAATGAACATAATTCCAAGCGTTGAAATAAAACAAGAGTTGTTTGGATTAAGCATGTGCTTAATTAACGGTCTAAGGAAGCCTTGGTCAGAACAAGTTTTCCAGCTGTCAAACTCAGCATCTTCAACCGCTGAGCCATTGCATGGTACATACATATATGTTTTCCAGGGCCTTCAGTCATATCTCTTTGCAGTCATCTGGTCGTTAGTTCTAGATGACCAAAACAGCTCTCAGAGAGAGTGTTAATGAACAGATGACTGCAAAGAAATATTATCCTTCCCCCACTCCCATCCTGTCAGAACTGATGAAGCTTCTTGGATGAGAAGCGGAACTTCTTACTCTTCAAAGAGAAAACATTTTTTTCCTCAAGAAAAAACATAGTCCAGTTGCCTTTTGTGGGGGGAGAAAAAAGCACCTTTGCAATCTAAAAGGTGGGCATTTCTGCTTTTTTCTAGTTATTCCAAATCTCTAAGGGATGTCGCAAATGACAATTGAGCAATTGGCTGTATTTCCCAAATAATATACTGTATAGGAAGAACCATTTTGCCTGTCTTCAACACAGCCTGAGAATATCTTCCTGCCACATCACAAATTGTATCAATTGTACAAGCCACAGCTACCTGTATTTACCATAGGCCAAACTTATTTGTTAATATGAGTTCTGATGGATTTTGTCTAGTTTGCATTTAAATATGTTGTTGAGCTTTTTGGTAATGTCACTGTTTTGCATTTTTTAAGAATTCAGCTCCATTGTCTGGCTCTCCCGAACTATAAATTCACAAAGAATGGATAAATGGCACTCAGATTCCAATATACATATAGATAAATGCATGCTTGATTTAAAACTTGAATACTATTTCCATCTCTTCTTCCATTACCACCTAGCCAAATGTAGTCTATATTGCTCAATGTGTTTTGAGTTGTAGCTAGTCAAGAATAAATACAACCAAATGTATGCCTAGTGAGACTAAACAGTCTGTAAAATAGACCTAATTAACTAAATTGGCCAGAAGTTATTTTGACGCCATAGCAATATAGAATGGGAAAATATTTTTGGTTCATTTATTTCATTTTTGGATCATGCCCCCTTTATGTGAGAATAAGCATTGAAGAGTACAAGCATTATAATCTTGCAAACATCCTAAACTTCGTTCTGAAAAAAATTAAAACCAGTGTTCTACCATCTGGCTGATAGGGAAGAAGTTCTTCAGATGATAAGGAAATTATAATAATAAACCACAAACTTGGACTTGCCTATATGCTTCCACAATCAAAGCATTTCATGAGAAAACACATAAATGTAACTCCATTATTGCAACCAGTGATGTATAAACCTGTTAATTGATGATGTGCACAACATGCTAAGCCATATTTTGATTGGATTTAATACAGCTGACACCAAATCATGGACAAGACCACGAAATTGTACACTTGAAAATGATCTTAAGGCCTCTGAAGACCATGATTAATAATGTCATTAATAGTAAATCTTTTTACTAGCAACCAGGGTAATGGAAAGGGCCTTCAGAACCCTGTTAACCTGACTTAATCATGATTCTTATAATAAATTAGAACTTAGAATAACTTTATTATCACTTTGAATTGGTCTACATTAAAATGAAATTTTATTGCATACAGCTCTCAGAGTCTCCACCTCCAATATACACTACATAAACATGGCAAAATAAATAAATAAATACAAAACTATGCATATACCACATATATTATATGACACAGAGAAACAACACTGTCTAGTCTGGATCAGAGGTGGTATTCAGCAGGTTCTGACCAGTTCTGGAGAACTGGTAGAGGAAATTTTGAGTAGTTCAGAGAACCAGCAAATACCACCTCTGACTGGAGATTTTATAGTACCCTTCCCCTGCCACGCCCACCAAGCCACGCCCACAGAATCGGTAGTAAAAAAAAAATGAATCCCACCACGATTGGGATGTACACATGTACATGGCAAGAAAAAAGAATCTTGCTAGTTTACCAGATGGACGGCATAAGGGAACAAAGCTGTTACAGAATCTGGTAGTCCTGCTAGAAATACTTCAAAACCTCCCCTCAGAGGGGAGCAATAGAAACAGACCATGAAGTGGATGTGTGGGGTCTCTAACAATGCTTTGAGCTCTAAGCACATAGCGCTTACAAGCAGTATCCTAAATGACGGGAAGCCAGCTTCCTATAATCTTCTCGGCTGTCCTTACCACTCTCTGTATGGACTTTCTATCTGAGGTAGTGCTACCACCAAACCAAACAATGACACCGTTCGTTAAATCGCTCTCAATTGTGCCTCTGTAAAAAGTGGCCAGGACAGAAGGAGAAAGATCAGCTCTCCTCATCCGATGCAGCAAATGCAGACGCTGGTTTGCATGCTTCACTAAAGATGAAGTGTGGAAAAACCAATTCAGATTCTTAGTTATCGGCACCCCAAGATGTAAAATAGACTTGCTCATACCTGCAAACACACTTTAAACATTCACTTTTCAAAAGTACAGGGAGTCCTTAACTTACAACCATGTGTTTAGTGACCAACGCAGCATCCCCACAGTAAGATGACCCAAATTCAGGCTCTTGACAAACCAGCATTTATTTCTGATGATTTCTGATGACATGTGATCGCCACTTGCAACCTTTGCAGCTGGCTTCTCACAAGCAAAGTTAGTTGGGAAGCTAGATTCACTTAACATGATTCACTTAAGGACTGTAGGGATTCACTTAACAACCGTGACAAAAAAGATAGTAAAATCAGGTAGGATTCACTTAACAACTGCCTTGCTTAGCAGCATAAATTCTGGTCATAACTTGAGGACTATCTGTACTCACTTTGAGAAACATTTAATTGCCCAATTTTATACTGCAGGTTTTAAACTAAGCAGTAAAATGTTATGATAATGCAATATATTTCTCATTGGGGATGTTGCTGAAAACATTTTCTTATTTCTTTGTGTTGGATTTTAACAAGTGGCATTTCCCAGCTGTGCCTTTCTCAAACCTCATGCTGTCAGTTTTTCATCTTTTTCAGAGACACCTGCATGAACCTTTAGCTCTGCTCCGTATACATTAACTGTACCAACCTCATTTGTCAGTTGCATAGGCCTGTCTGTCCTCTGAGCTGGTTTTCATTATAGGCTCCCGACATTTATTTTCTGATCTTCCTCTGTTCTATTCTTCTCTGCTCTTTGAAGTCCTTTTGTGTTAGAAAAAACCCTAGCACAATATAAATAAAATGATGACACTCATTATATTAGCATGAAAAAGACATTCTGTTCCAATTATGTTTATGTTCTCCCTCTTCGCTTCAACTCCTTCATTTGAAACAATAAGGGTTACAAATAAATAAACAAGGAGAGAAATGGAAAATTAAGAACTTGAAAACCAAAGTGGAAGATCTGAAATATACATACACACACACACACACACACACACATATAGATACACACATATGTATATATGTATGTGTGTATGTATGTATTATGTATGTATGTATGTATGTATGTATGTATGTATGTATGTATGTATGTATGTATGTATGTATGTATGTATGTATGGTATTCAGCTTTGTTCGGGTATTTTCCCGTCATTATAGTTGTGCTTTTAAAGTTGTAGCACGTTTGGCAGAATCTCATCTGCCATCATCAGGCTTTTGTATTGTGTTTGTCTGTGAGTCAGCAGACGAACACTATACAGAAGCCTGATGATGGCAGATGAGATTCTGCCGAAACGTTGCTACAACTTTAAAAGCACAACTATAATGACGTGGGAAAATACCCGAACAAAGCTGAATACCATACATGTAAGTACCCGCAAAAATTTAAGAAACAGTTCTACCAAATGAAAATGTCATTGCTCAGGTGTATCCATTTCACAGATTTTCACATGAGGAAATGTGTAAGCTTCCAAAAATAATTCATTAATAGAAATTTAGACAGAGGCTGTTTGACATCTGTGTCCGGCAAATTGAAGCAAATCATGACCAATACCTCTCACAAACTCATTTGCAGACATTGCTGCTATACAGCAGATTGTTATGTACATTTGATATGCTCGGAAAGTACACATTTAATATACAATTAGGTCCAAGAAATGGCTCAATGGCTAATCTAAAATTATATTTATTTATTTATTTATTTATTTATTTATTTATTTATTTATTTATTTGATTTGATTTGCCAATTGTTTACAAGATAATAAGTATAAGTATATACATAGTTGTGAATACATGAAATGGGTACATATAAGAAAAATAAAAGAAGAATAAGAGAAACAATAGGACAGGGACGGTAGGCACGTTGGTGCGCTTATGCACGCCCCCTATATATCAATGGAAAATATTTTTGAAACCTTACCAGAATTAGACATATTATAAATGTTTTTAAATCTATCTGCAATTAAGGTAACAGTAGTTTTATCTGGAGGAAAAACATGTCACTTGTCTTTTTTGGACTATTATCATTTGCTTGTCAAGCCAACTTCATATATGCTGAAATTCCCTCTTCTCTGTGCAACAATGAAAGGTACCGGAATCCTGTTCTCCTTGGCTTTTGATGACCCCTTGGATAGCAAGGATCAAAGTCCTATATAATGAGAAAAATAGGAAGAAAGAAAGAAAGAAAGAAAGAAAGAAAGAAAGAAAGAAAGAAAGAAAGAAAGAAAGGAAGGAAGGAAGGAAGGAAGGAAGGAAGGAAGGAAGGAAGGAAGGAAGGAAGGAAGGATTTAAGATAATGGACAGGTCACATGATTTGCATGCAACCTGTCAGAAATGTAGTTTTTTTATCTCTCTTAAAACAAACCACAGGAAAAAACAAGCAAAGAATTAATGGCTGAACAATTCATTCATTTGATTGGTTGGTTGGTTGATTGATTGACTCACATACTACTCAAAACTAAAGATTCCCAGATAATTTGAGTATTTTAAAATCAGAATAACTGTTTATTAAAGGGAGGGGGGAATTGGTAAAATTTAAAGCATGTACAACTATGGAAACACAGAGGAAGAAAACTAAATTATAAAGCTCCGTTACCATAGAACAGTTATTAATAATATATGTTAACAAAATGCTTATGTGTACAGAAAAGCCTTGAGTGCTGGAAAGATAACAAAGAAGCCATCAGGCTTCCCACCACACAGAGGAAGAAGTAGTTCAAAGCTTGGACCACCATTAAGAAATCCCATTCCTGGGCAGCATCCCACCATGCTTCTTCATGGGAGGCATGCCAGAGCAAACCGTTTGATGTTGATGTTGACGTGAGGGTTTGAGTAAGGATACCGTGAAAAAGACACTATTTGAAATACAGAACTATTGTTCCACACTGCGGAGGGCATTATTAGTTAAAACCAGCCTCATGAATTAGGATCATAAATCAACAGAGAGAACATGAAGATCCTGTCAGCTGGCATGGGATTTGGCATAATGGCTTGATCCTGTCAGTATTCCTACTGCTACAATTTCTAGGAGGCAAAGCATCTGGGCCTTCTTCAAGGAGAGCTCCACATGCCATGCAATGCTATAATCCAGGGAGACAGTTGGTTATAAGGATGTGGTTTATTGAAGCAAGGTTAATTGAGGGATCGTCTCACCCCACTGGGATTGGCCCGTACCACTTGTGCTGGCAGAGGAGGCAGGCTGTGGGTCCTGTCAGTCCAATTTATTCTACCTGGTGGGGTCCAGGAGGAGGGCCTTCTCTGCTATTGCTCCTGCCTTCTGGAACATCTTGCCCTCCAATGTGAAGTTGGCCCCAACCCTCCTATCCTTTTTTTAAGGGCCTAGAGATGTGGCTCTTTCAGTCAGCTTGGAGCTCCACTGGGGGAATAGTGCAATGGAGGTGGTTGATTGAGTAATAAAATATCTCCCACCCACCCACCATTCCACCACTGCCATCCCAGTGGGTCCTTGATTTTATTGTCTGATTTTAACTTTTTCTGTTTTAACTGTATATGTAACTATAAGCAGCCCAGGGTTACCTTATGGCAGGGGTCTGCAAACTTGGCAACTTTAAGACTTGTGGACTTCAACTCCCAGAATTCCTTAGCCAGTCATGCTGGCTGGACAATTCTGGGAGTTGAAGTCCCCAAGTCTTAAAGTTGCCAAGTTTGGAGACTCCTGCCTTATGGCAAGATGGGTAGCCAATAAAAGTATTAAATAAATCAATAAATCATTACCCAAACTGGAACATAGATGACATCTAGTAAAATATGTATTTTGGGATACAAAGGACATTTGTGTCTCTAAAGAGAAAAAGATGGACTTCAAAATATCTCCTGATTATTTCAGCTACACTGTAAAAACTCTTTCAGAACAGGTTGAAATGCCACTCCCAGTCCATTAACGGCACCTCTGTCTTGTCCAACTGGAGGTTCAATTTATTGACTGCTATTATTATAAATAAGATTCACTATCATAAACAGGTGTTGAATGATTAAACACTTCCACTGCTTCACTTAGATCTGATCAAGACCTGCACACTAATGGCAATATACTCTCAAACTCCAGATGGTCTCATTTAGCATTTTATGTAGCTGTACAGTGGATAATGTAGAAAAATGAAAGATACCATGAGATGGGTGAGATGGGTAAGAAATCCCTCAACATTACCTTTAAAAAAAAAAAAAAAACAGTCTTCCAAGTATGACTGAAACCACTGTAAAGTTCTGAAAAATTTCCCAAAAAGTAAACCAGATCAGGATTGAAAAGTCCAGGAACTCAATGTAATGAAACATTTTCCAGAAAGAACAGAAAATACCGATTTACTTGGACTCATGGTTTGCCTCAATCAGCAGAAGAAATCTACATCTGTTCAGTTTGTTTCATTATTAAGCCATAAAAAGTGTGAACAAAAGAACTGTCTTGTGCTAACTAGACCACAGACACTGTTTGATTAAAAGAAAGAACCTATTACCAGAATAATATGGTTGTAACCTACACCCAACACTTGAATCCACTCAAACATAAGTTGTACACTTACACATAAGTTGTACACTGCACTTTTTCAGAGACTAGGTGGGAGAACCTTACTTGTATATAGACAACCACTCAAACATCCAACTTAACACAGACTTTCACAAGCAACAAGAATCAATAGGTCAATTATGCCACTATGCAAAACAGACTCTACAACAAACCCAGATGTCTACCAACAGCAATAAATCACATTCAAACCACCAGCACCATTACAAATACACATACAGGATTGGGAGTCCCTTCAGATGTACTTCTTCTAATGTGATAGATGCCATCATCCGCTGTCTGGAATCCTTGCAAGAGAAATGGGGCAAACTTTGCACAAAAGAGTTTATGGACAGAAACTTGACATAAGGATAATGTAAGGATAATGTAAAATCAGAGTATTTCAACTTCTGAGGACACTCCATTGCAGATTTTTGAAAAACAAACTTTAACAGCACCATGAAAAATTGCTGAACTCACATCAAAAAGTTTCAGGCAATTTGAAAACATCAGAGAAAAAGAAGACAACAGACCAAAAGATACAACAACAACAACAACAACAACGTCTAACCACCACCCCAATCCAAGATCTTCACCTACAAAGTTGCCTTCTAGGTTACATAGAATACCACAAACATTCTTGAGGTAAAACTGGGCTTTGGTTACAAATTCTGACCAAAATGTGCCCATAACTTACATCCATACATTAAATGTTGCATACAGAATGAATACCTTGTGCATCAAGTATGGCTTTTCCTGCAAGAGCCCCTGTTCACTGACATTCATGCCTCGGCAATCTCTTCCTATATATATTTGTCAGTATATAGGTGTGAGAAAATCAGTGTGGGGACTCTTTTTAGACATTGGAATTCATTGGGTGATTTGCACTAGTTGCTCTCTTTTAGCCCTAGACTGAGAAATTAAAAAAACCTCTATTTATTAACCTACCAGGGCCACATTGCCTGATGATAGACAGGCAGACTAATTAAAGATCAATCATCTATATAATTACAAAAGAATCCTCATGTTAGACTGGGTTCATACATTGTCCTAACCTTTCTACTGAATACACTTACAACAGCAATAGCAATAGCACTTAGACTTATATACTGCTTTATGTGCTTTACAGCCCTCTCTAAGCGTTTTACAGAGTCAGCATATTGCCCCCAACAATCTGGGTCCTCATTTTACCCACTTCTGAAGGATGGAAGGCTGAGTCAACCTTGAGCCTGGTGAGATTCGATCTGCCAAATTGCAGGCAGCCGGCTGTCAGCAGAAGTAGCCTGAGGTACTGCAATAAATAGATTCCCATCTTATTATAATCCAGAAGTCATCATTTACAAACCAAAACGGCTGTGCTCATTTTGCAGTTCAGGATATGTCAAAGCCAAGTCCAAGGCGATGTGCAAATCTAGCCATCTAATCCATTTCTGAGTTTTGCTTAATATGGACCATTACTTGGAACCTGACATTTTAATGGATTAGATGGCTATCTAATCCATTAAAAAGTGTCAGGGTTCCAAGTAATAGGTCCATATTAAGCAAAACTCCAAGGAAAGTAGATTCCTCAAAGAATAGCTTTATTGGAAATATCATATTGGTACATATCTGGTGAAAGCCGACTCTGAAAGGTCCCGCGTGTCAACTGATAAAACATTTTGTGTACACGTTTTATAGTTGACAACAGAAACGGGGGGGGGGGGGGAGTTTCAAAGAGCAGGCAACAGAGTAAATCCAAAATAAATTCCATTCATATTTTCTTCTAAGACCGATTAGGTTGCTGAAGCTTCTGCCACGAAAAAAATCTAACTGGAGAGCATAATTGATGACTCTTGCCTATGGACGTTTTTTGTTAGATGATACACCCAGAGGGGTGGGGGGGAAGCAAGAAAAGGGTGACAGTGAATTACATATCTCAGAGTTGGCTGCACCCAGATTAGTGCAGGACGTAAAATGTTATCTTAAAATAAATACTCTTTAGTTTTGGGAGTGTGGCTCAAGGCTCATGATTTAATTGGAGTAACTGCCGGAACCCTGACAGACAGACACCCTGGTTGTTCACCTAATTAAAAATAAAAGTTTTTTTCTCGACCCCAAACAATCAGTCACATGATCCAATCAAGGCGCTATCTAGTGGTTTGATGACATCACTCCTCCTTCCTCCGACCAGGTGTGAGAACGTCCTTGGTTCCCAAGAGGAAGTATTTTATTTTATTTTGACTACACAACCCTCAACTCTAATCTTCCCTCCCTATCCCTCAGGTCCAGTGTGGCAGCACTGAAGCTCCAAGATGGCTTCAGCCAGGCCAGCTTCAGGGTTGACAAAAAAAAGATAAACAAATGTTAGGAAATCTCTTATAACAACCACTCTTAATCTTGGGCCTGGAAGCCATTGTTCTCAGGACAGCTGTGAAAATGGTAAGACTTCACACTTCATACGTATCTGTCATGCATAGACTGAAAGTGTTATTGAAATAAAATTGTCCAAGTCTGCTCTACAATGGACTTAATTTTGTTTAATTAATTTTATATCTTGCCTTCCACTTGGAATACATTAATTTAAACGTACTTCAAATAAATCCATTCGTCATTTATTTATTTTATTTTATTTCTTTGGGATGAATGCCATCCTCTCAAAGCAAATGGTAATTTGGGACATTTGTTAAAACTTGCAGCCTTAACAATAAGCCCACACAGAGAGGGAGTGCCTGACAAACATAGCAGACACACAAAAGATGCAGTTTTATGTCTTTTTCCCCCCCCTTCCCCAGATATCCTTCCACGTTTTCCCATAAAAATGTATTTAGTTGCTCTTTGTACAGATACTACTGTTGATGCATTACCCAATTATGGTTAAAAAAAAAACTTATTGAGAAGCAAGAGATCACTGTTTTAATTGTCTGTTTTGCCAATTACAACAAGCAGAGTACACATACTCATACTTCAAAGACTCCCAAAAACATGTTCTACCAGGTTTTCATGAGGAAAGTGCAGTTCACCTTAACTAGATAATCTGCAAAAACTTCTCTTTACTCATTCATTTCTGTTGACTCTTCCTATTTCCCAGGAATACAGGACATCACACAATCTGGGGAAGAAGTCAGCAGTAACTACGATTTTCAGCTTCACCAAAAGATTCTTCTTTTGATATTTTATTTAGCTAGATAGTTTATAGATATATAAGATGACCTCACTCAAACAAAGCCACTGTGGCTTGTCTGGATAGCAAGTCTGGACAAAAGTGAATATCATTAGGTACTGAAGTAGATCTGAAGAATCACAGGCTGGCGTATTCCAAATAGACTCATTGAGAGGGCTTCTGGGGGTTTGCAGGGGTTCGGCAGAGCCCCTAGCTAAGATTCAGAAACAGCAAATGCATGGAAAGGAAGGGAAAGATCAAGAAATGTCATGTTCAGATGCAACTGTGAGGTCTTCAAAAAAGGAGGAGAAGGAAGAAAGAAAAGGAGGAGGACGAGGAGTTAGAAATAAGGGTGGTTTTCAAGAGAGATCAGTGAAGCTCATGTCAAGTAGATTTAGGTAGTTTAGCTTCTACTTGTAATTTCTTTTTCTTTGGGCATTTTTCAGGGTGTTCTTCACCCCAAGAGACCATGATATGTATGTAGATATCAATAAATAAATGCACATTCAAAACTTGGTTTTTTCCCCCTAAACATTGCTAAATTCCTCTCCCATTGCACAACTCTAGGAGTTGGTCCCAAGCCTGAGAATACACCTATTTACAGTTGACAAATTAAATATATAATACCAAACTTTGCAGATAAAGTAAATTTTAAGTAACTGGGCAGTAAATCTTTCTTTTTCCTTATGGAAGTGTGTAGAGACTGGAGGAAGAGAGAAATACAGATGTGCAGCCCTTAGAAATCCATAGGGAACCATTTAGCAGTGTGCCAGCCTCTTCTCTAAACTTGCTTCCTGATATACTGAAAGATGTCATTAACCTTCCTTTCTTGCTTCTCTCCTTCTCCTGTCATTCTTTTACATCTAAAGCATTACTTAAGAACTACACCAAAGAGTAGAAGCCGAAGTACTCATAATGGCACTTTACTTCATTAAACGCTTTGGAGCACATGTATTTTAGAACAATAGTTCCACAAGCCAACAGCACTAATTTACAAATCTAAACTTTCCAAACTTGGAGAGTTGGATGACGTAGAAGAAATTCACGAGAAGCTGCAGGTGTCTGTGCTTTTCATTGACAAGCAATTCAGCTCATCCTTGCCCAGGTTGGCCATGATAGATACAAAGTGCCTTAGAAGTCCTACCACAAAATTCCTATTGAATAAAACACAGTAACAGCCTCTGATGATAACAGGTCCCTGTCCTCCTTTAGTAGAACAGCCTGGCTTTTCCTTTCAATATAAACATTTATGACGGGTTTTTAATTCTAAAGCCCTGTCAGAGCCAAAAGAGGAATTTCTCTATCTGTCTGAAAATCCCTAATGGAAAAGAAAGTACAGGGCTGCTCACATCCAGCCAATCACAGTCCTTACTTGTGACCCCAAAGTGAGGATGTGTCAGCATGAAATGCACTCAAAGCTGAACCCAACCATATTAAACAGCTGCTGCTCTTTAACCCAAACCAGGACGTTTTTAATGACTTGGCACATTGCAGTACTTACCACCAGAAGGAAGATTTTATTGCTGCTCTGGGTTGACAGCCTGCCAAAAGTAAGGAGCGGGAGGGATACTCAGCAACAATGCTAGCAAGAAGCAAAAGAAGACCTTTGTATTTATTTGAAATAAATTTAAGGCTACACTTCCGTAATCCAATTAAAGGGTGTTAGATCCATTAAACCCTTATTTCTGAGTATACAGATTCTTACATTACGAAGTAAAAGATTCCTCACATAGAAATATATATATATATTTGCAGCTCAAATATCCCATACTAGAAAATATACATATATATAACAGAATTATTACTGTTGCTATTGTTATTGGTTTCATCACTGCTCCTGTTGAAGTCTGTAATTTTCCTTTTTTTCTTATTAGCAGTTCTTCTTTATGGGGAATACTCTGCAAAATTACTCTGCAAAATTAAAGTTAGGGCCTAGATGAAGTGAGTCAGAGAAGTGAAGACGCAAAGAGCCTATAAAGAAGAGCAAGGCAGAAAATATCGAAGCTAAAATGAGCAAAAAGAATTTATAAAATGTAGGGACAGATTTCAGTGCACTCAATTAAATGTTTATTGTTCTGGAGTTTAGCATTCTGTTTTTCTGGGTTCAGATGCTAGCACATCTTCAGACTGCCAAGATTGAGAAAAATTGGTCTAGCAGAAACAAGGTATTGAGTCATTTCTTCGCTGTTACCAAGAAAACGATGTGAGAGAGACATTATCGTTTTTAACATCACTGACAAGGACTATGAATGCAGACGTCTTGAACAGATATTTCAATGCACTGATTTGGTTGTGGTTTACCTCTAATTACATCTTGCCTAGGATTGTCTTGTACTTATTCCGTACCTCCTGTTCTCTTTTTATTTATTTACTATTTGTTTGTAGGCTAGTTTATTTGATGATGCTTCTTTGAGGAAGGAGTTATTTGGATGGGGAGAAACTTCTGTTTTACATTTTATGACTGGAAAAATTATCCACCAAAGTCCGGAAAAAGCAATTCTTCCATTTCATAGCAAGGCTTTGTATCTTTAATAAGTGGAAGCATTTCATTCCAAAATTACCATGCCTGGTTACGGCAGTGTTAGTCCAGTCATGCATTCAGTTTTGCCCACATTGTATCTTTCTTGTTGTTTTCATTTATAATGATAATGATCCAGCCCAGTGTCAAAATTTGACATGATCTCTAATGCAATAGCCAGGAAAATACTATTATCAACTGTTGATATAACATGTTTTCTTCTGTTCTACATCACCACATTCATGTTTCAGTTATCAAAAAGATTTGTGTGATATTGAAGAGCACAATGGATTTTGGGAGAATGATAGCACATCAGCTATAATCCACTGTTTTAAAATGCATCATATAGTTCAGGGCAAACAAACAAACAAACCTGAGATGCTGTTAATTTTCACTGTATGTGAATTCTGTGTCCAAATCTGGACCAGCATGATGGCTGAGGAATTCTGGGGACTGAAGTCCACCTGTCAGACTGCTTACAACCTAAACCACTAAATAGAAACGATCCTTGGCTCCATTTGTTGAGAAAGGTAGAAGTCAAGCGTACTGCAGCACTGCATAGCCAGAATTGAGAATTGCATGCCAAAATCTCTAAGCTCTATTTTCCCCCCTCCTAACTGTCTCCCTCACATCATATTCTTCCTCACATCATTGCCCACGCCACTGTAACCAATCAATTCATGCAAGATATTTTTATAATGGTCATTCCAAGCACTGCTCGGTATGCAGCTCCCTCCTTATTCCAACTGGATGACCTTGGGGCAGCATCTCAAGGCAGTTCAGTCTCTACTTTCGATTTCCCAAGTATCCTCTCTCCCCATGTTCATGGCAGCCTGTCACCATACAACAGCAAAGCATAGAAAACTTAAGGTGACAGCGGATATCACCCATGTTAAAGTTGCCAAGGTTGAAAAATACTGTTCTAGAAATTCCCTTTATGATGGGGTGTTTACATGATGGGGTCAAGGTAGGAGGTACACCCATATGTTTGAAGCCAATCCTTTTTTAAAAAAAAAAAACCATATGTGTAATTCATATAAAGTGGGTTGGGGTTTACAGTATCAATTTTATTTATACTTCCAAACCCAAAACTATAGTTGAAAAACTAGCCAAACCTATCCTGAACTTTTGGACATCCATTCTTTGCAAACACCCCTGGCCTGGAACCCCTTTCTCAAAAGTACTGGGTGAAGCTGGTATGGAGTTCTCCAAAGAGACAATGATTTCATCAACTTTTGAAATAATAATAATCACACCAACTGATTATAAGCAACAACATAACACAAATGATTCACTGGAACACCTGTAAAAATTACCTTGTGTCACTAATGAAAAACTGGTGGGATCACATAATTAAAAACATAGTAGAAAATGAGCAGGTTAAAGTATTGTGGGATTTCCAAATACAAACGGTTAAAGTCTTGGCTCATAACACACCAGATTTAACTGTGGTTGAAAAGAAGTGTGTTGGCAATTGATGTGGCAATATCAGGGGGGAAATAGAACAGAAGATAAAGAATTGGAGAAGATCACAAAGTATTAAGATTTGAAAATCTACGTTGAAAGATTATGGCATAAACTGGTTGTAGTGGTCCCAATAATTTTCAGCTCATTGGATGCCACACCAAAAAATCTTGAATAGAAATTTGAAAAGCTATGCACTCACAACATTTCCATCTGTCAATTTCAAAAGGAAGCACTGCTTAGATTCTCACATATACTCCACCAATATATTGCAACATCCTAGTTCTTAAGAAGAACTTAATGCATATGAAGCTAACATCAGCTGACAAACTGAAGCTGTGATTTCACACTGCTGTGAAAAATAATAACAGCATAACAACCCAGATTTAACAATGGTTGAAAAGAAGTAACAAAAATTCTGGACACTGTAGTACCTGGACAGAGCAGAAGAGAACAGGAGAAAATCACAAAATATGAAGATCTGCGAACAGAAGTAGAATGACTGTGACAAAAGAAAGTATCTGGAGCACCTCTTGAACACCATTAGCATTGACAAAATCACCAAAAGCCAATTGCAAAAGGCAGCTTTACTTGGAACAGATTACATGCTTTAACACCATCAAAAATTAACATCTGCTTATCCTAGGTCTTTGAGAAGATCTAAACTCCTGGCTGACTGTGCAACCAATCATAATCATAATTTTAATACAGATTTTTTTAAAAAAAAAAATTGTCCCACAACACTGCAGAAGGCTTTGATTACTCTCTCGTCTTGGTCCTACCTATTCTAGCAAGCATGGCCTTGACAAGAAATTTATACGCCCTTGTAGACTGAGCCCCAAACATTAATGCAACCTTGATCTAATAAGAAGGGTGAGTGTTTCTAATATTAGATGGGACCTTTGAAGAATAAAATGCAGATTAAGAAAGTAGGATGGGAAGTGATTGTTTGTAGCCTTCCACAACACCACAAGTAATTCAAAATAGCACTCATCAATAGCTTTTAAAATAAACAGATTATCTTTGTGCATTACTGTAACTCAGGGGTCCCCAACCCCTGGGTCACAGCCCACTACTGGGCCGTGGCCTATTCACAATTGGGCCACGTGAGTGGTGGGCTGGCGTGCATGCCCACAGCATGTCTTGCATGAGCAGCGGGCAGCTCAACTTGTGCAGGTTGAGCTGTGCACGCATGCGCAGGAACATCATCCCACTGCTCACATGGCCCAGTCCCCCCTCTCTCCTGCCAGGCCGCCAAGCCACAAAGGCTGGAGTCCGCTGCTGTAACTCCTTATCACATCTAAAGAAGAATATCTGTAGCTCAGGGTTGAAACGAGAGGTCTCTTGGTGCTCTCTGAGCTTGGTTGTTTTCTTGCAGACATTTCATTACCCAAACTAGATAAGACCATTAGTGATAATTTGGATGATGAAACATCTGTAAGGAAACAGCCAAGCTCAGAGAGCACCAATGACCCTTCATTGTCACATCTGTTTTCTCTACCTAAGACAGGTCAGACAGTCCTGCCCGGGGTACTGCCATTTTCTTTCCCTTAGGAAATGGTAAACCATGTTGCACTGCATGAGAATAACAAGGAAGAATTATACATGGACTACCTTCAACTAGATTTGTAAAAGCTCAGAGGAATGCTTTACCTCAGCAACACTTCTTTCAAAGTTCCTCTTTAAAGCACACTGATGCAGGAAAATGTCTTTCTTCCAGCTTCAAAACACAGGCACAAAGCAGCCATAATACCTCGCTCCAGTGGGGCTTCTGTACATGCACAAAATCTCATTGTCAAGGAGTAAAAATAAGATGCAATGTTTCATCAAGCCAGAAAGCTTTATTGCATTGAGATAGGATTCCCTCCCAAAGTAGAATAGGGCTATTTCACACATTCCTCCTTCAAAGTATTTTTCAATATCAGAGGTTACTCTGGAACATCTCCTGTAAATGTTTGACTCATGGCAAAGAAAAGAATAGTCATTTTTCAAAAATCAAGTATAGTTTCTTCCGAGAAGAACGATTTTTCCTCAAGTTGACAGCAGAATCAGTTAGAAGCCAACAATAGAAAATTGTGCAATACTGACAGCTGCGGTTGCAAATGAATCCCTATCTAACCAAGTCACAAGTTTCATTTCCATTGTCTAGAACGTAATATTTCTTCCGAAACCGAGATCTTTCCACATCAATTGCTAAAGCTTCCTTAGCTTGAGCATCATGCTAATGCTTACTTACTAATGGCAAAGAATGTGAACAAAAATCAGAAAAATCCCAGGTCCTTGTGTATTTGACATTTATCTTGCATACCAAGTAACTGAGAGCAAATTTCACTGGGACAAAAGTGTTCATCTTTTATTACTGAAGTCATTTCTTGGGAGAATTCAGCCTGGGGATTGTCTTCTGCTTGATTTCACATTAAATGTCAAATAGCAGAAGTATTTTCCATTCAAAATCTAGATCAGAGCCCTTTGACTTTCTGTTTTTTGTTCTAGCCCCACCCATTTGGGTCCTACCAATTATTTCACCCTGTCTCATTGTGCTTTTTGACCTACTGCCCTAGCACAGAACTCAAAGCCACTTAGTTTGATAAAAATGAGGTCATGAAAATACACCCTGTTGGGTCAGGTCTAGACTCATTTAGCCAGGATTCCATCTCATATATTGGCCAACCAGATGCATCTGGGAGGTCCACAACTAGGGAAATCAAAGCAGCCTTCTTCCACCATGGTTGATCCCATCCACTTAGTATTCAGTAGCAGACTGCATCCATGCCTGGGGCCAGCACCTAGGCACGTGTTGAGTATAGGTAGTCATGATATAATTGTCCTCTGGGAATTTTTCCACATTCTCTTTGAAGCCAACACTACATCTAGTGCCTGGTGGAACTAAATCTACTAGACATAGTTTTTGACCCTGGGAATCTTGTTCCAAGTTAAGTGGCAGACTGCTTTTGCTTTTGCCTTTTGAAAACAAAACGTTGTGATAACCATCATAACATTTTGTTTTGTTTTCAAAAGGCAAAAGCAGTCTTTCACTTAACTTGGAACAAGATTCCCAGGGTCAAAAACCATGTCTAGTAGATTTATAAGGTTACTGCTTTTAAGACAGAATCAATTAACCCTAGTGTATAGGTCTGGGCATAGAGAAAGGGTAGAATTCAGAAATGCATGGACATATATGTTGTTATTAGCATCTGCTGATTGCATGTAGCAATAGCAATAGCACTTAGACTTATATACCGCTTCGTGGTGCTTTACAGCCCTCTCTAAGCGGTTTACAGGGTCAGCATATTTTCCCCAACAATCTGGGTCCTCATTTTACCCACTTCGGAAGAATGGAAGGATGAGTCAACCTTGAGCCTGGTGAGATTAGAACTGCCAAATTGCAGGCAACCGGCAAGCAGCACAAGTAGCCTGCAGTAGTGCATTCTAACCACTGCGCCACCATGGCTCATGTAATGGTTGTTTTCTTCAAATTCTGGCCTAAGATTGGAAATTGCATTATGGTACCCCATTGTATTTCTTCCAAACCATATAGAACCAAAAGAGATAAGGGGAGGCCTCATGTGCTTCACGACATCCAAAAGAGATATCTAGAGTTTATAATTTAATGTGTCTCCCAGACAGAATAATTGCAGGTGATTCAGCTGAGTGCAGTTTAATCTGTTGGGAATATTTTAAAAGATCAGTTTTCTAACCTTACAACATATATAAGTTGGCGCTAGGTTTCGCGGGTACTTACATGTATGGTATTCAGCTTTGTTCCAGTATTTTCCCACGTCATTATAGTTGTGCTTTTAAAGTTGTAGCAACGTTTCGGCAGAATCTCATCTGCCATCATCAGGCTTCTGTATTGTGTTCGTCTGTGAGTCAGACTTTCACAGCCGTTTCAGTTTTAAATTTGGGGCTAGCCTACTGCTGTGCCAGAATGGTTTTTTCTTCATCCTGATTGGTTGGGAATCTTGATCTGTGTTTATTGGTCTTGGAATTAGATGTACTAATCTACAAAAAAACAGATGGCACACTAGGACACACCATATACCAGAAGAAAACACACACCAACCACTACCTCAACGCCCAATCCCACCACCACCCAGCACAGATAAACTCCGTGGCCAAAACACTAATCACCAGAACCAAACGCCTGGCAGACAAGACACACATAAAGACAGAACTATGCACCCTGACTAAAGTACTGATAGCCAACGGCTTCCACAAAAGCAAAATCACCGGCTTGATCCACAAAAACACACTGAGACATAATGGAGACCTAGAAGATGAACAGACCTATGGAACAGCTGTCCTGCCCTACATAAGAGGTACTACAGACAAAATCAGTAAGATACTACACAGGCATCACATCAAGACTGCCTTCAAAACAGACAGAAAAATAGCAGTAATCCTAAGAAACCCCAAAGATGAAATTGACCTGGAAAACCAAGGCATATATGAAGTCCCCTGTGCATCATACCCTGCCACATACATTGGACAGACCAATAGAATAATAAGTACCTGCCTGGATGAACACAAAAATGCAGTAAAAAATCTGGAACACACTTCCTCACTAGTCCAACACATGAAAGCCACAGGTCATAGCATCGACTTCAATGCACCAAAACCCTAGCCACTATAGAAAACCCCAGCCACAGAATTATCAGAGAAGCCATAGAGATTGAAAAAAGACCTGAAAGCATGAATAGAAGAGATGACTCCACCAGACTGTCAATTATTTGGAAGCCTGTACTCACAAACAAAAAAATCTCCACACCACAAGCCAGGCAAACACCTGGGCACAAACAGATCCCCCCTGATACCTCCAGCTCAAACACACCCCAACCAGGCACCCAGATGAAACCTAGCTTCCTAATAAATGATAGCTGTCCATTTACCCAAAGCCAAGCCACGCTAAAAGCCTCCAATACAGGTAACACAGTGTTGCCAGCCAATCAAGACAAAAAAAAAAAAAAAAAGCTACAAAACAGACAGAAGATATTAGAAACACCAATCAAGCAGAACACAGCAAACTCCAAGACCAATAAACACAGACCAAGACTCCCAACCAATCAGGATGAAGAAAAAACCATTCTGGCACAGCAGTGTGCTAGCACCAAATTTAAAACAGAAACGGCTGTGAAAGTCTGACTCACAGATGAACACAATACAGAAGCCTGATGATGGCAGATGAGATTCTGCCAAAACGTTGCTACAACTTTAAAAGCACAACTATAATGACGTGGGAAAATACCCGAACAAAGCTGAATACCATACATGTAAGTACCCGAAAAACTTAAGAATATATATATATATATATATATATATATATATATATATATATATATCCATTATCCTTAATGTATGCAATTTCATGGCCTCATCTCAAATATTGGAAGGGGATAATTTTAAAACATACTTTGACCATTACAAATCAATTATTTCTTGTGCCACTGACTTACAATGGCAAAATATAATTTAAAATTTAAAATGAAAAGTGAAAAAGCACACCTCTCTTGCTAACAATGATAAATATTATTTCAGAAACATCAGTAGCTTGTAGTTTGCTTCAAACATTTGATACAATAGAGTGCAGAGATTTCAAAAATTTAAACAAATTTACTTTTAAACTAATTTACAATAACCAATGTACTGCTCCTACTGAATGCAGTAATGTAGTTGTTAGTCCTTTTGCAAATTAAACAAGCACAAACTGTTAGAAACATTTCACTTTCTAGATACCATTTATAAAATCTGAGAAAAAAAGTCAAGTTATAACAGAGAAAGTTTAAACAGGCCTGGAATAAGTTTTCTGTGCAGAAAAAAAGATAATTCAGTATAATATAATAGAGTTTATCCTTTTCATTTCAGCATCTTCCACTACCATAATGTTCATGATTGTCTTTAGAATTTGTGTAACAAGCTGCAAGCAAGTCCTTATTTCAGACAAAAATATCCAATTCCATTATCAAGTGTAACTTCAGGGCAGTTAGATTTTTAGAAGTATTGGAAAAATACTGCTCTACAGCAGAAACTCTGGAGTGCAAAAGTTCATAGCTTAAATGCTTTCATAATCATCCAGTTACAAAGCTGCAAAAAAAGGACAAAAAAAAGCCGCTTCAAAACTATTTTAAAAAGAAAACGTCCGGAAATGCTAGTTGGGTTAGCTCTGTCCCAAGCTGAAGACAATGAACTTGGTGTAATTGGAAGTGCTGACCGATGATAAATTTAGGTGTTATATCATACAAGATTTATGGACCATATAACAAAAGGGGAACCAGTGTATTCAAAAAGCCTTCCTTTCACAAGATCAAGATGTGTGTTTTTAAAGCTAGAAACAAAGAACAGTGATTTAGATGACTGAGGTCATTTCCAGTTATGAAAATGAAGCAGTGGGTAAAAGAAGCAAAATGAGAAAAAGGAAAAAAAAAAAAAAAAAAACCACGAACAGAGTTATATATGTAGCCACTTGAGATGTTCAGGATAAAATAAAACGAAAGAGTTTTCATTTTTCTAACAATACTTTCAGATGTAATTGTTAAGATTCTATTTCTAAAATTGCTTTTGAGTTAAATGAAATTGTATAACCGAAAGCAGTAAATTTTCCTGTGGATATTAACTATAAACTAGAGATTATTCCAGTCACTTCCATGACACTCCATAAAGAAGAATGTGAGCATGGGCATATTTTTATTTCTTTCAGTCAGCTCAAGGTCCATTTAGGAGTGTAGAATTTGGGGACCATCTGACAAATTGGACTGTAGAAGATAAAATTTGTAGCTTGGGGTTGAACTGTGGGGTCCTTGATGCTCTCTGAGTTTGGTTGTTTTCTGGCAGACATTTCATTACCAAACTAGGTAACATCATCAGTGCATCATCAAATTGAAATCTATCACCATTATTCCTTAACATTTACTCTTCTTCCTGTGACAGGTCAGAATTAGGGACCACAACTTATGAAACATTCCTTATTCAGGCCAATCTGTCATCTCCATATGACATTATATCAAATGACTCAAGAAGGTTCTCTTTTCATTATGGACATATGATGCCTCCACCATACACAGTCTGCCATAGCTATTCATATGTGATAATTCCCTGAATTTTATTTTTGTTTTCTTTTTTAAATGGAAGGCTCTATTTGTTTAACAGTAGCCACAGGCAACAGCATTCTATTTATGGCTAAATTCCATCCTGTGAAATGGCATATTAGAGAAGAATTAAACGCTACACTGCTACATTTCATTTCCATAGGATCAGGGGGAAATTTTGACTCTCTTCCCAAAATAACTCTCCTGGATAGTGCCAGGAAATTTATTGGATGCATTCATATTATGTATACAAAACAAGATTATTTCGTGGCAAACCCTCATATACACTGAATTTCATGATACATTTTCTTGCTTATTACGGAGAAGTGGTTAACTACTCAACCAAAAAATAGAAAGACCCATGCTCAGCCATGGAAGCTCAGTGAGTGTTTGAGTAGCTCACTTCTCCTTGCCAAGCCCCCCTTATCTTATAGGGATGTTGTTCAGATAACATTGAAGGAGGGGTACTGATGAACATGCCTCTGAACCTCTGGAAGAAACACAGGATTTACATTTAATATATTATATGTGATATTATATATATATATCGGTTCTGGATTTTTATGTTTTGACCCCACCAACACAAATGGTAACTTTGAATACAACCTATGTACTATTCTCTGTTATACAGATAGTCCTCAATGTATGACCACAATTGAGCCCAAAATTTCCATTGCTAACCAAGGCATTTTTTAAGTGAGGTATTCCCCACCCACTTTAGGACCTTCTTTGCCACAGTTATTAAGTGAATCATGTGGTCATTAAGCAAATCTGTGTTTCCTTATTGACTCTGCTTGTCAGATATCAGCTGGGAAGATTACACATGGTGATCGACAGAGCAGCTGCCATAAATATATGCCTGCTGTCAAGTGCCCAAATTTTGAATCACGTCACCATGGGGATGCCACAACCTTTGTTAAGCATGAAAACTGGGCATAAGTCACTTTTTTCAATGCTCCTATATCAAACAGTCACTAAGTGAATGGTTATAAGTCTAGGACTACCTGTATATGTGGGCCTTCTTGGATTAGAACAGACTACCATGCTGCTAAATAAAAAATTAATATTATCCTGCCTGTACAGCTGTCCTAAACAGAGTTTTATGCAAACAAGCCCACACACCACGTCCTTCAGAGTCCGCCATGCTCTGTAGTTAGTCGTTCCAGATGGTTGGCAACTGCCTACTCATTTTCCTATCAACCTTTCTCAGTCTGGAGCAGCGTTTTTCCAGCCTCAACACTTTTTAAGACGCATGGATTTCAGTCCAGAAAATTCTGGGAGTTGAAGTCCACACACATTAAAGAGGTTGAGAAACATGGGTCTGGAATATAAAAATAATAGTGCCCTTTCTTGCCCAACCTCTGTCCAGTATACGTAGGACAGGGTGATATAGAAAGTGTATATTATTTCATATACATGTGTCCCCTAACAGACATCCTGTCATAGGTAGCATTAATCATTGGTCAAGGAAGATTACAGCATAGGCCACAATACTTGTGGCTGGAGAAGTCACTGAGAAACGAATCAGGCAATGACTCAGATACTCTGGTAAAGAGGTAAGAAACTTCTCTGTATTTGTAAGCAAAGTTTGGGAATGTGAGAAGTGGATGCTCCTCACAAAGTGGTAACAAACTTCCATTTACCAGAAGATCAACCAATGACACTGAGGGTAGGTTTGTTGTTGTTGTTTTTTTGTTTGTTTTTTTTTTTGGGGGGGAGGTTGCATTTTTTTACCCCTTGAAAGATGTTTCTACCATCCCATTTTACTTTTGCTTTTCGTCTACAAACAGGTGGGCAGACTTCCATTGGATTGCAGCAACCTCCTTTTTTATTTAATAAGAATCATCATGCTGATTTTTGGAGCCCCAAGGCTTACCTCAAATGTAATGCAAGATTTGCCACCAAAGGCAGGCCACTTTTTATTGGGATTATTGTGCATACTGGCTTACACATGTATTCACAGACATTGGTTAAATCTTAATACAGATAGTTCTTGTTAAGCTGCCCTGGTTGGGATCAACAACCTGGTCGTTAAATGAAGTGGTCACCAAGTGAAACCATGAATGTCCTCAAAATCTTACTTCAGCCCTGCAAAGATCATAAACATGAGGATTGGTTGCAAAGTTTCTTTTTCATCCCCATGTTTTTCATTCCTTAAAGGAAGTTGCTAAATGAGGACTACCTATAGTGTTTCATACTTTCTATGAAAAAAAAAAGTTGGTTGTGTTTTCTTTGATTTGATCTAGTAAGAATGTTGGCATGCAAGCCAATCCCCTGTCGAGGCCTATTTTTATATGAAGAACCTCTAGTCTTTGTCCAGTTTCCCCTGACTTTTAGATATTGATCACAAGGGTTCGTTTATGGAGTTTTGACCATGGGATAAAGATGTAAGATAAGAAACATTGTTTACTGGGGGAAATTTCAATCTACTAGAAAGGGAAAAGATTGTTGGTAGGCCACATAAAATGGTTTTGTCTCACTTTTTATAGAAACTAGGCCAGTGCTCAACTTCAATCTGCAGTTTTGGGGGTCTGTCAACTCATAAATATAAGAGAACAAGGATGAAGTGACAAGGATCCAAATGTCTTGTGTTTACTTAGCTTTGCTGAAGCTTTTCCAATTCCTATTTGAGACTGCTAAGGACCTGAGCACAGTAAATCAGGAGTAGGGATAGGAATTCTGGGAGTTGAAGTCCACAAATCATAAAAGGGCCATGGTTCCCCACCCCTGCAGTAAATGATCAGGTCAATTGAAACAAGTTGAAGATGAAGATTGCAGATTTCATCTGTTGCTCAACCAGGACTTTGAGTGCTTCTAAAAAAATGAACTTTGCAAGGTGAAGCAGTCATTTGACCCAGACTTACAAAAATGGGAAGACTGGTCTATTTGTTTTTGTCAACTGAACCATTTTTCAGTGAGGAATCCTATTTTGTTAGGAAGCCAAAACATGGGTCAGAAGTAGGGTTCTGTTTGTTTCCATAATAAAAATACTAGAAAAAGGAAACATGCATTTTCTGTCACCCTATGATGGGGCTTAAGATATTATAGTTCAAAGTGTGCTTTGATCAACATTACTTACAATTAACTTTTGAGGTTTACCTATCAACAATGACAAATTATGGGGGTACCCAATCCTCTTTGTGTGTGTGTGCGTGTGCCTTTGAGTCAGTGTTGACACTTGTCAACTACCTGGATTAGTCCTTGCTGTTTTCTTGGGAAAATTTCATAAATGGTTTGCCATTGCCTACAGTACTTCCTAGGGCTAAGAGAGAGATTACCCAATTGGCTTTGTGTCTAAGATGGGACTACAACTTACAATCTCCCAGTTTCTAGGCTGGCTCTATATGCCCCAGTATCTATACTGTATGTACAAATCTATTAAATACACGTTTAGGCTATTAAGAAGACAAAACACAGATATACATACAGTCTAAAACAGCTATTGCAGATGCTTTCGTAAATCCTGGTTCATGAACAATTCATGAGCATCTATCAAGAGTCGTGATGGCGCAGTGGTTAGAATGCAGTATTGCAGCCAAACTCTGCCGACTGCCAGCAGTTCCATCCTGACTGGCTCAAGGTTGACTCAGCCTTCCAAGGTCAGTAAAACGAGGCCCCAGATAGCCGACTCTGTAAACCGGTTAGAGAAGGCTGTAAAGCACTATGAAACAGTATATAAGTTTATTGTTAAGCACTCTACAATACTTGAACTAAGGAAACCTGTTTTCAAATAACCCTAACCTGTTTTTACACTATATGCAATTACATTCTTCAAAACAAAAACATTGGTCGGAACATAAAGCAAAGTGAAAATTATCATTGGGATTTTTTTTTTAAATGACAAGAGAGACCTAACTGTTTCTACTCGTTTAGACCATTTCAGTTGGGATTTATGTCTCTGCATACACCCAAACTCCAGCTGGCCAGCTTTTTACTATAGCCTTGTGTTGGAAGAATTATCCTTCTGGGTTCAGTTCCAAGTGAGGAAAAAGATACTGGAAACATGGGAGGCTATTTGGAAAGATGGTTTAATGGTAGACAGGACCACATGGCTTGGAGCTCCAAAGAAGGATGATCACATGCTCCAAGGTGAAGGAAAAGAGAAAAGGGGCCGGCCAAGATGCTGAGAGACCCTTACATACCCTCTGTTGGGCCCTACCTTAGTGTTCCCTATTCCTGTGCAAGATTGTATCCCATTGGCTGTCAGAGTCCCGGGGCGGGGGTCTTAGCTAACTTTGTAGGCTTTCCTGAGTTCCAGGCTTGCTTGAGCCTTCCTGAAAGGGCTCTTAGGCAATTGCTATAGCTTTACCTGGAGATCTTTGTTATGTAAAGTATTCTGGCCCAGGCATTAATGGCCCACCCATTAACAAAGGTGGGGCGGGTTGAGTTTCTGCCTCTCTGAGTTTCTACTTTACTCTTTTTAGGAGAAATATTCTGCCTTTTTAATATTTCCCATGGTATTTCATTTTTCTAGGAGAGGGGTGGGTGCTAACTTCCTACAATCTGTTTTGAATTACTAATAACAAAAACAATCTTGAAACTCAGTTTCCGGTTTGTCGGCCGCGAGCGGTAGGGATTCGCGAAGCTGCGCGAT
Source organism: Notechis scutatus (assembly GCF_049901735.1). NCBI lineage: Eukaryota > Metazoa > Chordata > Lepidosauria > Squamata > Elapidae > Notechis > Notechis scutatus. The sequence continues at coordinate 179,304,500 of NC_142010.1, read as the reverse complement.
CCCTGCCGCTAGCCGTTTTGGGGCTCCGACCCGGACGGGTGCGGAGCAAGGCTGCCCTGCAGGGGTAGCTGAAGGTAAGGGGATCCGGAGGAAGGGTTTGGGGTGTTGCAGACCCCTCCCTGGCCGGCAGAACCCCCTGTTACCAGGACGGTGCAGCGGGGTCCGTAATGGCCGCCACAAAGAAGTTGACAGCCGGGCAAGTATGCGCAGGAGGAAGAAGAGAAAGTTATTGAAAGTAAAAGTTCTTCTTGGTCGACCCAGGGCTTTGAGATTTATCTAATTTAATTCCTGGAAAAGATGGTTTTCTGATGATTTCTTCCACAAGAGAAAAAAAAGCGGCTATTTTGAGGTGCTGAAGGGAAAGTTTACTCTCCCTCCGGCGGAATTAAGCCGGAAGGGAGAGGATAAAGAAAATATATAAATTTGGATCTTGTTGGAGGAGATGCCTTGAAGACTTGAGGACAGAAATACAATCTTAATAAGGCTTTAAAATATAGACTTGGATTCTTTTTTTTTTTATTTGTTTGATACCACCCCTGGAAGAGGAAGGGGAATTTTGGCTTGCTTGGATTTATTGAGGATTGTGGATTTTGGGATTGTTTTGCCTTTCTCTCGGAATATTTGGTTGGTGTAAGAAGAAAGAGGAATAAAGAAAAGAAAAGATTTATTTATAATGGCTTTCCTTTTTGAAGACCTGAGGGATGAATATGAGCAAACAAAAGCAACCTGCAAAGATGGCATGGAAAAAGCTTTTCTATTTCTAGAAATGGCGCTGGTCAATTACCAACAGACAATGGAACAGATGGAAACGGAAGAAGAACAACAAGGAAGAGACGAAGACGCCATCTTCATTGAATCCCAAAACTTATCTAAGGAAGAAGGAAGGAAGAGAGCAAGGAAAATGAAGGACTTAAGATCTAAAAAACATTTGAGAAAGAGAAAAATATGATTCAAAGTAAATATAATGATAACAAACAAGAGAAAAAGGGAACACAACAGAGAAGGGATCCCAGCAAGGTAGAGGTTAGAAGAAGAAGGGGGTAGGAAGATTTGGTGGGGGAAGAAAGAAAGGGGAAAGGCGGAGAAAAGCCTCAAAGCTTTAAAATTGGATGGGAGAAGAGGATTTTTTTAGAGACAAAGGATGAAATATAATTTTCTGTAAGAAAGATTCTGCTAAGGTACAGAAGATGGTATTGTAACATTTATATTTGAAATAGTAAATTAGAATGGTTTAAGATTTAATAAGAAATTAAAATGTTGAAGTTTTTAATAATGATTGATTTTTAAAATGTAATAAAATATCGAAGGAAAGGAGGATACAATGTATTTAAACATTTTTGGTGGATAGAATGTACCAAGCAGAACCAAATTGGGTATTTGTTATGCTGAATGTTAATTTTACTAACTTAGGGGAGGATAGAAAGGCATCATACTCTGATTAGTGATTTCAGGAGAAATTTTTTTTTTATTATAAGAAGAGATAGAGAGATAAATGAATGGGCAAAAGATACAAATTTAATGATTTAATTAAGATGGATTAAATAAGATAGAAATGTGAAGAGTGATATGTGCTATTATTTTAGCCCATGCAAAGAGAGGTAACTGGGGCCAAGGTACTTTACTAAAAGATTTTTTTTGTGTGTGTTTGTGTTTGTTTGTGTTTTATGAGAATACTGGGGAAATTATTGTAGAAAGACAGGGAAAGACTTAATATGTAATGATTTGTTTGTTGTTGAAACTTTTAATAAAACTTGTTTTAAAAAAAAAAAAAAAACAATCTTGAAACTCTAAAATTCTACCTAAAAGTTAAAAAAAAAAAAAAACACTTCTACGATATTGCAACAGTGTACTGAACTACCAGCGCGCCCAGGTAAAGCAAAGTTTAATCGTGAATTATAGGGGGACTATTTACAAACAGCACCAGCACTGTCTTTAAGTAGAGTTAATTCTCCTAATAACGGATTTATATCGTACTAGCGCGTTACTCGCATCTTTCCACATTGTAGGTTTTTGTTGTTGTTGCTTTTAAAGTGCCCCGCCAGTCTCGTTTTCATAAAGATCTGGCCTTCCTCCGATCAACGAATGGGTGAGAGTTAAGGACAGAGAAACTCGCCTGCTTCTTCTCTCCGTCCTTACCACGCAGGCTAAGCCCTTCCTTTCCGCAGGGCAGCTCAGAGCAGCTCGGCTTTTAAGGGCTTCTAATTCTGGAAGAGTGTCTGACATCACCCCATTTCTTGTCTGCTGATGTTTCGTACAAGCCTCGCGTTTCCTTCGCCTTTTCCAAGCCTTCAATTACCAACGTCCAGCTCGTGTTTATAGAGGGATCCCTCCTCCTCCTCCTTCCTCCCTTTCCTCCTCCTCCGCCCCCCCCACCTCCTCCCACCGAGGATGGTTTTTTCTGGGTATTCATCCTAAAAAGCAGGCAGCTTTCCCCTCAAGATTCCTCCAGCGCCAAGGGTTAAACCGGACCAGGCTACTGGACAAGAATTTGGGGAGGGAAGGAAAGCGCAATAAACTAAACAGCCGGAGAAACTCCCCTTCTTTCCTCTCCTCGCCCGAACCCCTCCCCCAACCCCCCGCGCGCTTTTCATTGACTTCAGCCCCCATGTGACCAAAGCCCGCCTGGCTTTTTTCCATTTCCCCCTCCGACTAAAAGGGAAACATTGTGCAGCTCTTTGGGCCGTCAGTGGGCCGGTCTTTCGGCGCGTTACGTCAGCAGGATAAAAATAACCATCATATTTAAGAGCGGCGGTGGAATCCCAAACAGTTCAGCTCAACGCTTGGTCAGTCTCGAGCGCGGATCGGCTCCGGCGAGCGAGGGCGCGCGCTCTTTCCACACACGCGCGCGCGCGCGCGCACACACACACATAAGGACACGGCTGTGATGCAACTTCGCGCGCGAGCCGTCGGACATGTTTGGCAGAGCGGCCCGATTTCATCAGCCCCCGGGAAGGACCTCAAGAATATCGGTTCCAAACTTTTTCCTTTAGAACACACCAGTGCTGTCCAAAATTGCGGGCTCGTTGCAAGGAGATTTTGCTGGGAAAAGGCTTTCCATAAAAGACCCTCCGAGTCTTTTTTCCCCTCTGAAGGCAGCTCCCCGTAGTGAGGGGTTTTTTTCTCCCCCCACCTTTATTTATTTATTTGTTTGTTTGTCAGACATGTACAAGATAACAAGGATAAGTATGAACATGTTTGTTTGGGTGTTATTTTATTTTTTATTTATTTTTGCCCGTCATAGGTTTTCAAATTTTTCAAATTCAGACTAAAGCTGGAAGGGACCTTGGAGGTCTTCTAGTCCAAACCCCTGCTTAAGCAGGAGACCCTATACTATTTCAGACATGTGACTGTCCAGTCTCTTCTTAAAAGCATCCAGTGATAAAACATCAACAACTTCTGAAGGCAAGCCGTTCCACTGGTTAGGAAGTTTCTCCTTAATTCCAGGTTGCTCTCCTTGATTAGTTTCCATCCATTGTTTCTTCTCTTGCCTTCTGGGTGCTTTGGAAAATGTTGCCCCCCACCCTCACCCCGTTTGATGAACAGCCTCAATTTTCTCCTTCAGACCACATTTGCTCCTGGGGTGGGCAGGAAATCAACATCAAAAAAGGGGACTTAGGATGGTCAAGGCAATCCCCAAAGCCGAAAAGATATAAGGTGAAAAAAAAAAAGGAGTTTCTGTTTTCAATTAATGAAAGTTGAAGCTAGTTGAAAAATCTTTTGGAAACGAATAAAAATGGGGTGGGGAGGAAGGGATCGGTGATAAAACTGCTGGAATTTTGGCAGGGTTGGCTCTTAAGTGGTTAATTGGTGTGTTTTTTTTAACAGTAATAGTATATAGGAGGCCTAGAAATGGAAGATTGGTACCATTTTAAAAATACAAAGGTGCCTGTTTAGCAGTGAATAATTTTGTGATGGCATAGTTTGCTACGGTTTCTTGTCTAGGCCACCCACAGTCCAAGTAACAAAGAAAAAAAAATCCACCCCACATTTCATAGTTACTGATAAACTGGGGAATTTCTCCCCTTCCCTCTTCACTACCACTTACACATCACCCATGTTCACTAAATGACAGTTATACAGAGTAGTCAATGGATCAGTGAATTCACATTTGCATTTGGTTTATTGTACGTGTGATTTACAGATACGTGCCTATGGACAAATACACATCACCTTGCTCATGAAGTAAATATATTTGCTGATCAAGACAGCTGTCATCTGTCTCTTTGAAGCTGTACTTTCCCTTTAAGAGTCAAGCTGCTCAAATGAGCTGACAGCAAGGATGAATTCCCATTTAAAATAGCAACCTCATGTTCTCTTTAATTTGGCTATAAGCAGCACTTTTCCCCTGGTCATGAATCAAAGACTAAGACTTGTTTGTTTGTTTGTTTGTTTCAAACTTGGAATGTTTTAAGATAGGTGGATTTAATTCCAGAATTCTGCTGGCTGAGGAACTATGGGACTTGAAGTCTACATATCCTAAAGTTGCCAAGTGTAAAAACAGCCTAAGATCATGCTTTGGATTCTTTCACATAATGGCTGCCATGGGAGTTCAACACTCAAAAGATTGCTTCCTCCCAGCACCCCAAGTTTTTCTACCTCTACATCGGGGTGTCAAACTCATGGCCCACAGGCCGGATGCATCACATGCTGGCCATGCCCACCCCCAGTTTAGCAAAGGGGAAAAGTGGTGACGGCACGTGACAACAATGTGTCATTGCGAGTTTTACAACCCTGCTTCTTGTGGTTCGCCGGCAGCAGGTGCGGATGGCTGAGGACTCGGAGAGCGAAGACTCAGATGAGGGGCCTGCATGTGAGGCAGGGATGGGCCAGGACCATCAGGGAGTGGAATGCTGCCTTCGGAGATTGTGGAGGCTGGCAGCAGTGATGAAGAGTTTCCCGAGGAGCCTGTGCCCAGTGTGTGTGAGTGCAGGGTTACTCAAAGGAAAGAGCAGCTGCAGCAGCACAAGCGACTCGGGAGTAAGGCTGCAAGGTAATGGCCCCTCCCTCAAGAGAAAAGCCAGCTGAGAAACTGGAGTTCTTTGCAGGAAGCAAAGAAGTTTTTGTACTCAAGCCTTGTGGACGTTTGGAATATCTTGGTTGGTGTTTGGAGACTTCGTGTTTGAAATCTTTCTTAGTAACTTTATCTAGTATTCTTGGCAGCCTTGCACCACCTTGGCAAGGCTCGTTCTTATCACAGATAATTAATTTGAAACAGCCTTTTAACCGTGAAGGAATGGAATTCATAAAGAATCATTAAAAGGTTTTTCTGTTACCTCTGTTTCGTATTTGTTTCCTTGGAACAAAGTTTGGGTCAGAACACTGCTCTACATCTTTCTATCTACACAGATAGGACAGTTCTGAACAGCAACCAAGTTAAATGACCTAGAAGCCATAGTTATTGCTGTCTTCAAAGATGGTGCCAGAACTTGATACGTGACTGCCTGCCACACCATCATTACTGTGAGCGTAGATTTGAAGCAATCTTTTTTTTAAAAAGGTGTGGAATAAAACCTGGCCAATGCCAAGTAAACTAAAGTAAACACTGATATGACTTCACTTGCCATCTGGATCAGCAAAATGCTCATAGTGAAGAATTCTCAAGTTGCAGTTTGGAAGAGTTCGTCTTCCAAAGTTTGTCAAACTGTTAGCACAATTCCACATGCACGTATATCTATTATTGAACTTGTCTCTTAGGGACTAAATCCAAAGATGAGTAATCATAGATAAATAATGTTAAGTCATAGATCAGCATCAGATAACATAAAACTGGAGAATTAACTGCAAGTAAGTATATTAATCTGGAACATGAAAGATAAAAAAATAATAACTTCAGAGCATTACTATCACAAATGTCTGACATTATTAAAAATTAATAAAGCCATACTGGAAAAAAGGTGCAAGATAAAATATCGATGCAGGCACTGTAAATATGAATCAAAGTGTAGGTTAAAACTAAAATGAGCTACAGATGAACAGAAGCTACCGGTATGTATTGCCGTAATTTATAGTTATAAATTACAGAAAACTAACAGCATTATTAGCATAAAACTCTGAACATTTTAATATGTAAGAATCATATTATTAAGATTCAGATTGTAATGGTGGTGGTACATAAGTAGTAAAGAGTGATCACAATGAAAATTAAAACCTAATACAATTGTAGTCTTCCTATGATCTGGAAGTCTTCTAGTAATGACCAGTTTGAAGTGAATTTTGTATACAGCAGTGCTAAATATTTCCTATATTAGGAAAGGATTATTACTCTGAGAATAATAAAAATAGTTCTGAACTCTATAACCTGTAAATTTTTGATGTGGTGGGGAGATAAAGAGCTTTTGGAATGTGTTATTAGAATGAACGTTGAAGGAAAGAATATTCAATAAATTCAGCTTCCCCAGACTCAAGTACATAGAACGACAGACATGAAATGAGGAGAAAACTGATTTTTTTTTATGTTTACAATGGGCTGAGGGCTGGAGAATATGCAACAGCCCAAAAAATGATTTCGCTATTTAAAGCAGATCTGCAGAAAAATAGGCTCAAGTCTAAGGGATTATAATAAAAGGGAGTTGTAAATCCCAGAGAGTGGGAATCACAGCAGCCTGTTAATAGACTTGATGAACCGAAATAGGCTTGTGGAATGGTCTGATTGTAGGTAAAGGGCAGACAGTAAACCTGATCAGAACTGAGAGAAGTGTTACAGTTCAAGGTGTAAACTAGCTCTGAATAAGAAGGCAACAGGAAATCAGTAGATGAGACCACACTGAAACATGGCAAAGTTGTCCCCTTTAGCACACATAGTCCCCGAAACACACCTCTGGTTTTCCCGGGTTTAAAAGGGGATGCAAGAAAATAATTGAAGAAAATGGCCCCATAGAAAGAAAATTACAGGGACACAGAAGCTATCATGTAAGAAGGACCAGCTAACTAGGGAGCGCTGTCCACATTCAACAACTTCTCTTCCTAAGCAGCATCAGTGACAGGGAGACTCAGAGCAAAAGTTGGGAAAAAAAATCGTTCATGACAGACGTATGTGGTACTAGAAAATATTTTAAATACCCAGACAGGCCACAAAACAATTAGAACATTGTAGCTAACATTGTGTTATGCTTGCTGTGGCAATGCTTTTTTTTTTTTTTAATGGATGGGCTAGGATCTGCACCTTCTATTGAAAGTACTATTGCTTGATGCTTGTCTTCCCAGGAGATCCACATAGCAACAAAATGCAGAGCTCTCTTATCAGAGGTACCAGCCAGAATAGTAGAGGAGCTAGGCAGAAACTAGCATAGTCAATTTCACCCACTACCACAGAAAGAGAGAAACAAAGCTGCCAATTGAGCATGCCCCTTAGAGGACCCATTAAGAGGTTTCAAGCACAGAACCCATGAAGACGAGTGAAAGAGTTCCTTCTAACAGGAAAACTCCAGACTCCCCAGAACTTTCATCTGAAAGCAAACACCAAGATTACTCTTGCACTCATCTAAGCCACAAATAAATCAGCTCAGCTCCCCAAAACAATCTGAGACCTCATGTGGAAATGAGAAAGGTTTTTGTACCCATGACTAAAGTTCTGGGTCACTTCCTGAAGAAACATGGCTAGATTAGATGATCGTGACAAGTCGTTTGATGGAGGCTCTAATCAGTTCCTTCCTATATCAATATTAATTACACATAATTTCTGGCCAAGGACAAAGGACAATGGAAAGGAAAATAATTTGACTAACAGCTTAGTCATTTCTCTCGTAACTGCAGAAATCAGTTCTCTTAAAATAAAATAAAAAAAACAACCTGTGATCTGTTATGATTATACTCATGCTGCTCATTTGCTTGTTCTGAATCAGGTTTCATAGGACTCCTTTAAATGGGGCGTTCAGATCCAGCAATTCCAATCTCTGTTTTTCACAAACATTTTCTTTGCTCTGGTGAAAATCAGCTGTTTTACACAAGTTGCTTCTCACCTAGAGAAACATCCAACTGGTCCAATTTTCTATGCCATCAGGATCATTCTACAAAACGGGAAATGTTTTCATGGTTGGATTTAAATGTTTGCTTGAAGTGAACAACATGTAATGTTATAAACAACTTCCTATCCAAAAATGCTTCATTAGATTTTGAGTAATTTCTCAATGGCATATTACATGATAATTCAACAGGACATTCCTTGGCTACCTAAAAAAAATCATTTTATTTCCATACAAATGTCTATGTTATGATTTTTGGCCTGTGATATTCTTCAGGAAATGGAGCTGTGTATAAAAGATGCTTGCTGTGGCTCCGTGTTTTCAAATGCTCACAGACAGGAAGGACACCATTTTCAAGCAAAAAGCATGTGGCAAACGTACTTCCCTGCAAACATTCTGGCAGCTTTGTACTGGACTCAACCCAGAGTTTTTATTAAAACAGCCTCATAAGCTGCAGCACTGCTCAAAAACAATACAATAACTGATCAAATGTTAATGACTTCAGCGTGTTTCCAATGAAAGAATCTCATCCCCTTTCTATCGGAATCAGAAATAAGAGAAAAACAAGAGTTGAGTATTCTCAGCTGCCGCTGGAAAAGTTAGAAAATGGAATAAATAAATCTTGCTCTGCAGTGTGAATGCAGAGAAGAAGTTTCACACATTTTAATTCAGCCCACATTACACTTCTATTAGCTAGCAAGAGGGCAAAGAATACTATAGCTGAGAAAGCTTAAAAGATTTTCTGCATTTCTTTATCTTAAATAGGCCTCAGAGAAATACTGAGGTGGAAATTGGGATACAAGGTAATGTTTGGGGTTCTGTGAACCTGATATGGAACAAGGGGTTTGGTTTTGTGAATGCATCCCAAGCAGGCAGCCACCTAACAAAAGAAGGCTCTGGCTTTGTGTGTGTGGGAGGCTACATTATATCTAAATTATGCAAGCTGTTTCGCAATTAAACCAAGTGAATATGCAACGCAGAAAAATGATTCAGAACCGTCGAGTTGCCTCCTCAGAATACAGGAACCATCCACTACAACTGCAAATTAGATAGCAATGAACCAGATTTATTCCGTTAAAAAAAAAAGCTACTGCTATTGATACGTAACTCAAATGGGCAATGAAAAGTAGAAATATCCATAGAAAGAAAGTTCCATTTTGTTTATTCCGCTTCGAATATATAACTTACTCGCTGATTATATGCTTATTGGATTAAACAGTTTAATCCAGCAGCTAAGCTTCAAAGTATGGTTATGGAATGTAACTGGAGTGCCTGGAATCAATTATCTATGCTCCTTTATTGGATTAGCGCACTGCTTTGTACATGAAGCTACATTTGAAAGCAGTTCAGAAACCTCATCCAGGATTAGATGAGTGGACTTCCATTTGGAAATAGGATTTCCCAATGCTCCACTCCGAAGCAGCTTCAGAGGGTCCCCAATGTTCTGGAGAAGATTAGGGGCTGGACAAGGGAAGGCCCATTCCAATAGAAGAATGACATCTCCAATAGAATCCACACTTCATTGATTATAGTTCTTAGAAATACCTGTTAGATTCTACTGGGGAGTTATAGAAAAGCACCGGAAACCAACATAATTCAGATTCTTATGTGAAGGTTTTAGAATCGTTCCCACTTAGATGTGTTTCAATGCTCTATATTCATTTTGGGTTCTGCTCTTACCATATACTTGTCATTCATTTATAGGCTCCAAGTAAGATTGCTGTTGAAACCAATTGGCAATTTACACGTAATTATAGAGAACAATTTGTGACCATGCCACCTCATTTGCTCTTTCAATTGTGTCGCCTTTTCCCTTATATGATTTATAAACTTAGGGAATTCAGCTTCATTTGGAATGCAAATTGGAATCTCCTTAGTATTGAACTTTGAAATATGATCTATTATATATTTTAGCCCTTTGCTTGAAGCAGAGTTGTGCTAAAAGAAGCACTTACCACGGGTTTTTTTTTTCCATAAAACCAACTAAACATTCTAAACAGTGGATGCAATTGAGATGTACCCAAATTCAAACCATTACATGTCTCCTGCCTCCCCAAGTTATTTTTACCACTGAAGTTAGCAAAGCTATACTGGCTTTAAGCAATCTACAGACTGGAAGCTTTAAGGAAGAAAATATTCTTCAAGTCCCCCAACAGAAATTCTCTTTATTAGTCTATGAAACCTTCTGGAGACATGGGTAGCAATTAGCCATTTCTAATTGGAACTGTGTGGAGGAGAAGGATGAGAATGCTGGCTTTTTCTTTTTCCAAACTACAAACTCCTTGTGCGTGGTGCTTGCATTGGTAGAATTATTCAGGCCAAGTCCTCATTGAAGTCAATGGGAAGGACGTGATTACTTGGGGCATCAAACTTTGGATGCTTGGAATCACATGCTGGCAAAAGGCACATACCACCCAGTAGACTCCACAATCCTGGAGGCATCTATTTCTTCCACATTCATTAGAGTTCTTTAAACATTAGAGCTTAACTGCCAAATATCTCTCTCTCTCTCTCTCTCTCTCTCTCTCTCTCTGTGTGTGTGTGTGTGTGTGTGTGTGTGTGTTCATTTGTTGTTTTCTGTAACTTGTGTGCCCCTCAGGCTGAAATCTTCCTGCATTAAGTCTGCGTATATAGCACTTCCTTATTAATAAAGAACAAGTGACAGCTGCAACATTACTATAAAAAGAGTTCCTGTAGAAATATCAACCAGCCTGAAGGGGCTGCTTGGACCTGTACAAAATCCAGGTTCTGGTCTCAGATCCAAAGTCTAGTGGTTTTTGAGATCTTCTGCGGGACTCTCAAGATAGCAGTAATGGTAGCAGGTTAGTAGCAGCCAAGGACGAGAAGGGAAAGAAGGAACTAAATTATTGCAACACAGTTTGGATTAGAAAAGGTGAAATGGCAAGACAGCTATGGAGGCCCGGAAAGTATTTTGCATGACTTATGACTGTTTTTCACACAACTGTTGCAGCATTCCGTGGTCATGTGATCAAAATTTGGATGTTTGATGACTTGTTCGTATTTATGACAGTTGGGTTATGGGATGATGGGACGTTCTGACAAGCAAAGTCAACAGGAAAGCCAGATTCACTTAACTATGTTACTAACTTAAAAAACGGCAGTGATTCACTTAACAACTGTGGCAAAAAAGGTTGTAAAATGGGAACTTTCCAAGCCCTAATAGATTCAGGCTGCACTAGGTGCCTGATCAACTTAACCATGGTCCTGAAACGGGATCAGAGCGAAAAAGCTGACCCACCCGATCTGATTTGAACAAGTAGATGGCTCCCTGTTGGGAGTAGCCTATGCCGCTCACTTAACTTAACAAATATCTCATTTAACAACAGAAAGTTTGAGCTCAATTGTGGTAATAAATCAAGAACTCCCTGTATGTGGGAGAGACCCTATTAATACTTTGTCCTTAACTTACGCCATTATTGGTCACTTAAGTCTACTTCCATTAAAAAGAAATATGGATATCTGAAAATAAATGCAAGTTAGTGTGCATTTATTCAATTAGTTGTGCTTTTAGGTTGTCAATTGCCATAGATGAAAGCAGCTTACAGAATGCCAGACATAAAGTTGAAAACACGGGTCATTCTGAAGATGAAATGAAGAAGCTTCTTGGATGACAAGCGAAATGTCTTCAACGAAATACAAAGCCCGTTGCCTTTTGGAAAAGCACCTTTCAAACAACCATGGCCTGGATGACTGAGTATCTTCATAGACTGGTCCTTCTGTTCACCATCTAATGACAGTGCCATGGGGTCAGATTGAACTGCCACATCCCTCAAAGCCTTCCTGAAGATTCAGGTCTTCAAGGCTCTTTGGAAGCCAACAAAGATTGATGGAAAGTTCTTGGAAAAACAGATGAATGAAAAAAGAGTTATCATAATAGAGACACTTCAGCCCAAGGGAGGGAGGAAATATAAGAAAGAGACTAAGAGCAACTCTGCCTCAATTCCATATAAATTAACAGGGAAATCATTTTGATGGTCTTCCAAAATTCTGTTACTACTAGCAAGAAGGACCTTTCCAGAAATCCAAGTGGATTCTTGTTTCAAAGTTTGCTAAACTTTGCTGAGCTTGACATAAGGTGGGAAAGGACTGGATATCCAGAGCTAAGCTGTTTCACAGAAGCGGGGGCATTACTAAGATGCCTCACTTCCCTGTGGATCCCGAGCAAGCCCCACTCTGACTGGTGAGGCAGATTCTTTTCAGGGAAGGCAGCCTTCTAGGTATCCAGGCTCTGAGCCATGAAGGTTTTAACAGTGACAACCAGCAGTTTGACTTGTATCTAGAATGAAAAGAAGCACTAGGGTTAACATATCAATGTTCCAATATCTAAGGGGCTGCCACAAAGAAGAGGGGGGTTGGTCCATCTATTTTCCAAAGCTCATGAAGGCAGGTCAAGAAGCAATGGATGAAAACTAATCAAGGAGAGAACCAAACCTAGAAGTAAGGAGAAAATTTCTGACAGAACAATTAATCAATGGAACTACTTCCCTCAGGAAGTTGTGGGTGTTCCAACACTGGAGGTTTTTAAGAAGAGATTGGACAATCATTTGTCTGAAATGGTGTTGGGTTTCCTGCCTGAGCACTAGAAGCCCTCCAAGATCCCTTCCAACTCTGTTAGTTTGCTATTCTGTTATTCTGACCCATAGTCAAATCAGTGCCTGTAGTAAATGTATTATGTCTTCACTCTGCCCCTAGCTGCATTGTATCAGCTGAGGCTTCCAAGTGCTCTTTAAGGGTAGCCCCATATAATTGCAGTAGTCCAATCAGAAGAGGATGAGGGCATGAATGATGATTTATAAAGTTTCAGAAATATCCCACAATTGATGCACAAAATTGCTTGTACTTTTACAATTACAACTGTAATTGTGCAAAGACTTGTTCTACCCATGGCATCCATCTACTCTTCCAGCAGGAGCTGTTAGTCCAGAAGAACCCTCATATTGTAAGCAAATACGGCAGTATGAGAAACACTGGGTTTTTCTAGAAAGAAACACTGGGTTTTTCTGGACTCAGAAGGCTTTCAACTCTACAGCCATGCCATAGGGCTGCTAAGATTCAGGCTAAGCCTGTTTTTCTTCATCCAGGATCTCAGGTCAGTAATGCATCATATATTTGGCCAGAGGTGAAATGCATAGCTGAGCATCATCAGCATGTGGGTGATATTTCACCCCCTGTGCCAATTGGTGAGCTTTCCCAGGAATTCCATATAGTTACTAAGCAGCACATTTGTTTTCTTTACTTTGCCTTTCTACATTTCATAAAATAACTGGGGGATTTTGACTAATGGAATTGCTCATCAATTAAACAGTGCTTGTTGCACAGTAAAATGCCACCCATGACTCAGAGCCCAGTACTGCCAGCTCTTTGGCTAATTATTGTCTTGGTGGGAAATATTAACTGCTGGATTCCAGTTTCATCGTAACTTTGAAGTTGGCCTTGGATAAGCAGTAGTAACAACATGTTTATAACTGCAGTCCTTTTACAAACATTCACTCACATTTTTACTTTTTAGGTGGTGTGACATCTGCCCTCATGATTAAATAACAAATAAACAAATGTGGAAAGGTGAAGCTAATTGATTTTCTCCACACTAAAAAGAAAATAAAACAGGATTAAATTAAAACTGATTTATGGACTTACAGGACTTAAGAGTCAAATAAGACAAGACAAAGCATCATCTCCTTTAATACTCAACCAGTGTTTTATGGAGACAATAGTTCTCACCGTTTGTAGTCCTACATTTTCACACAGATGGTGTCTTTAATTCTGAAGATAGTATTAGCCATCATACCGAATGGCAATTGATGCATTTATCCTTGAATCATCTCAGTTGGCAGTCAACAACAATCTCATGTCAAATAAGCCCAAAGGACTACCCTTCATCAACTCTGGGCATTATTCAACATCTGAGGATGATGCCAAGTTCAAGTATTATGGAACATAGAGAAAGTACATCATTCAATCCACTTGAATTTACTAGGACACCTCCCTAAATGCTGAAATTCCAAGCTTTGTAACAATTTGTGACAAAGGGTTATTCCAGTGCCAAGATTATTTTGGTTTGTCTTTCTTCTATTTTCAGATGTGGCATGACCAGATTGGTGGGAGTTATTTTTGATCAATTTCTTTTTGGAAATGCATTTTTTTCATAACTGCCACATGCTGAGTTATCTACTATGATTCCAAGCTGCATGTTTAGCCAATCGTTTTTTAGCTGAAGTCCCATCAGTGTACATGTAAAGTAAGGATTATTTTATTTTGTATTTTATTTTATTAATGGCTGTGCGTGGGACTGTGCTTTTCTTTTAATTAAACAGTTGTCCACATAGGAGACATTTTTTGAAAGTTTTGTTTCCTTCAATTTTGAATTAAGTAATGTAACATAACTTGTGATTCATAGTTAACTAGAAATCATTTATAAGAGAAGAAAATCAGTCCTAATAGAGATCCTGTTCACTTATTCTGTGAAGGGGCAGCAATTTTTATCCAAGATTTCAGATGGGAGTTTTCATCAACCTTATCTGTAGGTGCTAGAAATTAAATCAATACAAAGTTATTATTGTACCATTAATTTATATGCTTCATCAGATTGTTCCACAAACTCTGTGGGGAGGAGAGGGAAGCTGCTATCTTAATTTATCTCTTGAAAAATACAGGTACTCCTAGACTTACAAGCTGAATTGTTGCTAAATGATATAATCATTAAGTGAATCATCACATGACTTTATCCAATTTTACAGCACTTTTTATCAAAGTCATTAAGTGAATTAGGCAGTCATTAAATGAATCCAGCTTCCCGAATTGTCTTTGCTTGGAAAATCCATCTGGGAAGGTTGCCTATGGCAACCACATGACTCAGGGATGCTGCCAACATCAAAAATACATGCCGGTTGCCAAGTGCTTAAATAATGATCACATGACTACAGAACTGCTATGACAATCATAAGCGTGAGGGCCAATCATAAGTCATCTTTTTTCAGCACTATTGTAATTTTAAACAATCACTAACCAAATGATTTTAATTAAAAGACTATCTGTATTGCTATGTACCTAAGATACATTTGTCTCTGTCTTTCTCTCTCTCTCACACACACAGAGAGAGAATAACAGAGTTGGAAGGGGCCTTAGAGGTCTTCTAGTCCAACCCCCTGCACAAGCAGGAGACCCTATACCCGTGATGGCGAACCTATGGCACACATGCCACAGGTGGCACACAGAGCCATTTGTGTGGGCACGCAAGCCCCAGCCAAACTTACCTGCGCAATGTGTGCACCTTCCAGCTAATTTTCAGCCTGTTGGAGGGCATTTTAGCCCTCCCAGAGGCTCAAGGGAAGCCTCTGCAGCCTTGGGAGGCCGAAAAATGGGCCTTCTGAAAATACCAGAAGTGCCAAAACAGGGCCGTTTTCAGTCTCCCGAGGCTGCAGAGGGAGGGTGAAAACAGCCTCAAATGGGCTGAAAATCATCTGGGAAGCATGCGCAGTGTGGGTAAGGGAGTAGGGTGAGTGTTGTGCACGCATGCTCAGGGGGTGTAGGGTGCATTGCATTGTGGGTGTTATTGCGCGCACGCTTTCGGACACCACAACAAAAAGGTTCGCCATCACTGCCCTATACCATTTCAGACAAATGGCTGTGCAGTCTCTTCTTAAAAACCTCTAGTGATGGAGCACCCACAATTTCTGAAGGCAAGTCATTCCACTGGTTAATTGTTCTCACCTTTAGGGAATGTTAGTTATCAGATGCTTCTCTCCTTGATTAGTTTCCATCCATTGTTTCTTGTCTTGCCTTCTGGTGCTTTGGAAAATAAGTTGATCCCCCTCTTCTTTGTGGCAACCCCTCAAATATTGGATAACCCACAGAGAGAGTGAAATTGAAAAGGCTGTAAAATTTAAAAGCTATGCTAAGTGATTATTTTATAGTATCACTGATGGAGTGGAGTGGGAGAAAAGAGAGAGAGGGAAAGAGAGAGAGAGAATGATAAGGTCTGGGTTTCCATGGGAATAATTATGGATTAGGTCTCCTTGAAGTGAAAGAAAGCCGAATGCCATTCACTTGGACAGAATTACTCATGTGCATAATTGTTTGCAGAAAGGGGTTTTCTGGTCGGACTTTAAAATATACTTGGTGAATCAAAAGCACCACTGTAATTGGGAGTCAGTCCATAATTGCTCCCAATATGGCATTATTTTAGACTTCTGAAAATTCATATTTTTATTAAGATGGACACTACCAAAAAAAGGTTGCTGGGACATAAATGGAAACCAACAGACTGGTTATATTATACATCTACCCTAAAATGAAATCGAATAAATATCACCGCTTTGATGACTCAAAGTTCCAGAAATGACAGGCTTTTTTTAAAAAAGCTGCTTTCAGCCTTCTGAAAATAAACTTCCACTCTCTGCTTTGTAAAATATGTATCTCTCTCCATTATTTTACAAGTCAGCTTGCCCCAACCACTTCCATTACTTTCGGGTAGGAATTTAGCATGACTGGTGCTGCATGAGGGTTAGAAATATTCGCATTCTACCCTTGATGTCTGCAGGGACTAGATGTGGGGGGGCAGGACTTAAGATGGCGGTCAATTTAAATCCTGCCCTCTTTTATGTGGGTTCGATGCAAGTAAAAAGATTGGTGTTCAGTTGCATGGTATGTGGGTGCCATCTTGGCTGCCTTGAGCACCTCCCCGTGGACTGCACTTGACATTTAAACAAGAGATTTCTCTCAATCGTACTTCCTGGAAGACTTTAGCTAAGTCAGACTTTTGTTACTAATCAATTAAATTATTATTGTACTTTCCTCAAGAACAGAAACAAAAAAAAAAAAATGGGAAAAAAACAGGTCTACCTGGCTTGTGGGACTTCCAGTTTTTTTAAAAAAAATACAACACAACGATCCAATATGTTCTTCACATTTTAAATCCACGTGCTTGTTACTGGATTTCAACCTTTTAGACAGGTTCAAAAGTTACCCTTTGATGGATTTTCTTTTCAACGAAGTGCCCTGGGTGCCAGTTCTGTGGGCAAAAATCCACTCAATGGTTTATTATTATGAGCTTTGTTTTGCTTGACATGTATTATTCTTTCTCTGCGTATTGTTGTTATTAGATTGTTTGTTTTCTTAATGGGGATTTTTCTTTTTTCAAAGTAAGATGGCTTAACTGACTCTCTGGCTGTTGCTATCCCATGGTATATATTGTTTTGATGAGGTACAATTTGAATGTTTGTTTTAATGTGGTTTCGATTTACATTTTCCTAGAAACTGCCTGGTAACTTGAAAAGGATATTTATACATTCAGAATGAAATGAAACTAAAAGACAAAATAGCAACACAATGGCTTGGCCATTTAAGGCCATCCAAGCTTAAATTCAAAGCTCCCAAACATTCTGGAGCCAGATGCAAAGTAAGCCAAACTTTCTGGAGAGTAAATCCGAAATCCATTTGCAAAGATTCCAATAGAACAGGCTAGATTAGATTCATGCAAAGATCTCTATTCATTTTAGCATTTAGTATTCATTTAAATATGATAATATTATCAAGTGTTCAGTTTTCATGCCTGCAATTGATGATTACATGCCCTTGAGTCAGTGTGGACTACTGAGTGATTACATAGATGTCCTAGGTCCTCCAACAGTGAACCTTTCACCACTAAAGCTGAGTCCATCCACCTTGCTGTTGGTCAATTCTTCTTCTCCTTTTTCCATCCTTTTCCAGCATACAGCCTTCTCCAGAAAGTTAGTCTTCCCATAATATGTCTGAAGCAGTGGTGGGATTCAAATTTTTTTTTACTATTGGTTCTGTGGGCATGGCTTGGTGGGCGTAGAAGGGGAAGGATAAATCTCCAGTTAGATGTGGTATTTGCTGGTTCTCCAAACTACTCAAAATTTCCACTACCGGTTCTCCAGAACTGGTCAGAACCTGCTGAATACCACCTCTGGTCCGAAGTAGGATAATTTGTGACTCAAGTGAGAATCCTGGGTTGATTTGTCTGATGATCTATTGGCTGGTTGATTTTCCTAGCTAACCAGGAATGATTAAACATTTTTTCCTTCAAGCATACAGGTTTGTGTGAACCAAAATGATGTGGGGTGTGAAGGAGGGGGAATGCAAAATGGGTTTCATGACATGATGTTGCCAACACTCATCTTTCACACTTGTATCCTGATGCTGGTTTGTGTTATGATGTCACAAACCATGTTTTGCAAAAGAAAGAAAGAAATCCAAGAAGCCAATGTTCACAGGTTATATTTTTAACATCAGATCAACAATCAAATAAACAATGCCACAAACAAGAAACTGCCAAAGAACCAACAGTAAAAAGCCCAACCAAAGAATCTCTAAGACCACCCATACTAACACTGACAGGCAAGACACCAGAATGTAAACTGATAGCAAACAGCACTCCTTACTAGCACTGATGATGTTACCTAGGTTGAGTAACGAAACGCCTGCAAGAAAACAAGCAAGCTCAGAGAGCATCAAGGATCCCTTATTTCCAAGAATCACTGTAGGCCCTATTCTGGCCCGAAGAGAAAAAAATGGTGGAAGATCATCACCCATTAAATACAGTGGTGGGATTCAACCGGTGTTACTACCGGTTCGGTACTTATGTTTTGCGCGCCATATGCACGCTGCACGCGTATGTAATTCACCGAAAGCTGTGGTTCCCGGACAGCTGATAAGTGCTGCGCGCAGATGCGCAGCATTGGAAAAACACCTTTTTTAATGCTTTTTCAAACTCAGCTGTGCCGTGCAAAGCAGCCGAGGTTGTAAAAGCAGGAAATAAAGGACAGGTAAGAGCCTGGTCGGGCAGGTGGGCCAAACAGCAGCCACACGGAACCAGCCACACGGAACCAGTTCTGTATCTGCTGCTCTTCAGAGCTACCGGTTCTATAGAGCTGGGCAAAACCGGTAGCATCCCACCCCTGATTAAATATATTTTCTTGTATCTTATTCCTTGTATTAGTATATACAAAATATAGCTTGTTGCCAGCTAAGGGAGAGTTTCAGAATATTCACCCTAATATATATTTTTATTGCCCATTTCATTGGTTTATGATGATGGCTAAGGAGTTTTTTTAGGTTCTTTTTTTAAAAAAAAGATATCAAAACATAGTGTAAACTTCATGAATGTTAGAGAAAGAACTTGATTTCTTCTCTCTTGTTAATTTTTAAAAAGTTGACAAATTCAAGTTGAAGGCTTTGATCTCTTGACTCTTAAATGTCTGGATAGGCATTGGGAAGTATTCCCAGCAAGAGTTAAAAAGAAATCAAGATGGCTGCTGCAATCATGTGACCAAAGCCCTACCCTGTTTTATGCAACACATATAAAAGGGGTGGGGCTTTAATTTCACCATCTTGACTTTTTTTTTACTTCTCCTCTGCAAATACTCCAGTATATTTAACTACTTCTTGTCACCTCCTCTCACCCCCAAACAGACTCTTCTTTTCAAGCATAGATAAAACAAATGGACTTTTCCTATTCGTTGACGTTGAAAAGCAGAGGTTGGAAAGCATTACATTTGGGTTGCTTTTTAGAAAGACTGATCAGCATTTGGAAATGTAGATGTTCTATAAATATAAACAGAAGAAGAAAGTTGGAGGGTTTTTTTTTAATTAAAAAAAAGTGTGGGAGAAAACAAAATAGAGATTTTTATCCAAGATCCCCACAGCCAAAATCACAAATAACTGTCAGCTAAGTTAACTGTCTAAGGATAAAATTTGGGGAGACACAAAGAAAAAGTAGTTGTCTCAAATGATTATGAGTGATCTTTAATCATCAATTAGGAGGCCCTACCCTGCTTCTTATATGACAATGACAGTTTCATAGCTAATTTTTCCAGTGAACCTGCAAAAAGAATGTGAGTTCAACTCTCCTCATATCTCACTCTAACAAGCACCTCCCTGACTAAAACCTCTGGATTTTTTTGTCTGATTCCCCCCCCAAAAAAATAAAGCACCAGTGAAACTTTATCACTGGGAGGGGGGGGGAAAAGAAAAGAAATTCACTTTTGCTTCTTCCAGCTGGCCAAGAAACAGTGCTCAAGCTTTACTCTGCAATAGTATTTTCATCAATGAATCTCTGCTCTACCATGTTCATGCTGCAGCTTTATCTTGGAGGTTCTGCTACATTCAATCAATCAATCAGTCAGAATAGAGCTGGAAGGGACCTTGGAGGTCTTCTAATCCAACCCACTGCTTAAGCAGGAGATCCTATACCATTTCATATAGGTGGCTGTCAAGTCTTTTCTTTAAAAAGTGGTGAAGCACCTACAACTTCTGAAGGCAAACTGCTTAATTATTCTCACTGTTAGGAAGGTTCTTCTTAATTCCAGGTTGCTTCGCTTCTTAATTCAGTTTCTTACTCTCAGCCACTCTTTCAGGCCATTCTATAGCACAGTCTTAAAGAGTATGATTAATATGAAGATCGAGAATATGCTTTATTATTTATTTCATGTTTGGAATATCATACATGGACTACCTATATATATATATATAAGCGCACCATTGTTTATATTTAAAAAAAAATCAGATACTGGACTGGTATATGCCCTAAGCCCATGATGGCGAACCTATGGCACGTGTGCCACAGGTGACACGCAGAGCCATTTGTGTCAGCATGCGAGCTGCAGGCAAATTTACCTCACTGCGTATGTGTGCGCCTCACAGCTGATTTTTGGCTGGTTTGAGGCCTTTTTCAGAAAAACAGGGAAAACAGGGCGTGATGAAACGGGGCTAGATTTCGGCCTACAACGCTTGTAGAAGCCTGCAGTAGCCTTCCTCAAGCCTTTGGGAGGCCGAAAAAGGCCTCAAACCAGCCGAAAATCAGCTGTGAGGCGCAGCGCAGGTAATGGGGCGGCGGGGGTGGGGATTGCGTGCACATGCGTAGGGGACGTGGGGGGTGCACACGCATTGCCTTCTCAGTGCTGTGAGAGCATGCACAATTTTTGGCACAGGAGCCCAAAAAGGTTAGCTACCACTTCCCTAAGCTTACAGCGGGTCATGATGTGATCTACAGTTTGACGTGGGCCCCTGCAATTACACTGAAGATACTATGCCCCATTTATACTGACAGCCCCAAAAGACGCCATGTGAGGTGCAAATCCTATTCGGGATAGTTCATTGTTGACATAGTAGTTCAAAGCCCTGCATCTTTTTTTGTGGGATAATTTCTACGTCTTCCTATGTTTGCGCGTTCAGTGACCCCTTTGGCTTTCCAGTGGGAATCAATGTTAAAGTTGTTGGGCAGAGGTTTTGCAAGTGCCAGTGGGGCCTTTCCTGGATTTGAGTCTTCCTGCTGATAAATGAGGAAGGTTTGGCATACACCAGTAGGAGTTGTTCATAATTTTTCTGTATTCTCTCACTAGTCCATCCTGCTTTCGTAAACCTGGAATATGCTAATATATATCTATGGAGATTCTCAGTCATCCAGGTCGTGGTTGTCCCAGTGTTGGGATTCAAATATTTTTACTACCGGTTCTGTGGGCATGGCTTGGTGGGCGTGGTGTGGCTTGGTGGGCGTGGCTTAGTGGGCGTGGCAGTGGAAGGATACTGCAAAATCTAATTCCTTCCCCACTCCACTAACCTGCTTTCCAGCTCCGTTCTCCTGTGCAGGGCAACAAAAGAAGACCCAGCCGATCAGCTGGGACTCGGGAGGCAGAGAATAGATGGGGGCAGGGCCAGTCAGAGGTGGTATTTGCTGGTTCTCCAAACTACTCAAAATTTCTGCTACCAGTTCTCCAAAACTGATCAGAACTTGCTGAATACCATCTCTGGGTTGTCCCAAAGGTGCTTTTTCAAGAGGCAACTGGACTTTCTGTTGTTTTCTTTCTTGAAAGACATTTTACTTCTCATCCAAGAGCTGAAGAAGCTTCTTGGCTGAGAAGTGAAACATCTTCAAAGAAAAAATCAGAAAGTGTTACCTCTTGAAAAAGCACCTTGGGGATGCTGATATATGCATTCCCAGAAAGACTCTTTTTATTTGGGGGAGGGACCCTCAGCTGTCATAGCACTGCCACCATTTATTAATAAACAAGTTCTTAACTGGAAAAAAAAAACCACGCAATCTGAAATTGATCAGAAATCCACTATTATAAATGCCATACCATTTTAAACTCTGGTAGCTCAAAGATCTTTAATGATCTTTAAACAGTTAAATGCTTGCCATCTTCCACTGTTCTGTTGTGGAACACATGGACACATTCATATATATATGAAATGCTAATTCTGGATATAATTCTATTTTAAACAATATGGAATAGCATTTGAATATATATTCACTTATCCAGGAATAACTACATAAAATAAGGCTGATGATAATTCAACCAGATTGTTAACAGCTCACTTCAAGAAATTCACGTATTATTATCTTTACCTGGTATCCTTCTTTTTATCAAAATATTATTTGGAAAACACTCAAACTTAAATGCTAGCTGAATTGTTTCTATATTAATTGGTACAATTGCCCACCATCGACTTCTAATTTTAAGCAGAGTTTTTCACCTGTAACAAACCATTCTTCTTGGCAAATTTTAATGGGATTCAGAGTCCTCAATTCCATCTGGCAAACATTCCTCACCATTATGTAAAAATAATGAGGAAAAGAGAATTAGCAACAAAGTGCAGTTGCGCTTTAACTAGGCATCTAAACAACTGCAAACATACTTTTATTCAATGATTCAGAAGGAACTGTGGAATGGGGTTTAGGACCAAAATAAGTGGGATGATTTAACTGTTTCACTATTTTTCCACTATTTTTCTATTACTAAATTTCCTGTCTTCTCCTTTTCTCTTTCCTAATTCTGCACCCTTACACAGTAAGTAACTACATTACCATAACAGATACCAATGTCTATCTTTGCCAAATGCTTTTGAGATAAAAGTGAAATTGGACTGATTTCTCACTAATCCTCGCTATTTGTTTGTTGGCACCTGAGCAGTCAGAGTATTCTTTTTTTAAAGCTCAACACACGCTATAAGACATACTTCCTCGGCATGCAATATATGTATGTCAACACCTAGTTATTAAAGAAGGTGTAAATATTCATTATCTCTAAAATGTAGAGGTGTAGCTGTTTTCATTATCCTGATGTTTAACCTCAGTATAGATTGTCCTTGACCTACGACCACAATTCAGCCCTACATTTCTGTGGCTAAGCAAGACAGCTTTGCCCCATTTTGCGACCTTTCTTGCCATAGTTGTTCTTAAGTGAATCACTGCAGTTGTTAAGTGAATCTGGCTTCCCCCATTGACGCCCACAGGGAAGGTTACCAATGGTGATCACATGACCTCGTGATGCTGCAACCTTTGTAGATACCTGCCAGTTGCCAAGTGCCCATCGTTTGATCACATGACCATGGAGATGCTACAATGGTTGTAAGCAGGAGTGGGATGCTGCCGGTATAACAACCGGTTCGGTGATCTCACATGTGTGCGCTCCTGATGCGTGCAGCGCGCGCATGGACAACATTGCAAAATTCCTTACCTGCTATGTTACTTTTGGGGGAGTAACACAGCTGAGGAGCAGCAATCCGCTCTTCGGCGCTAATCAGCTGGGACGATACAGGTCAGTGCAGCACAGGGGCGGGTGGGCAGGCCTACATGATTGTCAGAGCGAACCGGTTCGCTCCCAGCTGATCTTCAGAGCTAAAGGTTCGCCCAAACCGGTCCAAACCAGCAGAATCCCACCTCTGGTTGTAAATGTGAAAAATGGTCATAAATCATTTTTTCAGTGCTTCAAATGGTCACTAAACGAATGGTTGTAAGTCCAGGACTACCTGTATCGTGGCTTCATTTTGGTCCATAAAGCCACCTAGTATTTTCATCAAGCCCTTTTCATTCTCACCTCCAGTGACCCCCCAGAAAAAGTGGACTACTTGACATATGATGACTCCCATGTCATTCTCCTGGTATTTTGATACGAACGTTGTTTCTTGACTGTGTAACCCTGTGTTACACGGCTGGCTGGAGAATTCTGGGAGTTGAAGTCCACAAGTCTTAAAGTTGCCAAGTTTGGAGACCTCTGGTATAACAGATGAAAAATTTCTCCACACAGCCCAGGAGATCCATAAATACTCACCACGCTCTGCAGCAGAGGGCTGAAGGCAAGGAGAGTCCTCGCTTCATGGCATGGCCTTTGTGACATGACAGCATCCTTACTGTCAATCACATCTTTGTTAACGAGCAGTTCTGAAAAAAAGTGCCCCTTCTGTATCTCAGGAAATTCATAGGGTGAAGCAGAGGTGGTATTCAGCAGGTTCTAACCAGTTCTGCAGAACTGGTAGTGGAAATTTTGAGTAGTTTGGAGAACTGGCAAATCCCACCTCCGACTGGCCCCGCCAACCCCATCTCTTCTCTGCCTCCCGAGTCCCAGCTGATTGGCTGGGTCTTCTTTTGTTGCCCTGCACAGGAGAATGGAGCTGGAAAGCAGGTTAGTGGAGTGGGGAGGGAATGGGGATTTGCAATAACCTTCCCCCAGGAGTGGGGAGGGAATGGGGATTTTGCAGTAACCTTCCACTGCCATGCCCACCAAGCCACACCCACCAAGCCATGCCACGCCCACAGAACCGGTAGTAAAAAAAATTGAATCCCACCACTGGGGTGATGAAGACTTGCGTGTCAATCTGAAGCCAAAAGTTGTGCAAAACTCTTCTTAGTTAATTGACCCCCTCCCAGAAGGGCATGTTTACTCATGACCACAATGAAATTGTTCTGTATCAATACAGAAGCCTGATGATGGCAGATGAGATTCTGCCGAAACATTGCTACAACTTTAAAAGCACAACTATAATGACGTGGGAAAATACCCGAACAAAGCTGAATACCATACATGTAAGTACCCGTGAAAACTTAAGAATATATATATATATATATATATATATATATATATATATATATATATATATGTATGTATATATATATATATATATATATATATATATATATATATATATATATATATATATATATATATATGTGTGTGTGTGTGTGTGTGTGTAGTGTATATGTATATGTATATGTATATATGTATGTATGTGTGTATATATATATATATATATATATATATATATATATATATATACATACATACATACATACATATATACACATACACATACATACATATGCATATGCATATGCATATACATATACATATACATATACATATACATATATATATAGTATTCAGCTTTGTTCGTGTATTTTCCCGTCATTGTAGTTGTGCTTTTAAAGTTGTAGCAACATTTCGCAGAATCTCATCTGCCATCATCAGGCTTCTGTATGTGTTCCTCTGTGAGTCAGACTTTCACAGCCGTTATGACTCACAGACGAACACAATACAGAAGCCTGATGATGGCAGATGAGATTCTGCCAAAACGTTGCTACAACTTTAAAAGCACAACTACAATGACGTGGGAAAATACCAAAGCTGCTATACAAATATGATAATATATATATATATATATATATATATATATATATATATATATATATATATATATATATATATATATATATATATATATATATATATATATATATATATATATATATATATATAATATATATATAAAATAATATAATATATATATTATTCTCATAAGACAGTGTCTTAAAATAAATGTTGCCTGGCTTTTCTTCTTCTTCTCCTTTTGACTTAGTACCCTCCCTTTTTTTATCATGCAATCTTTTTTGGGCTGGTTGAATTTTAGGGCCGTGGAGAAGTTAATTCCAGCAAGTGTGTCTGCACTTTCTTTGTTTAAAAGTAGTGTGGTTTGTGGTCATTTTGATCTTTGTGAATACCACATAACTGAGAGAGCTGTAGTCCTCAGACTTACAAGTTTTGCTCTGGCCTGACAGTTAATTTGTTCCAATTGAATGTCACCATGATGCACTGTCACTGTAAATTTCAACAGAGTGAAACAGCAGAATGAAACAACGTATTTCCACTTCAGTGGATCTGGAGTAATAGGTTTGAGGCTCACAGCAATATAAACTGGCCCCTTTCCAATGAGGTTTCTGAACATCTGTTATTAATATGAGCTTTCACTTCACAGTAGTTTGTCCAAACCACAGAACTGGGCCCTGATTAGTAAATTTTAAGAGTATTGATATTGATCATTCATCATTGTTAGAAACATTGATAATCTTTAACATTGTACCATCAATACAAAAGAGTTACATTTATGGATATTGTGGTATAGCGACCATGATAGTTTTGCAAAAAATAAGGTTCTTAGCATGATCAGTAGATGCTGCTATCTTGTAGCAATCTAGAATTGTTCAAAAGATAAGCAAATGGGGCCTCCATCTCCAATATCTAACTGCCAATGCTACCATTTTATGAAAACTGCAGGTGCTTGAAAATAAAGCAATAGTTCAGATAACTGTTCAAGCATGAAAATGAAATGTGGGATCACCCACTGATTTTCCTTAAAATCCTCCAAAATGCCTTGGGCAGACAGTTCCATGAAAAGAAGCCCACAATAGATCTGAAAAAATGCTGCTTCTCATAATGGTCGGTTTTTGGATAGAAGTACGTGATGTAGCACCATACTTAAAGATGCCAATGTTCAGAGTGGAGAATTTTTGGCGTGGGATCACCAAGTGTAATAGTAATACAGTGGGTGAATTCAAGCATTTATATTAGGCCAGGATTTTTAACCAGGGTTTCTTGAGGAAGCACTGATCCTCCAGAAAATTAATCAATCGATAGAAGGGACCTAGGATACTAAGATAATATTTTTCAAAGTGGGGGGCTAGAGTCCCCAGGGGATCAGGAAATAATAGATGGTGATTCAACAAATTGTGTTTATCGGAGCAGGCTTACCAATTGGATGCAAAACAAAAAACAAAAACACTACACTAAATGTAAAGGGACACAATGGTTCTTGTATGAAGCCTAGCAATTCATTTTGTGTTTTTAAGACGTTGCATTGGCTTTTCAAAGGGATATGATCATGTCTGGAGGATGCAAGGTTTTTATGCTCTAACCAATTAACCTTCTTCTCTGCAGAGGAAATAAACCAGACTGACTCCCTGGGATACTCCAGCCACCCACTGGCTATTAACTTTGTGAAGAGTGGTAGATGTATGGATGTTTTGCAGAGTATTGGGCAATGAAAGAGGGAAATCATACCATTCCAGA
The DNA here is from genome assembly GCF_049901735.1 of Notechis scutatus. Taxonomy (NCBI): domain Eukaryota; kingdom Metazoa; phylum Chordata; class Lepidosauria; order Squamata; family Elapidae; genus Notechis; species Notechis scutatus. The sequence continues at coordinate 179,277,376 of NC_142010.1, read as the reverse complement.
CAGCAACTGAACAGTATGACTTGGTCTGTGGTTTGTTTATTTGTTAAGCCTTTACTTTAAATGATGTTTTGATATTTTTAAAATTATGGCATTATACTATTCTTTGATCAATTGTTTTATTGCACATGTACACAACACAGTGCACAGAGCCACATCGGTGAGATGGGCAGCTATATACAGGTAGCCCTTGACTTACAACCACAACAGAGCCCAAAATTACCACCGTTAAGCAAGGCGATTGTTAAGGAAGTCTTTCCGTATTTTTCTACCTTTCTTGCCACAGTTGTTAAGTGAGTCAAGTGGTCATTAAGTGAATCTAGCTTTTCCCATTGACTTTGCTTGTCGGAAGCCGGCTGGGAAGGTTACAAATGGTGATCACAAGTCCCGACGACAATGCAAAAGGCCATCAATACATGCCAGTTGCCTGAATTTTGATCACATGAGAAAGCATTATGGCATAAGTCCCTTTTTTCAGTGGCATTGTAACTTTGAATGGTCACTAAAGGATGATTTAGTGCAATGTAAGCCGAGGACTATCTGTACTTTTAATAAATAAATAAGTCTGAATCCTATTTTTATCTTCTCTTCAGTAAGTCACTCAGCACCTCCAAACTGGAATAAAATCCATTTAAGCAACTAATTAGGTAGGGAGGCAGGCAAAAAAGACAGACAGAGAGAGGTGGGGAAAGGAGGAAGGGCGAGGGCTATGATCTCAATGCAGCTACACTGGGAGAGCAAGAGGCCTAAAGCCTCTTTTGGAAGGTTTTGCAAGTTGTAGTATTTTAAGAGTTATTTATGAAAAGCTGAATTACGTCAAGAATAACGTTCCTTCCTTCTCCCTCCCTCCCTTCTTCCCTCCCTCCCTTCTCTCCCTCGCTTCTTCCCTCCCTCCCTCCCTTCTTTCCTCCCTCCCTCCCTTCCCTCCCTCCCTTCTTCCCTCCCTCCCTTCCTTCTTTCCTCCCTCCGTCCCTTCCTTCTTCCCTCCCTCCCTTCTCTCCCTCCCTTCCTTCTTTCCTCCCTCCCTCTGTCCCTTCCTTCTTCCCTCCCTCCCTTCTCTCCCTCCCTTCCTTCTTTCCTCCCTCCCTCTGTCCCTTCCTTCTTCCCTGTCTCCTTCTCTCCCTCCTTCCTAGCTGTCTTCAAAAGAAACCCCAGATTTCATGAAAATTAAACAAACCTAATATAATTGAATTGTTAAGGGGGTACTTCTGGCCCAATGTTAGTTGTACTCAAGGCAGGGAAGGAGAGCAAGGTGAGTCAAGAGATGAAAAATGAATCATGGCATTGTGGTAGCTCCTTTCCATAAATGTATGCGGTGTGTCCCCCTTGGCCGAAGTACAAAACAGCAGAGCTTGCATTGTGGTGTTGAGACACTTGGTGTTTGTCATTTTGGCACCATCCCCATTGGCTACAGATGCTTCTGCAGAGGCAAATGACCACTGGGCACCTTTCAACAGTTATTCTCATTGGAGATGGCAGCTTATTGGGGATTGGCTCCATCGATTTTGTTTGTTTGTTTGTTCATCCATTTGTTTACAATCTGCTCCTTTACTACAGGAATCAGTTATATTATTTCCATCATTTCTTTTCCAAATAATTTCAATTTCATATGTGTATAATTATTTTTTTAAGCTGGAGACAGGAATCAGGATGTCTGCAAAATTAAATATTATCTCCTTTCATCCACAATATTTGGGAAACTGGAAGTCTTCGATCAAATTGCCGTTTTACCTGCAACATACTTGAGCACAAATGATCATTAAATCATCCAAATATTGAAGTGGCTGGGTTGGTTTCCGCTTCTCCAGATACACATATATTACATTTGAAATTCCGTGAAATTCTGACTTAAAAAATAAAACAGACCATCTTCCCTTCCAAGACAGAGCATGATCCCATTATTTAAATCCTTTAAAAGTAACCTCAGCCACCTCACCCAAATCTTAATTTCCTGGAGCACACACCAGCAAGACAACCACACTTTTCACTCCCTCTGGAACCGGGATTCAAAAACAAAACTAACATTTACCAATTTGGGGATGGATTTGTGCCACGTTAGGAAAGGATATCAGTTCTCCCTTCTCCGAGGCAGCCAAATGCCTCGTCTTATTTGGAAAGCTGTTATCAAAAATAATGAACTGCAGATTCTTTAGATTTTTGATGTAGTGAGGGGGATTAAACCGAACACTTGAAGCTGAAGGGAAATTGTGGGGAACAGGAGCCTTACTCAAACATTACAGCAATTATAAAAGCTTCTCGCCATTCTGGTGACATACAGGTAGTCCTCGACTTATGACAGTTTATTTAATGACCGTTCAAAGTTACAACGGCACTGAAAAAAGTGGCTTATGACCGTTTATCATACAGTATCTCCATGGTCATGTGATCAAAATTTGGATGCTTGGCAACTGACTCATATTTATGATGGATGTGGTGTCCCACCTTTTGCGACCTTCTCACAAGAAAAGTCAATGGGAAAACCAGTTTCATTTAACAACGATGTTACAATTGTGGCAAGAAAGGTAAAATGGGACAAAATTGACAAATGTTTCACTCAGCAACCTAAATGTTGGGCTCAATGGTGGTCCTAAGTCAAGGACAACCTGTACTTTAAAATACTACGAACACAGGGATAAACAGACCTCAGATAAACAGTCTTGTGTTCAGGCTGCTTAATTCCTTTCTATATTCTGTAATGGTCATTTTAAGTTACTTAGAATTTAGTTACAGTAGGGTCAACAATCTGCATCATAAAATGAATCAAAGAATACATTTTATTTATTTGATGGCTTGTCTGATCCCACCTTTCACTGAAAAACAAAAGTCGATGTGCATATCACTCCCTGCTTCTATCTTTCCTCCAACAACATGATATGGTAAGAGTCGCTGATTTAAAATTGCTCAGTGAGTTCTGGGGTTGAGTATAATTTGAACCTGGGCAAGGCATCTGCAAGTGGAAGGGGAAAAAAAGACAAAATTTTGGATGCCCTTTCTAACATGGTACTTTAAAAAGGAGTCAGGGTGTCAATTATCAAGTTGTGGCCTTGAACTTGACTCTTGGATCTCCCTTTTGCAGAAACCCCTGTACTTAGATTACTGTACCTTAACCACTATACCACACATATGTTCAATATAAAACACAAAAGGACTAAAAGATATAAACCCTGGCAAATATGCGCTAAAATGGATTGGGCTTTACCATGGTTTGAAACACATAGATGTGTTATTTGGAAGGCCGAAGAACCTAGTCTCTTGAGGAGTGAAAGTAATAGTACAGATCTTAGCTACTTCTCCAGAAAAAGAGTTAACACTTTCTCATAGTCCAGTCTGACAGACAAAGTTTAACTTCAGGGGAAATCATCTGGTCTGAATATCTTAATGGCATCCAGCCGGCAGGGACGTGTTTGGACCTCATCTTCAAAGTTCTCCTCCTAGCCTAGGAAGTAATGCTTCTAGAAAATAACGCTGAAGGCAAGGAAGTTCTCTAGCACCACAAATGCAAGATGTTAGTTAGATAGATAGCTGAAGTTAGGTAGTAGGTAGATAGGTAGCTTTTCTCAAAAATAATGAACTGCAGATTCTTGGCTAAAGAGGTGTAGCTAAAGAAAAAGTGGAGGATCAAATTTGGAACATTGGAAGATTGGTTGTTCCAATTCAAAATTGGCTTCATCTGCCCTCAGAAAAAAAAAAACCAGATATTGGGGTGAGAGATCATACCTACTACAATATAAATTTAAATCCTTTCTTCATACAGCTATCCAACAGTGTCAACAAGGCATATAATTCCAGGCAAAAAACCAATTTGGACCAGAATCTAAGATAATGCAGTCTTAACAGGCCACAAGAGGAACCAGCCAAGATTCCAAGCACAGCAAGAGTTTAATGCATACAAAGGAGTGTAGAGTATGGATCTTAAAAACTTGGATTGGACAACTCTAAGAGATATTAACTCTTGAAAAGTACAAATTTGTAATTTGTAAAACAAGAAGTTCATCATTTTAGTCTTATAGATATCATAGCAGCAGAGACATAATTCTCACCTCTATTGCCAGCAAAATAACAGAATTGGAATTAGTTATCTTGTGGGACCAAACAACGACAGTGTTTATTTCCTCCAAAAGAACATTGGAAAATAATGTCTAAGTATTTAAAGAGTTTTGATTCTTCTGGATGACTGTCCTTTTTCCCCCCTAGGCCTTGGTGTATTTGGCTTGCCTTTTGGTTAAAAAAAAAAAAAAAAAAACCCCACAACTTTTGTTTCAGAGTCAATAGTCACATATTGCTTTTATTGTTTTTATTACATGGTTATGAGGAAAGCTGTATTCACTCTTTTATGTATTGCTTTGGAATCTTCTGGATGGGGATGAAAAACTATTATAAATTTCATAGTTCGCTGTAAGCATGAAATATACAGTGCAGAATCCCAGAAATGCAGAAGTTTCGGCTGTAGCACAAACAGAATTTCAGTGTGGATATGACGTTTACAAGGAAAATTAAGATGAAAGCCAAACAGAATCTGGACCCATATATAAGCAGTCCAATCAATATGCTGTAAATGGGCATAAAGTTTAGAGTAGATCCTAAATCAAGAACGGAGCCTCACAGTCAGTCCAAGAAGTAGAGTCATTTATGTAGAGTTATGTAGAGAAGTAGAGTCATGGTAGAGTCATTTAGGAGCACTTAGTGGCAGGAGAAACCAAAAGGAACACTGAAACAAAAGAGAATCTATACTGCCTCCTCCATTATCAGCTCAAGAGTATCTGACACCTCCTCAGCCACATTGAGGGATGGCACTGCTCCCCGACAATGCAAAGATTTCCATTTTTGGAATCATTTGAAAGGACGGCTGATCTTTGCACCTCCTAAGCTTTGGCACCCTGGCCAGTGTCTACTCAGTGTAACCTAGAACTGGCCCTGATTTCCTCCTTTCTCCACTCACCAGCCTTTAGTGGCTCATCATTTATTTTTAAAGTACCATTAGAAGTCATGAATACCAGTTTGCATCACATTCAATACTTACAAGTTTCCTAAATCAGTCTCACTGGTTTACAGTTTGAAACCTGAAATTATGAACATCTCAAAATCACAAATCAAAGTTTATCGCCTATACATTTCATAAACCAAGAACATTTAAAAACTATAGATTGGACAATTCATGAGCGTGCTACTTTTCTCATTCTAATGTTTGTAAGTGCTAATACAAACAACAACATTTGCTGATCAACAGATTTTCAACCTACTTTAGGAAAAAAAAACAGATGATGTCAGTATAAATATATTTTTGTCTTCCTGTAATCTCTGTCCAGATTCATTATGCAATGGACCAATTAATCCACAAAGAATTAGCAGGTAGAATAACATTACTAAAATGTTTTCTTTTGTTATGTCATGCAACAGTATACACATGTTTACAACTTGGTATGAAGTTGTATGAAGCTTTAATGGATCTTTCTAATGATTTTAATTCTGTGAATAGGCCTTCTGCAAACATTGAATCACACTTTCTGAAACAAAGCAAAATGCTTTCTGGAGTCTTTCATTTATTTCTGCATGAACACATTGATATTTGTCCAATAACCATGAAGTTTTGATGGTCACATAGATAAAAATCCCATTGAACTTCAAGTAGCTGCTGCCCACAGATTAGGCCCAAAAGTACTCCCTCTGCAAATTGTAATTTTTAACAAAATGGAAGAGAAAATTGTTCAAAATATAGGGAGAAATTGCAGAAGCTATAATTCAATTCAACCATGTTTAGTTTTTGTCTTGGCTTACAACTGCTTTTTGGAATATACTTCCAGCATAGATGACGTTTAGCTGGAAAGAGGTGGGTAAACACCTGGTTTAGAGTATATTATTACTCAGAAAGTGATCACATGCTTGAGTTGAACTGGAGTGGGATTCAAAATACAATAAGTTCCAATGCCCTGAATGATCACTTATGTTTTTTGCAAACTGTCAACGTTCTCTGACCTCTGCATTTGGGTTATTTTTTTTCCCATTGAATTCACTCAGCAGTACACTATTTGTGCTAACTTCCTGTTCATCTGGATGCCACATAAGCACCTGCCCAATTTGATTAAGATTAGTATGCGTACAAATTATTTCCAGACAAACAATGATGCCCAAAAGTAAAATCCACTTTATATGAACCACGGTCTTTGTTTAAAGGTAGTAAAGGTAACCCTTGCCATATTTGAGCTGGTAAAATCGGTGGAGATCATTAGCATCATATACAACCAGTCTGCCAATATATTCTACTTTTGCAATTTCAGGCACAAGATGGGACAAATGTTCGTAGAGCTATAGTAATATAATCGGGACCACTATTGATTCCCTCTGTTACTAGGTTAATAGCCTCTTTGTGGTGCCAATAGGCCTCAACTGACAACTGCAGTTGTGACCAGAAGTCACTTTTTTTCAGTGCCGTTATAATTTTGAATGGTAGGATAACAGAATAACAGAGTTGGAAGAGAGATCTTCTAGTAGTCCTATCTCTTCTTTAAAACTTCCAGTGTTGGAGCACTCACTGGAGGCAAGTTGTCCCACTGATTAATTGTTCTGTCAGGAAATTTCTTCTTAGTTCCAAGTTGCTTCTTAAATTTGTTATTTGTTATTCCATTGCAATTTTCTCTGCAGTCCATTCCCATATCTTTCAGAAAATATGGATACTTACAATATTAAAACTAAGTATGATATTATAAGTAATGCTTTATTTTAGAACTTTGACACATTTTTTTAAAGCCCTCACTTTTTACCTACCATCACGACATATGTATATAAGGCCACTCCATGGAAATATTAATTTATTATCTGCAAGGGATGGATTTGGACTCACATGAATTGAAATATTGCTCCTAAAAGAAGAGTTATAAACCAAGGAATGCTTGTTTAAGACCATTGCAACTGCTGCTTTCCCAAGGTCTTAGTTACATGATGGGTGATATTGCAAGTTTCAACGTTTCTTTTCCACTGTATTACCCCGTCTTGTCCTGAGCTGACCTTATAATGTTTTCATTTTCTGTAAAAGTGTTTTATAGAACTCATTTCAAAACACCTGGTCCTATAATACAGGTGTTACAGCAGCTGCTGTCTTGCCAGTGAACTTAAAATTACTTGATAGGTCCCAGAAGCAGCAGATAGCTCCCTCAAATTCATCAGGCTTTACGATGTGTAGAATTCAATGCTCAGAACTCAACTCCCAGCATAAATAGCAATAGCACTTAGACTTACATACTGCTTTATAGTGCTCTCTAAGCGGTTTACAGAGTCAGGATATTGCCCCCATCCATTTGGGTCAACCTTGAGCCTGGTGGGATTTGAACTGCCAAACTGTAGGCAGCTGGCTGCAGAAATAGCTTGCAATACTGCACTCTAACAACTGTGCCACATGAATGCTGAGGAAGCCCCAATATCTTAAAGCGGCCTCGTCCTATGAAGCTGACTAAATGGTGCTGAAAAAGTGCAGATCTTACACTTTGTGTGCTTGTATACTTTCAAACCAAACACCCAAGAGCAGCACTGCACAATTTTTCCATCTGCAAACAACCTTTATTTTTGGGTGCAAGTGACACAGTTATACTTTTATGAGGGCCTTAATACTCCCCTGCTTATTGAAAGGAAAGCAGTAGCTTTCTGAGCTACTTAAAATATCCCTTCATGAATTGAATCAAAAGCAGAGGAAACAGAAAAAGGAAGTGAGCAAGCGCCAGCACAGGCCATGAGAAAGTGGCACAGGAAGGTTTTCTATGCCAATCTTAAGATTCTGCGAGACTGAATTCTTCCAGATATGATGCAGCAAATAAAATGTGGTGGAATTCCTACTTGAGTGGCATGGATGAATCTATTAATATAAACTTACAATAGCAATAGAGTCGCTCTCCTTGTGTGGACTAACTTAAAGGGCTAACATCAATCTTGCAAGTTTGAAAATATTTCTCCCCTCCTTCCCTTTTATCCTCCAGAAATGGTCTTCTGGACCATTCTCATGCCACCTCTACTTCTGTAGATTGAGATATCTTTTGCATAATGGATGTCTAGTCTACGGCTGTTCCTCCTGCTTCCCCAGGCCATTCTCACATACCATTACTCCACCATTTTGACTTTTTGATTCCCTAGACACATCCCTGAACATGATAGAACTTGAATGGCAGTAACCAAGAATTTGTGTTCTCCACAAACCAGAAATTCAGTAATACATCCTGATCATTACCAAGGAACTTAATTCTCTGCCTTCTTTTCTAGCCTCATGGCAAATAAGGAAGCCCCAAGGAATGTTATTTTATTTGCTACTGGCTTAACAGTGTTTATATGATTATCTAATTTCTCCCATGCTGAACCAGACTGAACAAGAGTACATATCTGAAGGACTAAAAAGGCCCAGGAAGAGCATTAAGTGGTTTTGTGAACAAAGGTTAAGTAATATTTGTAAGGTGTGATAATAAAGAATAGTTGCTCCTGTACGTAGCCAAGATATCAACTTGCTATGATTGTTGAAGTACATAACTAGGGGACTGTCCATATTGCAAGAGTAATAACTAAGGATGTGTGGAAGAAGTAAGATATAGAAAACGTTTTTACAAGTTTGAAATTACTTTGCCGCCTACTAATAAAACAGATCCATTGATACATGGGCAGTTATATAAATTTAATGAATGAACGAATAGTAAAACCAACCAACATTTAGTTTTGCCCTCTTACCTTTAGTGTAGGAGATTCTACTTTTGTTTAAAATTATTGTATGGCTTCAAATTGCATCAGAGTATGATGAGTAAGTTAAAGGATTGAAGAAGTGAAACAACTTGCACAAATAAGACAAAGTAGGTAAGATCAGCAGAAAATAGGGAACGAGCAAACAGTCTCTAAAGAAAGCAAAGTCATTAGCAAAGATGTAACAATAGGTGCCCAAAGACACACCAGGATTTGCTTGCTGTTTCATAAAAAAACCCTTTTGCTGAACTGACCAGGACATTTTCAAATGCTAGATTTTCACCTGAAGTCCAGAACACTGGACACCTTACTTACTTAGCTGCAGATCTTGTTTTGGTTCTAAGGAACCATATGCCTTCTATAGTATTTACAATTTTGTAAACAGAAATATTAATTCATTCATTTCCAAGCCATTTATCTGACTTCCCATCTTCCAAAGAAAACTCTGGGCATCTAATCTAGGATTAAAAATCTGCAAGACAATCAATCATCATCATCATCAAACATATAATGGCAGCTGAGGACAATGACAATCATCATAACTAGCCCTCCATTTCATCATTGTTATAGTTCTTATGAACCCATTATTACAGTATATGCAGTAAAGGGCGGCACATTCTTATCAATAAAATGGAACTGTAATTTTTTTCCCCTTGTGTAATTCAAATTACTCATTCTAAGTGCATGGCATGCTTATCCCTGGTAAACAATTGTTCTGATTAGAGTTGTCATATCAAATCCCGGCTTCCTCATTCAATCTCCAGACCCACCTTTTCCCTCTGTGTTATGCCTAAAACAGTGGCAGTCAGAAGGGAGGGCTTAGTGGGGTCAGAAGGACTACCTTTTTATGCAGAAGAACAATATGGTATATGGTTAAGTTTCCTGGAGCCAGCTCCCCTTCTCAGTAATCTTTCCCTTCTTGCTGTCTCAAATTGAACGCAGATAATACTGGTGGCTTGTAATTATATTTTTAAAGGCCTGCCAGGTTGCAAATATACAATGAGCTCTAATTGTAGAACATCATGGAGGCAGGCTTGTCATTGTGCAGTCATTAATCCAGTTAAACACAACGCCATCTCTTTCAGCTGTGCTGTGACGCAGCGGAAGGATTAAGCTGACAATTAGCAGTCACCACGTACCAGACAACGATGCTCCCTCATTCATACAAATGAGACATTCTTGGTCTACCAGATCCAGGAGAAGGATTTTGCTGGCTATGAAGAATCAAAAGTCATAAGCATCCAAGTGAAGCTTAAACATATACAATATTTCCACATTTGCAAAGACATCTCTTTGCAAACCTTCCCTTTGTTTGCATATGCTTTGCATATTACACATGGGAAAATTTGTTTGGGCACATTACCTAATTGGACAGGTAAGCTATTCCTATGTAGGAATGCACAATTAGTTTACAAGAAAATGACAAAGAGTGAGAGGGCACTAATTCTGTATGAAAGTAGCTAAGATGAGCCAGAAACCTTCATATTTAAATATTTTAAATGAATATAATTAGAGTTTAAAAAATTAAGTGTGAAAGAAGAATGAAACTGCAGAAGAATATAATTCTTGTGACTTGAGCAAAGGATAGAAATAAAGCAAACCCAACCCACCCCCGGCCTTATATGTCTATTTTCATAGTGTTATACAATAAATTGACCCTCTTGGAAATTTGGCCTTCATATTCTGATTTAAAGGCTAGATTTCTAATTTCCCCCCATTATTGCCTGATATGAACTTCTGTAAATGTTAATAGCTTAAAATAGCCAAAATGGAATGTAAAAATGGTAGAACTTGCTGAAATGATTAAATAGACTTGCTCGGTTAAGGAAAGAACAATAATTACTATTATAAAAGATTGGAAAACCTTTATGGACTTGTTGCTGAAAATGTTCAAAAATGAAGGCGTGATTTCAGAATTACTGTTTCAAAGTGTTGTTTAGGGGAAGAAGGGAACCAACATATATAATTTGGGAGGGCAGAAATGGTAATAATCATGCTAGCAACTGCTGCAAAGATCACAAGTCTGTCCTTTAAATATTTCTTTTTCTTTGTCTCTGTATCACTGTTTCCTTTATCTTTATATATACTTCTTTTCTATACCTTTTTTTCTAAGTTTCTGTAGTTTTTAAATTCATTCAGCAACCAAAATTATGACAGGGCTGAATGAAAGAACATGCATCCTGTGCAAAAGTTGCCATGCCACTATGGTGATCTGATGAAAATTTGGAAACTTGGCAATCTGCCCTCCCTAACGACTATCTGCGGGGATGCTACAACTGCCCCCCCATCTTTTCTCCTGCCCCACCCCACCGGTCCCAGAGGACTTGGGTCTCCTCCCCACCATGTCTGCCTGCCTCTTTTGAAGATTGCCTTTCCAAAAGGGTACCCAGCTGATATTGTTATATTCTGAGCATGGGCGCAAGGAACGGAGACGAGGCAGAGAACTAGTGAACTTCAACTCTTTATTAATGATTAGGAACAGAGCAAAAACCCTGGGCAGCAGCAGCTCTTTTATAGAGCCGGCTGCTGACCCGTTAACCAATGAATTGTGTTCAAACGTTTAAATTGTGCCCAATGAGAGATGTTCAACTAATAGCCAATCAGGCTGCTCCGTAAGGACCAATCCCTGCTCGCTATCCATGGGCCAATCAAAGGTGCAGGATTACGAGTCTGCTTTCTCGTGAGGTTGACAAGTTTTTATTAAATAGCTTTTATTAGTTCATAACAGATATGATGCCCATCCTTCCTATAGAGCTACCTCACAGCCTCACTATTCTGGAAGAGGGCACCCTTCTCACAATCTCTCAGAAGGGTGCAATTTTGCAGGAATGGCAGCCACTTCCAGAATAATGCAAGGCAGCCTTGGTAGGAAGGCCATGCATCCCATTGGCCGGACACTTTTGTGAGAAGGCAATCTTTAGAAGAGCATCTTTGTGAAAGAGCGCCCAGCCTTCCTGTCCTTGCGCCATTCAAGAAGTAGGCACCATTCTCACAATCTCTCAGAAGGACCAGATTTTCCAACCTTCCTCTTCCTTCGCCTCCGTGTTGGTGCTCCAACACTGGAGGTTTTAAAGAAGAGATTGGACAACCATTGGTGTGAAATGGTACGGGATTTCCTTCTTGAGCAAGGAGTTGGGCTAGAAGATCTCCATGGTCCCTTCCAACTCTGTGATCCTGTTAGCTGGTTGAATGAATCCTTTATCACAGCCATGCAGAACGGCTTTGGACTGTAATAATGCTGTCCTCTTTGGATATTGTGTGCCAGCTCTCAGAAAAATCTGTGGGGCTTTTGAAAGCTTGAATGTACATGTTGTACACTCTTACGTCTCTCTACTGCAGAACAAAGGGAGGAAATCAACATATTGAGAAAGATGTAGTTATGGGCAATAAGGGATGCCAGCAAGCCATTTTTTTTTCTTTTTCTGGAGAAGGGATTCAAAGAGTGGGGTTTTTTTTTGTTGTTATTTCATGATTCAATACATCAGGGAGCCTGGCCAGTAGTAGACCCAAGAGACACTTCGCTATTGGCCAGTGTGGAGGCACATATTGTCTGCACGTGCCCATGATTATAGTGCTGCAAATATCACACTGAATACAGACAACGTGGAAATAGTCCAACTGGATGTTCAAATGCATTATAAACACGTAAGAAATAGAAAAAGGTGTTCTCAAAAGTCCCAATATATATAAAAATAGAGACATCATTTTAACCCGTTTGTGTCTCTTATTGGATGGAAAAAACGGTGTGTTACCAGCATGAGACAATCAAATTAGATTAATCTGGAGTTCCACTTATTTAAGTAGAAGAATTAAGCACTTAGTAATGTTTTTAATTTTAAAATTATATTTCCAATATGGCCAATGGGAGGTATTGGCAGAAAGCTTTAGCTAAATAAAAAATTAAAACCTTAGCTTAAAAATCTCCTGTTATATATCTTAACTGTTTTGAGAAAAGTACAATGTGATCATAAATGTCTATTTGAAGTAGAAATAGTATACAATAACTATACATTCATTGGATAAGAGAGTCTATCAATGGCTAGTATAGGGAGCAAGCCACTGGTTCTCGCTGGATGGTTTGATTGAGTGAGCAGATGGGTGCTTATTAAATTGAATCTCCCCCTTAATAGTTTGGTCGCTACATTTTTCACCAATTGCAGTTTCTGGATCACTTTCCAAGGCAGGCCCAGGTCAAGTATGATGCAGCCGTCGAACTGTGAGGTACTGATCACATGAGTCATTGTTGTATGGGCAACTTGTTCAGATTAGTCCACAACTGTTATAACACACAAACACACCTTGGCTACAGTTTCCAGCTGCTGTTCAGGCAGGAGGCCAAGTCCAGGAGGACCCCCCAAGTCATGGACTTGCTGTTTTGGGCAGAAGTTCGCCCAACGCAAAGCCAGCCTCAAAACCAAGATCAAGCCAGAGTAACTCCATCTTGCATGGATTTGATTTCAGCTCATTCAGATACCACAGCCTCCAGGATTCAAAAACTCCACAGCACTTCCAGCTCAGCCTAGAGTGCCAGTGCAGAATTGGAAATCTTCAGCATATTAATAATACTTTATAGACTTATGAATGGAGGAACGGCAGTGTCCAAAATAGGTTGCATTGACTTATTGTAAATTAGGTCATAGCAAGGTTATCAACTGGAGCTGTATACCGTCTTGTTTGGAAAAGTTGCTTGTTTGTGGTTTTAGGTAATTGATATAATGCAATACTTACCATATTTATAATGCAAGCGAGAACCAGACACAAATGCAGGGTATTATACTGTAGTTGAATGTAAGAAAAAGAAAACAGATGGACTTTATCATTTCTATTTATAACAGAAGCCCATGATACAAGTTGCAAGTATAGCCTTATTCTGTAATTATGAGGGAGGTCATGAAGCCCTTAAAAAAAGTTTAAAGGAAGTACATGTTCAGCTGTACAGATTGTAAAATAAAACTGTTATGCTGGCTTCATAGCAGTGCTATTATATAGATATATTCAACACCAATATATAGCAACATTAGGCTTCAGTGTGCAAAAAGACATTTTCAATTTGCAAAGAACTTCCTGCCCAATGTTGAAAGGTGGGTAGAAGGTGTCAGAGGAATTCCTTTTTTCCCCCACTGCTTCAAAGACACTTCAACTATTCTAAATTAATTCCATAAGATATGAATATGCTTGGGTCAGTAGTGCAGATGAATTAGTATTAATAGCCTCTAGACGTCTAGAAAAAAAGAAATAGGGGCAGTGTTCACCCAGAATACTTTCCTAGGGATAATTTGTCCAATTGACTGTTTTGGATTCACACAAAACTCCATCCCATACACTAATTGCACAGTTCGGCTCGAGCTGGCTTAATGTGTCATGAGAACAAACTCAAAATATTGAGAGGGAAATAACACTAAATAACAGCAAGGAAGGAGAAAGAAGAGGAGGAGGAGGAGGAAATGCTGGCAAGGAAAAACTACTATCTACAACATTTTAATTTATTATCTTATTACATGAAGTCCAACACCATCAATTATCTGTATATTAGAAACAGATTCTGTAACCCCATTTGAAAGTGGGGGAGAATGGTAATGGGAACAAAACTAAAGTTCATTTTTGAGAATGCACCAACATTATTAGCCGCAAGGAAGGCCTTTTCAGCAAGATGATTTGGGACCAAGAAACTAATTCTCTAATGCTTTCAGATAGTAAAATATGACGCTCGTATAATGAGTAAAAGATGGGGAGGGAGGAAGATGGCAAATCTGGGCCCAAATATTTGGTTTCAAAGTGTTGCAAGCAAATTATTGGCCCTCAGCTTCACTTCCTAGAAGAGAAGGCTTTGGCAGACTTAATTCTAATGAGGACATCATTTTAAAGAGCCAACCTCACATACAGCTCTTTTTTTAAAAAAAGTACTTTCCATTTGTCTTCCAAATTAAATAGTAAAGCTGAATATGGAGAGATGCAGATTTACATGTGCTATGCAGATGGTTTCTTACTTATGAGTTCAAAGGGCAACAAGGCTTTCCATGTTCAAATATTAACGCAGAGAAGAGAAAATTCATTTCAGACTTTGGCACTTCTGAATGTCTGCAAATGAAAGAGAGATTGGGCATTTTAAGATTCATTCCTAATATCATTCTCCATAATATTGTTCTCCATCACACGATGAAGGTTCTTAGTGTCCCTGCAGCCATGCTTTATTCCCCACCGATCAGCTGCCTTTCTTCGACATGCTTTGACATGCTTTGATGTCAAGTCAAATGGAAATAATAACGGAGAATGCAATTCGTATGATTTGATAAAACACTTACTACTGCATGCAACTGCTTACTTTTTCTCCTTTAATCAGGTGATCTATTGTTACCATAGTCCAGCCTGATCCAAACTGCTTTCTCCAGATGTTTGGACCAATAATATTTCTCCCATCAGTTCCAGCTATACAGCAGCGATGAAAGTAGATGGAATTCAAAGTTGAAATATTTAAAAAAAAATTAGGACGAGCTGCTCAAAACCTTTCAAAAGCTACTGCTGTGTACACAAACTTTCTTATTTGTTGTATTTTCTTCAGCCTTGGGTGCCATGCATAAAACAATGCCTCAGTCTTGTATTAGATATTATGTTTGACACATTAATAGTTTCCATATGGCTTTTAGCAAGAAATCCTGTTTTTTTTTTCTCGTTTTTTTCCTTTTACGCAGAAATATAAATTCAAGCTTTGTATGCAGTCACTTCCTGAACAATTTATCTATGAACATTAGTTGGATACCCGTGCTTCACTAAAAACTATGTGATCGGGCTTAGTTTTGGGGGAGGAAAATAAGGGTAAAAAATCTGCCTGCCTACCAGCATCCATCGGGATTCATCTGGCTAGCGTCCTATCAGTGTGTGAGAGAGAGTGGAGGGCTGTTTGGAAACTGAAACAGTATTTGCTGTGTGAGCAAGAAGGAGAGAGCAAGGAGCATCCTCTGAAAGCAGCCACCTCCCTAGAGACTGATCTATGTCATTGCTTGGGCCAAAAATCTAATGTTTAAAAAAGAATAGCTTTTCTTTTCTTTTATATCTTATTTTATTATTTTATCTGACTGCCTAGACATGTTTTTACAGTTGTCTTGGCAAGAATTTGCCACTGCTTTCTTTCTGAGGCTGAGAGAGAGAGTGACAGGCCCAAGGTCATCCACATTGTGAGTCAGGCTGGGCTTGAACTCATGATCAGCAGGTTTATAGCTTGGTGTCTTAGCTACCACAGAAGCAAACTGGCTTTCTGCATTCCCTCCATTCCTATATTTTAATCGTGGGGGAGGCGAGGCAACGGTGATCTTTACTGAGGCTGAGCCCCATCCGCACTGACACTTCGGCACACTCTTCTGACATTTCCCTCGCTGCCCTTTTAGTTATGTATTTCCTTCCTTTCTTTAGAAGTTTAGAAGTTTCTCGCAAGCCTAGTTTTGCAAACGACTGAAAAAAAGGGAAAGAAAACCAAGGCTTCCTCGGGAAAGAGAGTATAGTGTTAAGTCTGGGCGGTGGGTCCCAAGGAGAGACGAGACTCGAAGTAGTGACAACAGCTCTTTATTAGGCAACCAGATACTGAGACAAGACTCCCAGCCGAGGCAGCTCCTTTTATAGAGCTGGCTGCGGCTAGGCAGCCAATGACATGCATTTGAGCTTGCCGCGCTTGGTTTTACCCAATCGCGGCAGCCGAATAAGAACCAGTCAGAACGCTTAGTTTTGTCCAATCACGGCCCGGCTTTTCCGGACCAATAGGAATGCAGGCCTACAAGCCTGCTAGTATGGAACATATAGTTTATCAAAATGTACTGGATCTGTAGGAGGTCCTTCTGCTTTGGGGGTTAAAAAAAGGTGTGGGGGAGAAAGATGATGAGATCTTGCTTTATTATGCATCTGAATCTTTCTCACCATCCGAGGATCCTTTTGGTCTTTTCTCTCTTTTTATTTTTATTTATTTATTTATCTGATTTGTCATTCGTTTACAAGATAATAGGTATAAGAATAAACATGAGTATGAATACAGGAAATAGGTACGAATAAATGGGGACAATAGGACAGGGACGGTAGGCATGATTGTGCATTTATGCACACCCTCTTAGGAATGGGGTGAGGCAGTGGTGGGATTCCAAAAATTTTTACTACCGATTCTGTGGGCGTAGCTTGGTGGGTGTTGCTTGGTGGGCGTGGCAGGGGAAGGATACTGCAAAATCCCATTCCCTCCCCACTCCACTAACCTGCTTTCCAGCTCTGTTCTCCTGTGCAGGGCAACAAAAGAAAACCCAGCCGAACAGCTGGGACTCAGGAGGCAGTGAATAGATGGGGGCGGGGCCAGTTAAAGGTGGTATTTGCCGGTTCTCCAAACTATTCAAAAATTCCGCTACCGGTTCTCCAGAATTGGTCAGAACCTGCTGAATACCACCTCTGGGGTGAGGTCAATAGTAGATAATTTAAGGTTAAAGGAGTGGGGGGGTTTGAGGATGTAACAACAGAGCCAGGTAATGCATTCCAGGCATTGACCACTCAGATGCTGAAGTCGTACTTTCTGCAATCAGGGTTGGAGCAGTTTTATTTGTCTTTTTTTAGCTTTCTGTTTGTCCAAGATCTCAAGCTTCCATTTAAAGTTCTTTTCCTGGTGGCTTCCTATGTCAAAGTAAACCAGCAACGTTGGGATTGGAGCTCTCTTGGGTCTCTTTCTGCTGAAGGAAAGCAAGACCTAAATGCCAGACAGGCCACAGTGGGTGAGGCTTCTGGTCTACTGGTCCCAGATACCACATTCCCCCCCCCCACACACACACACATACACACTAGCACTGGTGGAACCGGCAATCCTGCCCCTCCTTTTTCAGTAGAAGAGCCAAGACAAGGCAGCTTTTTTGGCAACTGCTCAGGACTATGTGGTTTTGCAACCTTTTTTTTTTTTTTTGGTTGGTCTTGTTTAAAAAAAGGGAAGTAGCTACTGCTTTGATAGTGTCGGGAAAAGGAGGGGAGGAGGAAAAAAAAAACTTTGGGAACTCATTAACATTGCTATTAATGTCAGAGGAAGGAAGGAATAATAACTTCTCTGAATTAAGAAATGATTAAGGACAGGGAGCAAGAGGAAGAAGAGAAAGCTTCTTGGGGCGGGCATTAATGTCTTGTAGCAAGTGTCCATGAGGTCCCTTCCCCAAAAGAAAAGCATGAGCAAAATGAGATAACTGTTCTGAGGTGGGGGATGTTAAAATCGTAGGAGCACAGAATTTTTGAGAATTTCCTCAGTAGCGCCCAAGATGTGCGTCCCTTTATTCTTTTACCATTTACCAAACACAATCACATCTTGGGCGCTACAGAGGAAAGTTTAGTCCGGATTTTCCTTGACCTCATGGAATGAGACCAAAACTTTTTCTGTGCCTTAAAAATGCAACTTGACCTTAATCTCTGAGCAGAAGGAAAGGACTAAGCTGGCATCAAAACTCTGGATTAGCATTGGGACCACAAGTCCCACTTGGATAAAGTTGCTGGTCAGCTGCATTGGTTAAAAATAATATTTTATAATCAGGAAATGGTTGGTTGCATGGCAGAAAATAATCTACATTACATATATTTTAAAACAGATGGTGCTTCTTTCAAATAAGATGTATGACACACTTAGAGATCATATTTAGGATCATATTTAGGGTAAATGGTCATGTTTAGGATTTAAGAGTACCTGATTGCAGCTACAAGCACACAGATGACACACCTGTCCTTGAACAATTAATGGACAGCAGTTGAATAACCATTTCTGATCCAGTATCGCAATTGCCCAGAAAGCAGTATGCTTCAAGTATATTAGGATTTCAACGCCCAGAATTCCAGGAATAGGAAATCAAACTTGAGGATTTGGGGATGTGCAGTTCTACACTAGGACAGGGATGTCAAACTTGCAGCCGCAAGTTTGCATCATGCGCTGGCCATGCCCACCCCAGTTTAGCAAAGGGGGGGGGGGAAGTCACCATATGTCACGTGACAACAACATGACATCACATGGGGTCTCCAACCTTGGCAACTTTAAGACTTGTGGGCTTCAATTCCCAGAACTCCTCAGCCAGCTTTGCTTTAAAGTTACCAAGGTTGGAGACCCCTGTGCCAAGAGGTTGAGGGTAGAGAACTCTGAAAAACTATTACAGCACTATAATATCCTTTTATTGCAGTTTGAATAGGGAGAGTTTAACTTTTTACCTAGTTAAAACAATAGCCAGCATAGTAATATAGTAATTCTGCATTCAGCAAAGCAGGAAATCACAAAGCCTTGTGGATCAAAAATGATGAAATGGTTTGCTAAGGATGAGTCTGAGGGGTATTTCCCATAGATCTCCCTATTGCTCCCAACAGTTCATCCCAAAATGTCCCTCCCAAGTTGAATACATGAATATGAATATATTCACATGGCGTACCTTACATAACTCTGGCACGGGAACAGGGATCATTAGGGGCAGGGTCATTACTCAGAACATCACAGATAAAGTATTTGCTTCTGTTGCTATTCATAGCCTCCCATTATACAATATAGAAGGAGGAAATCCAGACCGTGCCAAAGGAAAACTCATTTCACATGAAGGACCTCTATCAGTGGAACGTTGGGCAGATCTTTCCATCCAGCTGCACTCTGGGCATTGAGATAGAGATGGAGATAAATACAATCAAGGGGAGGCAGTCCTAAAACAGATTAAGATAAAGTGCGATTTGCTTCTCCTTCAGTCACGTAACCTTGTCAGTGTCTATCATTGCCTATGACTCAGAAGAAAACAATGGCCTTATCCATCATTATAGATAAGTAGTTGCCATAAAATTAAAAATAGCTTTCCATCAATATGCCATGGCACCAGTGGACCTTCAGTCACAGCTATTTTCTTCATAGGGTCAGCAGAAAGAAAGAAAGAAAGAAAGAAAGAAAGAAAGAAAGAAAGAAAGAAAGAAAGAAAGAAAGAAAGAAAGAAAGAAAGAAAGAAAGAAAGAAAGAAAGAAAGAAAAGAAAGAAAGAAAAGAAAGAGAGGGAGGGAGGGAGGGGAGGGAAGGAAGGAAGGAAGGAAGAAAGAAAGAAAGAAAGAAAGAAAGAAAGAAAGAAAAGAAAAGAAAGAAAAGAAAGAAAGAGGGAGGGAGGGAGGAGGAAGGAAGGAAGGAAGGAAGGAAGGAAAGGAAAGGAAGGAAGGAAGGAAAGAAAGGAAAGGAAGGAAGGAAGGAAGGAAGGAAGGAAGGAAGGAAGGAAGGAAGGAAGGAAAGAAAGAAGGAAGGAAGGAAGGAAGGGAGGGAGGGAGGGAGGGAGAGAGAGAGAGAGAGAGAGAAAGAAAGAAAGAAAAAAAGAAAGAAAGAAAGAAAGAAAGAAAGAAAGAAAGAAAGAAAGAAAGAAAGAAAGAAAGAAAGAAAGAAAGAAAGAAAGAAAGGTTATTGAAGCCTTTGATCTGCAGTCACTTACTTACTTGCAATTAAAGTGTCCCCTGCATTGGTGAGTTGTTCACACACTGCCACCTCACCTTCATGCCAGCCCCTTCTTGCTGAGTCATCTATCAATCATCTTCTTGCTAAAGGTCTCCCTACTCCTGTTTCATCCACTTCATGTAAATGAATATTCTGATCAAACAAGGACAAAGTTGCCTGAGGATCTCTTGCATTATTCTCTTTTAAGAAAAAGTGTACAGTCCAAATTGCCTGAATTTATCGTAAGGGCAGGCTTGTCTTGGAGGGAATCAGAACAAAGGGTAGGACAAGACCATCCATGATAAGGAGTAAAAATAAAACGGCCATATTCTGAGGGACTATCCCATGAATTGGCAGACCCCAAAGTAGCAGAACTCTGGTTTGTGAATGTCCAATCAACTCTATCCAATTCTGAGGTGCTCTGCACAGCCTGAAATTTTTGGTTGCCTCTGATCCTACAGGGACAAACGAAATAACATAACTTGAACAAAAGCATTGGCCTGCTGCAATAGTGTGATGATGCATTTGAGTCAGCGGTTCTTGGAATGCTGAAATCAAACAAATCAGTGAACCAATCCTGGAAAGCCATATTTGCATCATTAATTTTACAGTGGTACTTCAGTACTCATGCTTAATTGGTTCCGGGAAACGCAATGAGTACAAAAAATGGTGAGTTCCAAACAAATTTTGCCATAAGGAATAATGCAGTGTGTCACAAGGCAACCAACACCAACAGGTTCTTGCTTGTACATCAAGTACATAACAAATGATGAGTTCTGAGACAAAATTTTCGTGTCAAAATACACTGAGTATTAGATTTGAGTTTCAAAGCTGTACCAAGGTACCACGAGGTAAGAAAATTCCTTTTACTGTATGATATTTCTTTTACTATTGAGTTTGTAACTGGCCCCATCACGAGTGTCTTATTAATAATTACCACAGTTAATGGCAACTGGAATGATTGCTGTTAATTTGCTCGGATGAGTATTCCAAAGCTTTAATTTAGTGTCTCTGAATTAACACTTCAAGACCTCTGCTATTGGCAAATAAACATCTTTAAATGTTTGTGGATCCCTTTTCAAAACATTGTAAATTATGTTATTAACCTTAATTTAATTAAACTTTACAGATCCATAAACAATTATGACCTCTGAATCTTTTCAAATACCAACCAGAAATGAGAGTCATTATTCTGTAAAAGTTATCTAAATAAGGGATTGTAAGCACATTAATTTTTAAAAGGGAGTATTGCATAGGAACAAATCACTATTGGACAAGATGAAGTATTACATTCTGATCAGGATGAATATATTACTCTTACTGACTTTTCCATGTAGTGCTTTGAATTATTTCATTATGGGTTGCATTACATTATTACTATCTTGTTATTTTTATATTAGGCTAAGCCCATTATGTGTTGTATTTTAATTGGTTCATTCTGTATTTTATTTTTTATTCATACTGTTAACAGTTTTAAGGGCTACTTCTGTCTAGTCAAACCAAGGGGCAAAAATCTACAACAATAACCACACTTTGCCTGTCTTTTGCATTACACAAAACCAGGAATAAAACTTCCAAATCTACATTAGTATAAGATGAGGAAGAGGCATAATTATACCAATAGAAACTTCACAAAACATGGCAGCTTTCAGAGCAACATCTGCAGGAGGGACAAAGGCAGGTACAACCAATCAAGGCATTACCCCTTTTGACATGTAGGTATGCATACAATTCATGTTGAAAGGGGTGGGCTGCAATTGCCCAATCACATTAACAATTCTGAAATTATTGACCCTCCACTCAACAGAGTCTCCTGTTGTATTACAGCCAAATATTCCATGAGAAAGCAAAAGTCATGATGGGATGCCTTCCAACTTTCACAAGGAAAGAGAAGAGATAGGCAGGTAAAGACCAGCCCGAGTGTTAAACTTTTCCCTTGTTCTGGGTATGTCTAGTCTAATGAAGAGAAGAACTAGGGGAAACATGATAGCAGTCTTCGAATATTTCAGAGCCTGTCACAAAGAAAAAGGGGACAAACTCTACAAAAAAACAGATGGCACACCAGGACACACCATATACCAGAAGAAAACACACACCAACCGCTACCTCAACGCACAATCCCACCACCACCCAGCACAGATAAACTCCGTGGCCAAAACACTAATTGCCAGAACCAAACACCTGGCAGACAAGACACACATAAAGACTGAACTATGCACCCTGACTAAAGTACTGATAGCCAACGGCTTCCACAAAAGCAAAATCACCGGCTTGATCCACAAAACACACTGAGACATAATGGAGACCCAGAAGATGAACAGACCTATGGAACAGCTGTCCTGCCCTACATAAGAGATACTACAGACAAAATCAGTAAGATACTACACAGGCATCACATCAAGACTGCCTTCAAAACAGACAGAAAAAATAGCAGCCATCCTAAGAAACCCCAAAGATAAAATTGACCTGGAAAACCAAGGCATATACGAAGTCCCCTGTGCATCATGCCCGGCCACATACATTGGACAGACCAATAGAAGAATAAGTACCCGCCTGGATGAACACAAAAATGCAGTCAAAAAGCTGGAACACACTTCCTCACTAGTCCAACACATGGAAGCCACAGGTCATAGCATCAACTTCAATGGCACCAAAACCCTAGCCACTATAGAAAATCACAGCCACAGAATTATCAGAGAAGCCCTAGAGATTGAAAAAAGACCTGAAAGCATGAACAGAAGAGATGATTCCACCAGACTGTCAATTCTCTGGAAGCTTGCACTCAGAAACAAAAAAATCTCCACACCACAATCCAAGCAAACACCTGGGCACAAACAGAACCCCCCTGATAGCTCTGGCTCAAACACACCCCAACCAGGCACCCAGATGAACCTAGCTTCCTAATAAATGATAGCTGTCCATTTACCCAAAGCCAAGCTGCACAAAAGGCCTCCAATAAAGGAACACAATGTTGCCAACCAATCAAGACACAAAAAGAGCCACTAAACAGACAGAAGATATTAGAAACACCAATCAAGCAGAACACAGCAAACTCCAAGACCAATAAACACAGACCTAGATTCCCAACCAATCAGGATGAAGAAAAAACCATTCTGGCACAGCAATAGGCTGCCCCAAATTTAAAACTGAAACAACTGTGGGGGCCTGACTCACAGACGGACACAACCAGAAGCCTGATGAGATTCTGCCGAAACGTTGCTACAACTTTAAAAGCACAACTACAATGACGTGGGAAAATACCCGAACAAAGCTGAATGCCATACATACATACATACATACATACATACATACATACATACATATATTAATGTATTATACTCAAAATTGTAGCAGTTCTTAGTGGATTCAGTTACATTTTGATAAAGGTAAAAGTGATTAAATACCAACCATTTAAGACCTCGTGGTTATTCTGATTATTTCACTATTCTGTGCCTAGTTTTCAGAAAGGGGCTGATGTATTGCTGAGTATTTAGACAGAATATTGTCTGAGCATTCGTTCCAATACTTCTAACAGCTCTTTTATAGATAAAAGGAGTAGCAAATTACATTTTAAGCAATCAAATGACATGGGAATCAGTGGGGAAGGTATTAATAAGATATTCAGGAGGGGAAGGGTCACACCATGTTACACCACTGACCTTGATTGATAGGTGGGGAAAAGATGAACAAAAATTATTTTTCAGAAGTACCAGGTTTGGCTGGGATTTTTCTATTTTTCTTAGATGCACTATGCAGGTTGTAGTAAAATGCATTCAGGCTCACTTTCACCACTGACCTCAAGCCTGTTGGATGACTGTATACCATGAACTTAAGACAGAGAGCTTTCAGTCAAGCAGGAGCCATGATATCATATCAAGGTCTCTTAATTGTTTGCATTGTTGATATATGTAATCTGTTAATTGCCCTATTCTTCAGATACCTGGCTCTAGAGGCAAAATCAAACACTAAAGTGGTTATCATCTTTTACCTGGAAATATGATTAATTGTATGTGATGAGATAAGACACCGTGACTCCTTCTCAACCACCAGGTTGTAGTAGCAACAACAATAATAACAAAAGGTAAGGAAGGTGCCAGACTATTCTGATGCAGAATTCTCGTCATGACAAAAATCTCTATATTTGTGTCATTCCTTCATGCTACCAAGAGCAGGACATAACTCAGGCGTTAAATTGACATGCTAAGAAGGAAAAGCTGCTTTAGAAAATCAGGGATGTAACCCAATGATTTGATAATGTGCCATCAAATCAGTGGCAGCCACTAAGCAGTCACATAATTTTTCTCCAGGAAGATCTGCTTCCAACCTGGTCCTTCACCTCTTCCAATGGTGGCATTCTCCTTGCTGCTGTAATTGAGTCCATCCATCCACCTTGCTACTGGTCAAGGCCAACTTTTGCTTCCATAGAGTGTCACAGGAAAACCATTGCCTGCCCAGTTCATCCTTGTAGATATGACTGTTACATAAGGAAGAAGTTAATTTTTCCCACCCCAAGGAATTCTGGATGGGAAAATAGTTCCATATATGATGCTAAAAGACCATCTGTTGTTCATGTTTCTGATACAGCTGTTAACTTTTACAGGGTCCAGGATCTAATCATGATGCGGAGGGCAAAATGCTAGAAGAACTTTAAATGAAAGTAGTACTCGACTTACAAATGTTCATTTAGTGACAATTCAAAGTTAGAATGGCACTGAAAAAAGTGAGCATCTTTCACACTTACAACCAATGCAGCCTCCCCATAGTCTTGAGATCAAAATTTGGGTGCTTAGCAATTGATTCATATTTATGAGGGTTGCAATGTCCTGGGGTCATGTGATCTTCTTATGACAACCAAAGTCAACAGGGAAGACAAATTCACTTTACAACCATGTTACTAACTTAACAACTTTGGTGATTCACTTAATAACTGTAGCAAGAATGTTTGTAAATTCATTTAACAAATGTCACTTAACATCAGAAATGTTGACCTCAATTGCGTTTTTAAGTTGAGGACTACCTATAACAGATCTTTTTAATATTGCAGATGGATCTGTTTTCTCCTCCCTCCCTCCCTCCCTCCCTCCTTCCTTCCTTACTTCTTTTCTCCCTCCCTCTCCCTCCCTCTCTATCTGTTTCTCTATCTGTCTCTCTGTCTCTCACTTTCTCTCTCTGTCTCTGTCTCTGTCTCTCTGTCTCTCTCTGTGTGCGTCTCTCTCCCCTCCTCTCTTTCTTTCTTTCTTTCTTTCTTTCTCTCTCTCTTCTTTCTTTCTTTCTTTCTTTCTTTCTTTCTTTCTTTCTTTCTTTCTTTCTTTCTTTCTTTCTTTCTTTCTTAGTTCATTTGTTGCTTTCTCCTTTAAACCAGTAAGGGGATAGATCACATAAAACATCACGTGGATGGACCGGTTTACAAGATGAATATTCCCACTAAGCCTTGTTTATTTTTCAGTTCATTTATTATTTGGCCTTTTGTCTATGATTTCTCACACCTGACTATTGTTATTAAAGCCTAATTTCAGGGCTTGTCCTGAGCACCCTTGCATTCTTACCACTATGTACTCAAGCGGGTTTTTTTTTTTTTTTTTTTTTGAGAGAGAGAGAGAGCTCTCATGATTCAGAGAAAATCAATATCTGGCTGACGTTTCTAATTTTACTCCTCTCAATCAACCTCTGCACCATTGGCTCCATTGCTTTTCGACTTGAAACTCTGGGGTGTATAACCCCTACGGGAGTTTATGAAGGGTTCACCCAGAAAAGAGAATGAGAAGAAAACCAGGAGGAAGGAGAAACCTTCAGCAGGAAGTGGGCAGTTTCCAGCACACGCTCTCATCCCGAACATTTGTGCTGTTTTAAGCCATTCTTCAGATAGCTTAGAAAATAAGGACTTTAGCCTAACAAGTCGGAAAAGGCAAAGACCATGAACTTAAGACTCTTGATACTCTTGATAAGGAGCAGCGCCACTACCAGTAATGCAAGAACTGGAGACTACCTTTTACACACAGCAAATAAGCCAGGCTTCGTGCAGCTATTGACAAGATCTTTGCCCTTAAGTTTGAACAGGAAATCTTAAAATGGAAAATACGTGGTGTAAAGGAAGGGGTGAGGCTGCCTTCATAAGAATGTGCAGAGAGGGAGGGAAATCCACAGGTTGTTCAAAATATGCAATCCTACTTCATTTCTTTCTTGTTTTAAAATGAAGCCCTTTTCGCTTCTCTCCCTCCTTCAGACTAATTAACATCCAGACCAAAAGTCGCCTGCTAGGCATAAATCATACTTTACTTTTGGCCATTGGAAGAAGACATAGTTTTATGTCACTATTGGAAATAGAGAGAAAGAGAAAGAAAGAAAGAAAGAAAGAAAGAAAGAAAGAAAGAAAGAAAGAAAGAAAGAAAGAAAGAAAGAAAGAAAGAAAGAAAGAAAGAAAGAAAGAAAGAAAGAAAGAAAGAAAGAAAGAAAGAAAGAAAGAAAGAGATAAATCCACCTGTCCTGCTTCTTTAGGTTGTTGGGAGGTGAATAAAAATCTTAGTTTGCACAAATCTGTGCACATACATACAGTAGAGAGCACTAGTCTCAACGTCTCTCTGAAATTATAGTAAGACAGGAAGAGATTAACAACAAGCGGCTGACAACCAGTATGGGGTGCTGGGAGTATAGGGAAGACAACCTGTTAGGCAGCCATCAGTGGGTCCCATCCTGTTTCAGACAGAATAGTTCTTTCTGTCTCCAAGAATGCAGTTGAACTGTTTACAGATTAGGCTGGTGTTGAGGCAGAGTACCATAAAACCCCTTCCAAGGAAGTGTTTTGTTTTGTTTTGTGCATTCAAGGCTGCCTTGACTCCTAGGCAAGTCCCTGCAGTTTTCATGGCAAGATTTCAGGAATGTTTTGCCATTGCCTGCTTCCTTGGGCTGAGAGAGAATGACTGGCCCCAGGTGAACCAGCTGGTTTGTGTCCAATGAAGGGCTAAAAATTTTTATTTATTTTGTATTTTTATTTGTCTATCTATCTATCTATCTATCTATCTATCTATCTATCTATCTGTCTGTCTGTCTGTCTCTGTCTATCTATCTATCTATCTATCTACCCTGTTTCTCCAACAATACGGCCTTCCCCAATAGGAAGTCCCAGCATGTTTTATAGGCATGAAATGAAATTAAGCCCCTCCCCCAAATTAAGGCCTATATTAAAACATGCGAAATGGAAATGGCGGGGGCTTGCTGTTAGGAAGTACTTTTGTTGCACACCTGGATATGGTGCTGCCTGCGTTGACCCTGATACAAAGTGCCCCACCAACGCCGAGGTCAACATCCAAGCCGTCGCACCCGCCCTAAGATGCAAGGGGGGAATTAAGTCACCCCGAAAAGACGGCCTAGCCGTTTTTGGGGCTCAAAAAAAATAAGACCCAGCCTTATTATATGAGAAACACGGTATCTATCTATCTATCTATCTATCTATCTGTGTGTCTGTCTCTGTCTATCTATCTATCTATCTATCTATCTATCTATCTATCTATCTATCTATCTATATCTAATCCCACCTTTATTATTTTTACAAATAACTCAAGGTGGAAAATACATCTTTTTTTTATATATAAATATAGTTTATTAATTTTTACAATTAAAACCAGTCACAATACATACACAAATAAGCAAAAGAAAGAGAGAAAAAAAAGAAAGAAGAGAGAAGAGGAAGAGAGGGAAAGAATTTGGGAAAAGAAAGAAAGAAAGAAAATACATCTAATGCACCTTGTTCTTCCTATTTTCCCCACAACAACAACCCTGTGAGGTGGGTTGGGCTGAGAGAGGAGGACTGGCCCAAGGTCACCTAGCCAGCATTCAGGGCTAAGATAATATTTGCACTTGTCTCTTGCTTTCTAGCCTGGTGCCTTGACTATTAGATCAAACTGGCTCTCTCCAAGATGGGTACCAGTCTGTTTATAGAACCTTTATGTTGCAGAACTGTAGCTCTTGGCGTGCCTTGCCATTGGTCATAGTCTTCTAATCCTCGTTCATTGCCATTTTTGCAATCAAATAATGGGAGGAGGTTGAATCAAAATTGTTCTGTCTTTGAAGATGCAAGACTTGTTTGTCATGCAGTGCAAATATGTTTGGAGAAAGGGAGAGGGGAGAGAAGCATAAGTAAATTCTTACAAATAAAATCTCCTACATCATAGAATTAGAAAACTCAGAGAAATTTCATCCTGGAGGCTACAGGGGACAAGTTGAAAGCATATCCTGAAAGAAGACCATGGCAAAAGATTTTTGTGTTGCTGTTATGAAAACTGGCTGGATGTGTCTGTGAGGTCATCAAATTCAACTTAAAGGGGACTTTGAGTGGGAAATAAGTGAAAAAGGTAAAGAAATAGGAAATATCCGGAACACAAAGGACACACCTTTAATGAGAAATGTGAATCAGATGTCTTGCATTCTGTTTATTATTAATAAATAATAGTAGCTTATTTATAATAATACATAGTCGTAAAATTTATATCCTGGCTCTGCTCCAGGAACAGAAACACATCCCATTTCCCACACACATTTCCCACATCCCGTCTTGCACCATAAGAAGAACTCTGTAAAGCAGAAAGGGCTGAGAAAAGGACTGGCTTCAACGTGACTCATATTCAAATAACTTACCTTTTATTCTTATTGATATGATTCTTCAACTTAAATGTGAGCGTTGAAACTGACCCAGTTTTATTGTGCTTGGAGTCAGTTCAGGTTGAGCTAGGATTAAAGTTGCAGGGGTGAAATCTGGGAGATATTCATTTGTTATCATCTGAAACACAAAAAGGCAATCAGACTTCATCAAAGACTAGTGCAGCCAATCAAGTAGGTTTATATCAAATATGCAGAAAAATTCTTTCAGATCTGCAATTAATGACTCTTTAAAGTCATTAATGCCTTCATAATCGCACTAAATCCTCTTCCTTTAATCATGTCTTTCTCTGGGTTTTGACAATTAGATTATTCCAAGTCTTCCAGACCTTCAAACAATGTTTTTCATAACCTCTTTGGTGCTGGGGGATCTGGAGGGAGTCAGCTAGCATCCATACAGTATGATGTTTCAACATGTTTTTCATTGTATCTTTTCTTTCATGACTGAAAACATCCTTATGGATTTACACATATTTCCCTTATTTTGCGTTCCCAGAAAGAACGAGTTTATACAGTCCATCGATAATTCTCTTACAATTCATACAGATTCAGCTAATCCTACAACCTACATTTTATAGGACAATAATTTAGAAATCAGGGTTTTTCCAAGATATAATATGCAGTTTCTGACCTGACATTCAAAAGAAAAGACATTTCCACAGCTAAACTAATACCAGTTTTAAATGTTTGGAACATCCATTTCTTTCTCCTTTACAGTTGGTTTCTTTTAAAGTTAAACTGAAATAACTGGATTTTTACTAATTGCAAAGCATATTTTGAAACATTCGGTGGGAGATCAACCTTTATTTACTTGATTTCTTTTCTCTGGACTTAATCTGTTAAGTTTGGAGAATAAGGAGACCAGACATCTGACCAGTGACTTCAACTCTTTAATAATAACAGGAATCAGAATGGAACAGAGCAAAGCTATGGGCAGCAGTAACCCTTTTATAGGGTTAGCTGCTACCTTATTAACCAATGAACTTGCAACAGGTTCAAACTACTAACCAATAATAAGTGTTCCCAAAGTGGCCAATCAGGGTCTAGTTCTGGCCCAATCCCAAGTTGTTGTACAAGGACCAATCAAGTCTGCAGGTTTTCAACCCCTGATTTGCATTTAGAATATTAACTTTTATTGATTCACAACACCCCTCCCCCTTGGGTTCCGTTTGAGGAGCTGTAATAAAATCCTCAAGATAGGCAGGCCGTTTGGTCTGCCTGGATGATTCGAGGCTCCACGGGTTTTGTCTAATGTCCGGTTCGGTGAAGCGTTTGGATGACCTTTATTAAATTCTATTTCGCTGCACAGTGATTCCGTGCTGCATTCGCTGTGGTTATCTCTGCTACTCCGTGTTTCTTCGGGGTTTAGCAGTTCAGTTTCCCCGTATTAAAGTTCCTGGAAACGTCAACTCCCTTCCCGCTTCACGCTCCGGTGTTTCGCTGGGCTGTACGGCCTCCGTTGGCCCGCTATTAATTGTATCAAAGTCACCCTCCTCGATGCTTCCTCCCCTTGAGTTGGAGAAACCGGGGGCCATGACCGCTGGGTGGTAATCTCGACCGGAGCTGGTCTATGTGGCGTTTCCACACCCTCCCATCGTCTGTAAGCAGGTGGTAAGATCTAGGCCCGGTGAGGTGGGTAACGGTTGCGGGTATCCATAGCGGGTCGCCGGAAAAGTTTTTGGCAAAGATTAAATCGCCTACCTTAAATTCCCGGCATTTGCTGCTGGAACCGAAAGGCTTTTCTGGTGCGAAAGTGGGGTGGAGCCGGTCAAGGTGCGATCGGAGTTTCCGCCCCATAAGAAGTTCAGCGGGCGTTTTGTTGGTCACGCTGTGAGCGTGATGTGTTGCAACAAGAGAATTCGATTGATTTTCTCGTCGATGTTGCCAAATTCCATTTTGTGGAGGGTCTTTTTATTGTACCATGCGTTCTGCACGTCCATTCGCCGCAGGGTGCGCGGCGAGGTCAACGCATGGCGGATGCCCCGATCGGCAAGATACTGCTCAAAGGGCAATGCAGTGAACTGAGGGCCGTTGTCCGAGACCAACACGTCCGGAAACCCGTGTGTGGCAAATAGTCTGTTTAATTTATTAATAACTGAGTCTGTTGTAGTTGTGTGCATTCGATGAATCTCGAGCCAGTTAGAATAGGCGTCGACAGTAATCAGGAAAGTGTGCCCTTTGGTAGGCCCCGCAAAGTCAATATGAATACGGGACCACGGTCCCCTCGGCGTTTCCCATTCGGTTGGGCTTGCTTTAGGTGGGGCATTGCTGACGTCCTGGCAACGTTGGCAAGTAGCGACCCAGGCCTCGATTCTTTTGTCGATTCCCGGCCACCAAGCGTAGCTGCGTGCAGTGATTTCATCTGCACAGTACCCGGATGTCCCTCATGCAATACCGCCAAAACAGTCTGTTGTAATTTGCCAGGGATTACGACTCGATCGCCCCACAAGATACAGCCTTTTTGGGAAAACAGCTTGGTTTGGCGGGCTTTGAAAGGCGCCCATTCAGGTGTTATTTGGTCCATCGGCCACCCCGTTCAACCCAGCGGAGTATGTGTCGCAGAACTGGGTCGCGTTTCGTTCAAAAGCAATGTCTCTAGCCGTCAAGGGTGGTGCCTGTAGAGCTTCTATCTGGAGTGTTGAGATGGTTGGGGCTGGATCCACAACAGAGTCTGGAAGCGGTGTTCTGCTCAATGCATCAGCGTGGAGAATCGATTTCCTGGGCGGTGTTGCAAGGTGTAGTTGTAGGCCGCCAAGAATTCGGACCATCGGGTCATTCTGGGGGACAATATATACGGGGTTGGTTTATTACCCGCAATGATCCCCAGTAGCGGTTTATGATCAGTGATTATGGTAAATGCCGGCCATAAACATATTCATGAAATCTTTTAACTGCAGCACTTTCAAATTGTTGGTCTCCAGAAACATCTGGAACCGATCCATGTAGGCCTCCCAGTCTTCGGTTTTTGGGTTGAATGGAGCGGGTGGTACGGCACCGCTGGCCATGTTGCCGTTGATGGTGCGTGTTCGACCACGTGCTCTGTAGGTTGCTCTGTAGGTTTAGTCAGCTCTTCGGTCTCCGTATCCAACCTTCGTCGCCAGTGTTAAGTATGGAGAATAAGGAGACCAGACATCTGACCAGTGACTTCAACTCTTTAATAATAACAGGAATCAGAATGGAACAGAGCAAAGCTATGGGCAGCAGTAACCCTTTTATAGGGTTAGCTGCTACCTTATTAACCAATGAACTTGCAACAGGTTCAAACTACTAACCAATAATAAGTGTTCCCAAAGTGGCCAATCAGGGTCTAGTTCTGGCCCAATCCCAAGTTGTTGTACAAGGACCAATCAAGTCTGCAGGTTTTCAACCCCTGATTTGCATTTAGAATATTAACTTTTATTGATTCACAACATCCATCATTTCAATAAGGTTTACCTGTTTTAAAAGGATCCCACCTACCTGTAGGAGTTAATCACAAGGTGCTTAAAGCCAAACAGTGTCTTCGTTTGTGACAGTTTATAGTACTGGATTGCATTTGCCCTCTTCATCCAATCCTATACATCTAATTTAAAAGGTCTGTAAAAATCCTCCATTTCAATGACCAAAATGCATATAGATCGACCTCCAGCTGCTACTATATTGGAGTCTGCCCATCATGGTTGTAACTCATGTCAGGCATAAATGGAGTCAACCATGTGACCAACCTTTTCTGCATTGGTCGTTGTGGCAAACACAGTCATGACTGCAGGATGCTGCAAATAGTTGTAAATGTGGCCTAGTTGCTGACTGTACAAAGTGCAATCATATGTCCATGGGGAGGGAGCATGGCCATCAGGTCATAAGTAACCCCAGGGAGGTCTATCATAACTTCTAAAGGTAAATGACTGGTCATAAATTAAGGACGACTTATGGTCTGCTTTCCATAACACTAAACCCTTATTAAAGTTATAAATTTATTAACAATACTCAGCAAAGTCTTGCTGCATGTTTTCACTTAAGCTAATTGAAATCTGGGCGTTGCGGTGGCTCAGTGGTTAAGACACTGGACCTGTTGGCTGGAAAGGCAGCAACCCAGGTTTGAGAACCAAGCTCTACACAACAGGGTGAGCTCCTGTCCTTGCCCCAACTCCTACCAACCCAGCAGTTCAGAAGCATACAAATGCAAGTAGATAAATAGAAACCACTTCAGTGGGAAAGTAACAGCATTTGGTGATGTTGTGCTGGCCACATGACCACGGAAATGTCTTCAGACAGCGCTGGCTCAACAGGAATGAGCACTGCCCCCTATAGTCAGCAACAACTAGCAGAGTAAAATACACAGGAACTCCTTTATGGAAATCTAAGACTGTGCACTGTACCATCAATTAATTAAATAACAAAGCATAAGGGCTATAACATGAGAAGAAGCACGGTTTTTTTTCTATTCGTCTCTGCAGCACCTTATCATGAACTAATTGAGCTTACATGAAATAGCCGAGTTATGTTTATTTTCAAACTGTCCTATGTGGGATAAACATTTTGACTGTATACAATTCAAACATCCCACTGAGCAAAGGTGGAGGGGAAAATGAACACCAGATTGTAAATGCTACTTAATTAGCATCAGAAGGTAAAACTGTGAAAAGAATACTGAAGGCCAAGATAGATGCATGCTACCTTGGAGCCTTCCCAACTACTTGGCAAGCAGTTCTGAATTGGTGACAGTGACATGTGTATGTTACATCTGGGGGAGGAGGTTACATATTAGGGCTGTTTGCACTTCAACAATGCTTTCAGAAGGATGCTTCAGACCTCACACAAGTAGGCGTACAGCATCTCTCCTCTGTTCATAAAAGCAGCCCCTTTTTCTTTCAGGCTTCTACCCAGACTGAAATGAAGAATGTAGATGCTTTTAGAATTGCGTTACCTTTATGAACGAACTCCTTAAAGAAACCACCTCTTTTCTCAGAATGACGTAGAAGGCTGGAAAAAAGAATGTTCATTCTAAGGAGTGGGTGAATGTGGAGGGATTTTTTTCCCCAGATTGTTTTTAAAAGTGCACCTTTGGCTTATACTCTGTGGAGGGACAGTACTGATCAGTCATAACTGCCAAGACCTGTCAGCTGAAGGCAGACAGACTGAAAGTAAGTTCTGTTCAAACCCTTCCCGTCCATAAATAAGGAACAAACAGTTTTACTGCTTTTGTATTTTGAAATCTCATCAGATTTAAGTGTTTGGAAATTACTTAGGGCTATGTCAGCCCGACCTATATCTGGGTCAACTTTCTGGGCAGCTTTTTAGTTTGGCTGGAGTTTGCCTGTGGTGTGACCTAGCTCCTCCATTACCACACACTTTTTCTGCTTCTTTCTGGATTCTTACAGCATACCTCTTTGCTCTGCTGGCAAATCTTGGAGTTGCACAGCTGAAAGGAGGTTTAGAAGAAAAATGCTCGTCATTCTTACCTACTTTAGCATTTTTTAAAAATTAGAACTCTGTTAAGAATCCCTTCTGTATACCTTATCACTCACCAAAATACAGTAAAACACAAGAAACGTACTGTCCTCCTGCATCACCCTTTGGCAAAACGCAATATTTTTTTCCCACTGCTGTACAATCGTTGTTTCATGATGAAACAATAACATTGCTGTTAGGGTTCCCCCTCCCTTTAAACCATGTGGGTTAAATAAACAGATTGCAACGCACTCAATCTATTGAGTCCCAAAAGACTCACATTGAGATCCATGTTTTATATTCAGAGAACCCACTGGAAATAAGCATAAATCTATCGCTTGAAGAGAGATTATAATAATATTTTCATTCAGTCAGATGAGCCCTGCTTTCCCCTCCAATGTCATAATTTGCAAAACAAACAGAAAGACAGCGGTGTAGTAGTGAACTCTGAAGAGCAGAAGCTCCTACCCTATATAGTACGTTCAGCAGGGTCATAATTTTATGCGTGAATCCTAGGTTACAAGCCTCACTGTACTTGGTGAAGTTTATGATGACACATGAGCCTTTGGAAGAGATCTTGAGCATATCCTTTGGGAAACAGTCTTGCACTGTTTAAACATCTGAATGAAGCAGGAACCTCATCAAAGGGGGGAAAAAAGGAAAAGAAGTAGCCAGTGTTAGCTTGATTATTTCCTTGTTCTCTGGTTTCCTCTATGCTAATCTGTTATAAACAATAGTGAACCTGGAAAGCTTGCATATTACTCATTGGTTGCCAGGCCAAAGAGCTTCTGTCAATTACGTTGTCACTTTGGCAGATTATATCACTTTCAAGCCCTGAAGAGAAGTCTGAGGCTGCCCTCCCTCATTCTTCCAGTCTGTCTCAGATGTCAGTCTTGTCATTTCCCACAAATTTACCTGTACGGTACAGTAAGCCTTTGTGATAAAACAAAACAAATAGAAAATCTGTTACTGAAAAGTGGTATTTTCAGATCATTGTACATATTACTATATTGTCTAAAGGCAGCTTTGAGTGAAGGACTGCAGATGTGTTCGTTTTTTTCCCCAAAGCTGGAAGAACCAAGTCTATTTGTATTATTATATTGGGTTTCATTGTTTTGCCATTTCTTACAGGAAAATTTTGCATAATGAAAAGTACACAATCAAAGTTCAGGGGAAACCACTGCAAAATCAGGTAAAAACATGGATGTGAAGAAGCAGAACGGGGAAATTGTTCTATTACCTAGGTGCACATCCTATGTTCTTCAGAGGAATTATATTCATTTAAATTATATTTATATCATAAAGCCCAGGACCAAACACACTTCCCTTTGGGACAGTAGGAGGGCTGAGATGGGTACACAGCAACAGCTGCAGGACCTGATTCTGTTATTCAGGCAGGAAACCATGGGTCATTACTACATCTTCCATAGTATGGTTTTTGCTTGGTCTCATGCCAGGAGGAAATTCCCACCCTAGATGACCAGGATCTTGGAAAATTTGCAGTATATTGGATCATCATTATTGAGGAGGGAAAGTTTATTTTCCTATAAATTGATTTTTATGGAAACAAGCTAAATATGGATGTGTGTGACGATAGGCAAATTGGTGCTGGGGGATCTGAAAAGCAACTTTTCAGAGATAAATTCTAGCCCAGATTTTATATTGATATATATTTCTTAAATAGCAGCATTCATATCTCTCTAGAAATTTGAATGTGGGAATCACAACTAAAGTATCTATTTCCATTTTCATCTAACGATGTTCCTGATGATTTCCCCACACAATATTTTAAGCAACTATTTATAACTGTAATATTTGTTTTTCAGAGCCATGAAAAAATTTTATTTGGTTTTAAATCTTCGCTTAGAACATGCAAACAATATTAGTTATATATTAAACATTTTCTACCTGGCATGTGGATTTCTGCAGAAGGATATTTACTTAACAATGAATAAGAATGAATTAGTCAGTAAGAGTGTGACCTAGAAAAACTAGAGGTCATTCCTATAAAATCTGAGCCATCCCAGTCATTTTCAGTAGGGAAATGTGTACATATCAAAGCACCACAAGAAATGAATACAACTTTTGATAGCTTTTGGATTTACTGTAGCAAAACTAGAAAACTAATAGTTATTTCTTTATATGTTAGCATCTAAAAAAGTAAAATGCCTTTTACAAGAGCAGCAAAATTATTATAGAATTCTTTAACTAAAACATTAGTTTTTCCACATTTGGTGCACATTTTTACTAACAGAAACAATAGATTATTCCATCTAATAGGTTTTTATGCAAATGGCATTTTGGAATTGAAATATGGAATACAATTGTTTAAAATGTTATGTTTCTCTTTACTATTGCAAACTTATGAACACAGTGGTGTTGTTTTCTATTTGGTCATTTCTTTTTTTATTAACTTATTTATTTGTTCTTATTTATTTATGTAGTTATTTTCAGTCACTGAAATGGTACAGCTGGTTTCAAATATTCTGAATGGAATGTGTCTCTTTAAACAAACACCAAGGTCCAAAAGCAATTCTTTCAGTACAGTAATTTAGTAATGGAAGTTTGCATGTTGCTTTACCTGCATATTGCTTTGTTACTGCTGCTGGACTGGTCTTCTTGGTGAATCCAATTTAATAGGTCAGGGTGTACCTCATGCATCTGATGCTGCACAAGAAAATAATAACTAATACAATGTGCTAAAAATCTGTAGATGTTACGAACTAACTAAATAAACTCATTATTAAAAACTCTTCGAGCTTCGCTCCAACTGTAGGCTCGTAAACCTGCAGTTCGGATTGGTCCGCAAGTAAGCGATCATGATTGGCTGCCTTCGGCTAACCTGATTGGCTGACAGCGGCCGTCCCGGATTGGAAGACTAAGTGCGTTTAAACTCGTTCTCATTGGTTATTGTGGCAGCAGCCAGCTCTATAAAAGAGCTGCTGTTGCCCAAGTTGGTTGCTCTGTTCTGAAATCACTATTAAAGAGTTGTGTCACTACCCGATGCCTTGTCTCCGTTATTACGCCCACTCCTCCAAACATAACAGTAGAGATTCTCAGTCATCCACCTTTGGGACAACCATGACCTGGATGATTGAGAATCTCTATAGATGTTTAGCTATACAATTTGGGATGAACAGCCTTTGAATGGTGTGGGATAGGAATGGTTTTCCAGAGGAAAAATTGCAGACTACAGGAACCAGGAGCACTGCTCACATGACCCTGAGGACCCAAATAAACCTCCAAGTGCTTCCACAACCTTCTAAAATGATGCAAATTATCAGCTGTCAGCAAGGAACATAAATCCTTCCATTTCCCCAGAAGAAGCTGAAGAAGCTTCTTGGATGAGAAGCAAAACGTCTTCAAAAGAAAAAAACACAAGAAAGTCCAGTTACCACCTGAAAAAGCACGTTTAGGACAATATGCTAGCTTGAGAAGGTGCTACAAGATCCTTTCTGAGTTTTTGGCATCACATGAACACACGACTTGCCTCCTACAAATCCAACAGAGTAAATGAAACAGACAAGTTGTGTCTCAATGCTGTTTTGCTTTGGTGTTTAGGTTCAACCACTTCACCATTGAAAGCAAGGCTGATCCATCCAGTGATGATCTTGCCTTGAAAGGATTGTCTTCTAGGCAAGGTCATGGCTCATCTGCAGAAATCCCTCTCTGACTCTCTCTGTAAAAGAAATGGCCGCCCTGTTCTATCCCTTAAACAGGGGTCTGCAATCTTAAATACTCAAAGAGCCAATTGGACCCGTTTCCCACAGAAAAGAAAACGTCGGGAGCCACAAAACCTGGGTGGGTGTGGCCAACTCAACATCACTCCAACCCAGTCACATCACACACACACACACACACACACACACACACACACACAATGCCTACCCAGGTTTTGTGGCTCCCGGTGTTTTCTGTGGGAAATGGGCCTCTCTCTCTTCAGAACAAAATACTTAGCCGACGAACAACACCTAAAAACCGAACTACACACTCTCACTAATGTACTAACAGCCAATGGATTCCAAAGAAAGAAGATTACCCACCTATTCCAAAAAGAAACCCCAACCAAAATCCAAGACAGAGAACAAGAGAACGGCAAAGCCCTCCTCCCATATATAAAAGGCACTACAGACAAAATCAGCAAGATCCTCCAAAAACACAACATTAAAACAGCATTCTGCTCAAACAGAAAAATATCCACCATCCTAAGAAACCCTAAAGACAAAATCAAGTTAGAAAACCAAGGAGTATACGAAATCCCTTGCACCGCCTGCCCCACCACATACATCTGACAAACTAACAGAAGAATAAGTGCATGCATTGAAGAACACAAGAACTCAATCAAAAAAGAAGAACCGACCTCTTCCCTGGTCTAACACCTCAAAGCCACAGGACATGAGATTGACTTTAAAAATACCAGAACTATCACCAAAACCGAACACTTCAACAACAGAATAATCAGAGAAGCCATAGAGATAGAAAAACGCCCACACAGCATGAATAAACGAGATGATACCTCCCGCCTACCAGCCATTTGGAAACCCACCCTCATGAACAAACGAGTACCTAACATGAAGAATGACACCAGACCCACACGCACGAGGGCCACACAAGATGCTACCACCACACTTCCACGTAGAAAGCAGACTCACACCCACACAGAAGATGAGACACGACCACGGACCAGAAGCCGTACCGCAGCTGCATCACTACCCGCTTCAAACCCCTCCGACCCATACATGAAGCGAACTGACGCCCACCATGAAGATGTGGCATGACCACGAACATAAAAGCCAAACAGCAGGATCACAGCTCACCAGCTCAAATCCCCCAGCAACTAAGACTAACCTGAGCACAACCAAGCCCCCACCTGAACAGAACACACCCCCAGCCAATCAGAACACAGCCAAACCCCCAACCAATCAGAATACAGCCAAACCCCCAACCAATGAGAACACACCCCCAGCCAATCAGAACACAGCCAAGCCCCCACCCAATCAAGTCACACCCCCACTAGCAGTTAAAAGAAAGAAGCAGCTGCAAGCTCACATTACTCTGAGAAGCACAAAGCCGAAGACACAAGCCTGAAGATGATGAATGAGACTTCATCGAAACATCACCTAGAGACTTCCAATTTTACGTGGGAGAAAACCCGAATAACCAAAGATCCACATCTATCTATCTATCTATCTATCTATCTATCTATATATCTATCTATCTATATATCTATATCTATCTATCTATCTATCTATATCTATATCTATCTATCTATCTATCTATCTATCTATCTATCTATCTATCTATCTATCTCTATATATATATTGTAAGTGAACAGTGTTAACCCTCCAGTTGGTATTTGATTATAGCTTGCATTATCCCTCACCAGAGCCTTTGCTAGCAGTAGAGATGGGAATTGTACAACGTCTGGATGAGTCACATGTTGCCCATCACTGTGTCAAAGGATCAAGAGATGAGTAGGAAATACATTGATTGCAGTGTCAGCATCAACTGCATCTTCGTTGAAAAGGTATTTCACAACTAAATCACAACAAAGAAAACATTCCCCCTTCTCATGACTAAACAGAACTAGAATATCCAAAGAATTTCCCTTGAATAATATAAAGAATAGAGCTGATCCTGGAAGAAGCAATCCTTAGGCTTGTTCAGATTCTTCCTTGAGCCGCATGGATGTACCGATAGAAAAGAATATTTGTAATTCAGTCTTGCAGACATTTCATTACCAAACCAAGTAACATCATCAGTGTTACCTGATACTGATACTGATGGGGGCGTGCATAAGCGCATCAGTGTGCCTACCGTCCTAGTCTTACTGTCCCCATTTATCTGCATTTACTTCCTTTGTTCTTGTTTATGATACTTGTTATCTTGCCCATGTTTGACAAACAAACAAATAAATAAATGCCTATAGCACTGATGATGTTACCTAGTTTGGTAATAAAATGTCCACAAGAAAACCACCAAGCTCAGAGAGCACCAAGGACCCCACACTACCTAGAGGTATTTATATAGTTTTCTTGACAGCAGGGAGGAAATGATTTATTTATTTATTTATTTATTTGATTTGCCAATTGTTTACAAGATAATAAGTATAAATGTATACATAGTTGTGAATACATGAAATGGTTACATATAAGAAAAATAAAAGAATAGGAGAAACAATAGGACAGGGACGGTAGGCACATTGGTGCGCTTATGCCGCCCCCTACAGACCTCTTAGGAAAGGGGTGAGGTCAATAGTAGACAGTCTAAGGTTAAAGTTTTTTGGGGTTTGGGAAGAAACTACAGAGTCGGGTAGAGTATTCCAGACATTGACCACTCTATTGCTGAAGTCGTATTTCCTGCAATCAAGTTTGGTGCGGTTTACTTTGAGTTTGTATCTATTGTGTGCTCTTGTGTTGTTATGGTTGAAGCTGAAGTATTCATTGACAGGTAGGACATTGCAATGTATGATTTTGTATACCATGCTTAAGTCAGACCGAAGGCAGGCGTAATTCAAGGTTTCTAGTTCTAGAATTTCAAGTCTGGTGGCATAAGGTATTCTACAGCGGTAGAGGTGGAGAACTCTTCTTGTGAAATATTTCTGGACTTTCTCAATTGTGCTAATATCAGATACGTAGTGTGGATTCCAGACTGATGAACTGTATTCGAGTATTGGTCTAGCAAATGTTTTGTATGCTCTGGTTAGTAGTGTGATATTACCAGAGAAAAAGCTACGTAGGATTAGGTTAACAACTCTTAATGCCTTTTTGGCTATGTAGTTGCAGTGTGCTCTAGCACTTAGATCATTAGAGGTGAGTATTCCAAGGTCCTTTACAGAGCTTGGGTCATCAACAAGATCTTGACTATTCAGCTTGTATTTTATTTTCTGATTTTTTTGCCAATATGTAAGACAGAGCATTTATTTGTTGAGATTTGAAGTTGCCATTTGTTTGACCATTCGGATACATAGTCAAGATCTTTTGTAGGGTAGCAGTATTGTCTGTGGTATTGAACAGCTTTACATCATCAGCGAAGAGAACGCAATTGCTCTTAATATGATCACAGAGGTCGTTTATGTAGAGTATGAAGAGAGTTGGTCCTAGAACACTGCCTTGGGGAACACCACTATTGACAGGTACTGGATTTGATAGGGCGTTCCCGATTTTGACCATTTGTTGTCTGTTTGACAGGAATGCTTCTATCCAGTTATTCAGTTGTCCAGAGATACCATAGGATTTTATTTTTAGGAGTAGTTTGTCGTGTACCACTGAATCAAAGGCTTTACAGAAGTCTATGTAGATTGCGTCTATTGTTTTGCCCTGGTCGAGTTGTGTCGTCCATATGTTTTTGCAGTGTAAGAGTTGCAGATTACAGGATAGTTTTTTCCTGAAACCAAATTGTTTATTGGAGAGTAGGTTATTTGTCTCTAAGTGAAGGATGATGGATTGGTTAATAATTGATTCCATGACTTTACAGGTGACGCAGCATAAGGAGATTGGCCTGTAGTTTTCAACTAGGCTTGGGTCTCCCTTTTTGAAGATGGGGATGACTGTGGCTTGTGACCATAGGTTGGGCAAGGAGCTGGTTCTGAAAGATTTTTCAAAGATTATGCTTAGAGGTTTGGCTATGGCAGAGGATAGCTTTCTTAAGAAGTAGGCACATATTCCATCCGGTCCAATAGATAGAGATGGTTTTAGGTTGCGTATTGCTTTTTCAACATTGTCTTCTGTGAAATCGATATGTATTAGATCATTGTTGTTATCTGTGGTACGGCTAGGAAATACTGGGCATGATCCATTGCTGTTTACAAATACTGAGCCGAAGAATGTGTTAAAGATGTTGGCTTTAATGGTGTCGTCGTTGTAGTCTTTACCATCAGGTCCTATCAAGGAGGGATGGACCTTGAGTCTTTTAGTTTGTTGTTTACAAAATTGTAAAAGCGCGGTGGAATTGGTGCTTAGAAGGTTTTCCTCTTGTTTAATGTGATAATTGGTGCATTCGGTCTTTATCTGGTGGCATAGATTTTTGTATCGGTTTTTGAAATTGGCAACGTGACTAGATTTGTTTTTCCGCCAGAGTGATCTCTTTTTGGATTGAAGTTTCCTTATTGATATGGGTAATCTGCTTTTTGTTTTGTTTTGGGAGTTGTTGTTGGTACATATAGTTTGATGACTCTTTTGACTTCAAGTAAAAATATGTTATAATGGTCTTCAACAGTATTGCATCCAGTGAATAGAGATTGCCAATCAAGGGATGAGAGATCGTTGTCTATAAGATCATAGTTGCCTTTTTGAAGTTACAATAGGGGATTACATCATTGTGGTGATTTTTGTGTGGATGTATGTTGAGACAAAAGTCGATCATATTGTGGTCACTACTGGAAAAGGGTTCTTTAGATTGTATTCCGTAGATTAGGTTCAAACTGTTGCAGAAGATGAGATCGAGGCAGTTGTTTAGTCTAGTGTTGTTGGTTACTAGTTGTTCCAGTCCCAGATTTGTAATAGCATTGTAGAAGGTTGTGTGTATGATTTCAGTTGTACAATCATTTAGGGTCCAGTTAATATGAGGTAGATTGAAATCACCAAGAAGGATAAAAGGGTATGGGCAGGATGCAGCCCATGTTAGTAATGTATTTAGCTTGTTTACATGTTCGATGTCATAATCAGGTGCTCTGTAACATAGTAAGAATCGAATTGTGATATTTGAGGATAGTTCACAGATGATGGTTTCAGGAAGGGCAAACTCCTGGGTAACTGGGATATTTTTAGATGTAAGGATTTTTATAGAATATAGCAACTCCACCTCCTCGACGCGATTTTCACGATCTGATCTGTAAACATGATAGTCTCTTACTGTGGTAATGGAGTCGGGGAGAGATGCATTGAGCCATGTTTCACAGACAAATATAATGTCGAAGTTAGCCATATTTAGGAGGAAGAGAAATTCAGGTATTTTATTCACGAGGCTTCTTGCATTGAGTAGTTTGCATTTAAGGCCGGCAGAAGTTGGAATTGAGGTAGTTGGGGGCGTGCGTGCCTAGTCTTGGGTGATGGTGGATGGGTTGAGGTAGGGTTGTGGTTGAGGGTAAAAGCTGAGTATTGGGTTGAGTGGTTGCCATTGTCCTCCTCTGGGTTCCCAAACCATTACTATTCTTTTATAATAACATTAAATACAAAAGGAAGGAAAGGACATGCTAATTATTTAAGATAGTTATGGCTATATCTTGATCCATAGTGCAGATTCATTGGAAAACAGCTTAGAACTCAAACATCTGTAGCAACTATTACTAAAAAGATCATGTCAGCATTAACTATAATGGAAAAATGTGTGTAACGAGAGGCGTAGAGATATAACAAGAAATTCAAATACCAGCAATTTCACATCCCAGTAGTTCCTGAAAACAAACAAATAACTAAGTAAACAGAAAGGGGGTTGTTTCCAACTCATTTGGCCTTTAATGACATTGCTGAGGGAACTATACACTCATGTCGTTATAATAAATGGGTACTATTGAAGTTAAAGGCATACCAAAGCTACCCATTCATTGCTGTACTAATTAAGAGTTTCATCAGAATTTAAAAATAAAAATCATGTTAATCAAAGAGAAATTACTGCGTTTACTCACTTTCACTGACCAGTGCTAGCTGACCTCTGCTTAGCTCCACCCGCCCTTTTGTTAAAGGGGAAAGTATGACACTGGGTCATTTCTTATAAGTGCTATAAATGGAAAACCAGAAATCAGTGGAAATCATAGGAAAGACAATCAAGAATGTGGGCTTCATTTTATTGTTGTTTTAAACCAGTTTCCTTGCAAGATTAGGCAAAAATGCCAACATGTATGGAGATTCTCAGTCATCCAGGTCATGGTTGTCCAAAAGTGCTTTTTCAAGAGGCAATTGGACTTTCTGGTTTTTCTTTGAAGATGTCTTGCTTCTCATCCAAGAAGAAGAAGAAGAATCTGAAGAGGCTTCTTGGATGAGCCAAAGAAGCT
The DNA here is from genome assembly GCF_049901735.1 of Notechis scutatus. Taxonomy (NCBI): domain Eukaryota; kingdom Metazoa; phylum Chordata; class Lepidosauria; order Squamata; family Elapidae; genus Notechis; species Notechis scutatus. Next base: position 179,233,167 of record NC_142010.1, on the reverse strand, counting down.
TCTTGGGTGAGAAGCGAAACATCTTCAAAGAAAGACCACAAAGTCCAGTTGCCTCTTGAAAAAACATCTTTGGGACAAAAATGCCAACATTAAACTCTTTTCATTGCCTGCTTGAATGAAAACAAAAATGAATGTAAGTTGTTAGGTTATAAAAAGGAAAAGAAAGCCATTTTTTGAAACCTATCTTTGTAAAAAAAAATATAAGAGTCAACGTTTCTAGTTTCTAACCACCGATAGTTCATAGAAGCATTCCTTTGACTGAACAGACATTGCTTTCTGAAGATTTTTAAAGGGTAATCAGTTGACCAAACCTGGTTTGTAATAACTCAGATGACCAGGAGATGGGGACAGAGAAATGGTGAATAGGCTAGCTCTATGCTGCCATCTACTGAACACCTAAAGTTCTACGATCCAAATCTGACGATCCTGGAGGTCTTCTAAAGTAGACTGACGCATATGTGCCTGCAATTAATATCTGAAGGAGACTGAGCAAGGGGAGGCCTCTAAAAGTTGAGATGAACATGTAATATAAAAGTATGTTAAAGAGGAAACAATTCAATATATTGGGGGGTCATTATTAATCATTTACTTGACTCGGATCTGACCCCATCTTCGATATAGTCACCAGAAGTTCATTGCTGCTTTCTAACTTAACATGACTGCATTCACCTCTTCTAATTTAATACGATACTCCTCTATTGCTCTGGCATATTCCAAATTTGAGGCCTAGCATTGTAAACAGATGCTAGGGTTAACTGCAGACAGTCTATAGTTCAAATTACCCACCGAGATGTGCCAAGAGGACTCTCAGTCCCAGGGCAACTTCCTTGTTTTCCTGGATTCTCTAAACTCAGGAGTCCTTTCCTTTCGTTCTCTCTTTTGAGTCTTTTTTCTTTAGATCAAGAGCTAGAGAGAATCCCATTTCCATTTCTTATTTCAAGTATAGACTAGTGTAATGCACAATTGTCTTTGATGTCTGTAAGAAGTTGCAGCTGGCAAAGAAGAGAACAGCTGACCCCCAACAGCACTGCATATCCAACAGCAAATTACATCAGCATCTGCTCTGGTTCTCTGTAGCCTCCTAGGCAGAGTTCAAAGTAGTTGCTTTGCTTTATAATAGCCAAAATTATTTGCCCTAATCGCCAAAATTATTTGCGCTAAATAGATTAGTTTAAACGCAATCTCCTTCCCGAGTTATGCTGAATACTTAGATCCTCAACTAATGATCACAAAGCAAGTGGTGTTCAGAAACTTGTCCAGCCAATGGCATATTTTAAGTCATGAAGGTCCTACTCTTGCTCTTTTATTAAAGCAGTATCAAAACATGCATCTCATACAGGAGGAAAAAAAAGAATGCATTAAACCTTTTTAAAATCAGGAATGAAGAGGTATGCAATGACTTACTGTCAATAATGACTTATGCATTACTCTGAGGGGAAATTATACAGCTCAGCTTTATGTAGATTCGTATTCATTGCATGTATTGTGCTGCCATACAACAAGAGAAATCCAGACTTTTTATAGTAGGGTTGAAGTCCAAAGATCGATCATAAAACCAGTCTGGAATACTAAGAGCAAGTAAAAATTAGAGAGAGGCCACTTATCATTCCACTTGCCGAGAAAACAGTTCAAGATTATCATATATTTGAAGCCACCTCTTATATGCCTGCAACACACATTTAAAAAGAAATTAAGCTGATCATTTACTTACATCCACCCCCTTATTTGTGTATTTAGTCCCTCCATAGATGTCCCTGCATTTGTCCACAGCTGCCACCAAATATCTTGGAGCACAATGTGGGTATGTATATGTGAGCAAACTTAAAATCAACTACAGGTAGTCCTAGACTTACAACAGTTCATTTTGTGACCATTCAAAGCAACAACGGCACTGAAAAAAAGGAACATGACCATTTTTCACAGTTACAACCATTGCAGTCACATGATCAAAATTCAGATGCTTGGCAACTGACTCATATTTATGACGGTTTCACGTGATCCCCTTTTGCGAACTTTTCTGACAAGAAAGCTCAATGGGGAGGCCAGATTCACTGAAGAATCGTGTTGCTAACTTAACCACTGCAGTGATTCACTTAACGGTGGCAAGAAAGGTAATAAAAATGGGACAAAATTCACTTAACAATTGTTTCACTAAGTAACAGAAAATTTGGGCTCAATTGTGGCCGTACATTCGAGGCCTACCTGTACTTGTTTCAAATCTAAGATTAATTATATACTGGATGATTTAATAGGAACATCTTTATTTATACTTAATTCCTTCTAAATTCTCTGGATAGACAGGATTCAAATTGAGGGAACAGCAGATTTATTGCTCTAGTAGTCGATTCCTGTACTTGGCATGGGGTTGTAGATGAGGTCCAAGCTTTAAGTAGGATGATTCAATGGAAAGGCAGGTAGCAGGGTAGATTTTTGTATGTGTCAGAATTAATATGGGAAACATGAAAATTTCAATAGGCAGGAGTCATTCTACATTAAATATAAAGCCAGCCTCCTTTTCTATACAAACTCTGCAATATTTGAAGGGTGCTCCTTCAAAACAAGTGTCATTCAACTCAATCAAGGTAAGTTATTTATGATATCAAACCATATAGTTAAAATACAGTCCTGCTGAATTGATTCTTTCCATGATTACAACTCTAGTTGGGCAATTTTAACTAGGGCAATTCCACAGACTTTCCAATGACTATCTAGCATACGAAGATAATTTATGTAAATATATGGCACCCTTGGTTACTGATGCACAACAAGTGAAGAAGATGCACTCATTAGCTTGGAATGATTACTGGCATTTGCACATGGCCTGATTGACAGGAAAGGTCATGAATACTCTTACTAAAAGCCTTTCCAGAAAAAAGAGGATCTACCACTGCTTTGTAATTTACAATTGTGCAGCAGAATGAATGTGTTGATGCTTCACATTTACATTTACTTTTTAAATGTATATGTCTTCTCTCTAAGAGCCTGATAATGAGAATATGCCTTCAGTTTATCCCTAAAAAGACACCCCTGTGAAGAAGGATGGACTGAAAGTGAGGAACTGGTCCAAAATCAATCCCATGGTTGAGGATAGATTTGAATCCAGGTCTTGGTCCAGTACCTTAACCACTACCCCACACATTCTCTTTACAATATACATTGTATATTTGATAGAACAAATCATAAGGAGGTTTGCTCAGCGCTATCAACTTCTGCTAGTTAGGGCAAAGTTGAGGAAGTTAAGATTAGTTGTACCCCTTGACCCAAATATCATTCCAATGAGAGGAAGAAAATATTATGGCAACTCCATAGTTTATGCTTATCATAGTAATGTATCCAGATTGCAACGTTTGGTCACAGAGGCTTTCTCTTGTATACGGGAGTATCCCTTGTATAAGGGAGTCCAAAACATTCCAGAACATTCTCTGAATGAGCTTTACTATAATACTGTGATCTTTAAGACTATTGTAGGCCGTTTGGAAGTTTAAGCTACTACACTGAACATCACTGTTTCTCAATATCTACTAATTGTATAGACATATTGTGTATGGAGAGTAAAACAAATAATGCCACCTGTCTTATCAACAGGCTTCTAAACAGCTAGGGTTTGCGTTGCTTAAGACTAGGCCATAACTCCACAGGGATCATCTGATAAGAATTCAAGTGTCTGCTTACCCACAGTAAGAGTTACTGGGGAAAAGTTTGGTTCCAAAGTACCTTCCTGAAACCTTCATAATGTGTCGTGAGGACATGAAACTAATTTGAGCACTTAAGTAAACTATGTATGCCCTTGTTCTAAAAACATTATCCATTTATCAATTTCAGGTCTCTTCCCCAGACTGAGCAGATATGATAGAAGTTCCAAACAGTGTTGATTTGCCACCTGTTAGAAGATTGCAGTTCAGGCTGCATGGGGCTGCCCTTGAAGACAACAGCAACATTATGGTATTCTCTTGATTTTTATATTTCAATATTGTAAGCTATCTAGAGTCTAAGAAATAGGATACATATAAACATACATACATACATACATACATACATACATACATACATACATACATACAATTTCTTAGACTCTAGATAGCTTACAATATTGTTAGCTAGAATCTAGATAGCTATACTCTAGTTAGCTTACAAGATATACATACATACATACATACATACATACATACATACATACAAGTAAGTAAATGCTGTCCATTCAAACCACCCCTTTCTTGCTTCCCACACATGAGAGACTGTGAAAATCTAACTGCACAGTTTGACTATATTCAGAGGTGAGATTCTACCAGTTCGCACCTATTCGCTAGAACCGGTTGTTAACATTCTAAGCAGTTTGGAGAACTGGTTGTTAGAAGAAATTACTGGCCTAATCCTGTAAGGGAGGCAGGAAGGAAACATTCTGGTGTTGCTTATAGAAACTCCATTAACCCTTATTACATTCTTGGCAGGACTAGACTTCCTGTCTCAGGAACTTCTCTGGAGTTTTTTTCCCCTCCTTTGCTGGTACTTTGCTTGTGTGGAGTGACCATTCAAAGTTACAATGGCACTGAAAAAAGTGACTTATGACCATTTTTCACACTTACGACTGTTGCAGCATCCCCACAGTCATGAGAGGCCAGGCAAGGAGATGTGTGCCTCGATGTAAGTGATATTGAATTGGCCACATCCAGCCAATAACATGACCACCAAGCCATGTCCACCCAGTCACATGACCAAGCCATGCCCATCACCTAAGCCACACCCACAGAACTGGTTGTTAAAAATTTGAATCCCACCCCTGACTATATTACCAAAATGGTTGTGTTTGGCTTTCCAGCAAGGCATCACAGTTTGGTGCTATTTATAAATTTTGTTCCCAAGGTTTTAGTACTTTCCTTTCATTGTTTTGGGTGAAGTCAGAGCCCACAGTTGTCCTTCAATTTAAACAAACAAAACAGCTTTTAAATACAACCAGGGAAAGGCCCAGATCTTTATAACAATGAACTGTGCAATTGCTTCTTTCTCAACTCCAACACACTAGGACAGCACATCCAGTCAGAATTTTGCATTTTTACTTCTGAAGGAAGTCCACAATATGATTTTTTTTCCAAAAGGAATTGCAGGGAAAAGCAGAATGAAACTGTGTACTGTCAGTAGAAAGACTGACCGATTGACCAACTCTGCTTTGTTGTTATTTAAAAGAAATATTTTGGGTTATTTTTCTCTTCTGGGAATGAGAGCTGTAGTTAGCCAAAGAAAACGAAACAGAAAATGTAAGGAACCTGGGGAAAACAGCTGATGCAAATGTTTTATGGCAGTGGGGCATGATAGAAACATTCATTCTGTGTTAACAATCTTTTTTATGATTGAGGTTGATGTAAACTTTTGTCTGCTTGGAACAAAGGGTAGGGATAGGTCTATTAAAATGGCCATTTTGCAATCCCGAAGTGACTATAACAAAGGGACGGATGCTTAGAGAGCAAAAGGAGATTGAATTCATGCCACAACAACAGGCTTTAAATCCCAAGATAAGAGGATGTGTGAGAAAAATGGAAGATGGAACTTATTTGAGGATTAGCATAAGTATGAAGAGGTTCTAATCTCTATGAATGGCCATTATAATTAGAATTTCAGGCACATATTAGATGGGGGTCTCTATCTGCACCTTATTTTGATATTATCCAATGAGGTGTTTATATAACATCAAGAAAATATAGAAGAGCTACTGTACTATTGTATGTGTTGGCAATAAAAAAGAAAATTACAATGGTAGGACATAGAACTATGGGTATATTTGGGTAACAATAGGTTAATATATTTTGCAAAGAGTAATCTTTATTTATAGTGAACACCTGCCTCAAGAAACTAAAAAATAAATAAAAAATAATATAAAAGAAAAAAGGAAAGAAAAAAAGTGGAGAAATGAAATCAAGAAATCATAAGATTTGTTTTTGGTACAGATTATGGAACCATGAATTACTGATGTCAAACATACAGATTCAATTTAGAAAATTGAAAGGAACCAAGTATATACCATGAGAGTATAGAATCAGAATATAAGGAGCTATGGGAAAAGAAAACCAAAAGGGGGAGGAGTCAAAATTTCAAAGAGGAAAAGATCCAATTAGCTTTTAGAATAGATTATGGAGCCACTCAGTCTGACAGAAGGGTCATGCTGTGGACCCCATCAATCAAAGAGTTTCAGCTGGTGGGGTCTAGGAGGAAAGCCTTTCCTGCTGTGGCCTCCACACTTTGGAATATCCTGCTGCCTGAGGTGAGGTCTGTCTCCACCCGTTCTTCCTTCTGGAAGGACATTAAAACTTGTCCCTAGTGGTTGGCTTGGGGTACAAACAAGGGCCCTCTATGATGGAGATGGCTGGTGGACTGATAGGAAAAATGCCACAACTGCACCATTTTTGCTTTTAATTTCTTATTTTTGTACCCAATGCAGTTATTCTTTTAATATTTATTATTTTAATTGCAAATAATCCAGAGTCATTTTGCAGAATGAGATAGGTAGCATATAAATTTAAGGAATAAATAAATAATAGCCAGCATGAAAGCCTTGGGTAACAAGGAAGTAGGATTCTTAACACAGGCTTTCAATGTCAAGAAAAAAAGAAAGGACAAGTAAAAATATTGAAGAATAACAGTATACAAAACATTCTGAATTTGAAGCGTTTCAAGCTTGAAATCCCCTGTTCTGAGCTTGATATAACTCTTTCAACCTTGCAGGAGGTATTCCAAGCTTGAATCCAATTTCAAACTTTAAAAAAAAAAAAAAAACGTTTCAAGCTCAGGTGCACAGATGTTTCAGCTCAAAACACTTCTGGATGGCCAAAACAACTTGCTCAAAACTTGAAATACCTGTTTCTAGCTGAAAATAGAGTATCCCAAGTTTCAAAATGTTGCACACCTCCGTTCAGAGGTAAACATGGCAAGAGATCTGATAGAGGCATATGAGGTCAAAGGAAGAGAGAAATAATGTATTGCAATCCATTTTAAAGCGGGCTATAGAGAGGCAGGCAATTTTGATAATAAGCAGTCAAATAGCACATCTCCAGGTGTAGATATATTTATTTAATTCTTTCAAGCTGTAGGAACAAAAACAGTTAAAATGCTAACAGCTCTGTGTCCAAAAATTGTTGAATTGTTGAAGCGGGATGCAATAGGAAACATTAGTGAACTGTTTTAAAATCCCGCTTCCTGAGGAAGAGGAGGAGGAGGAGGAGGAGGATTCCAATATTTGAGGGGCTATCACAAAGATGAGTGGGTAAAACTATTTTCCAAAGTACCAGGAGGCAAAATAAGAACCAATGGATGAAAGATAATCAAGGAGAGAAGCAACCTTGGAGAAATTTCCTAATGATGAGAACAATCAACCAGTGGAATGTCTTGCTTCAGAAGCTGTGGGTACACACACACACACACACACACAACACACATTGTATGCCACCTAGTTACCTCTAAGTGAGATGCAGCATATAAATTTAATAAATAAATAAGCACATATACACATACGTGCACACATATATTAACTGTATGATGCCATATCCTTCTATTTTTGTCTGAAAGTTTCCTCTGGGCTATGTACATTTACACACTCAAACACACACACACACAGAGGCAGCTTTCAGAAAAGACAGAGGGATATGAAATAACACAGCTAATATACGATGGATAATGGAGAGCCTAAGAAATTTTATTTTTTGCATCATTCACTACAGTAGAGCCAAAACATGGAAAGCATTAAAGCTAACATGTAAACTAGAATACCTGATTATCCTTCTGAGAAATCTTTCCCGGGAACAAGAAAGTACAAAAGAACCATCCAATCAGTCTCAGACCAAATAAGGTTGACTTCTCCCTTGAGAAACTCACACAAGTAATGCAATTGGATGAAGGACTAGAAAAAAGGCTATGCTTGGCCAGGTTGAGAGACAGGAAGCAGGCAAGACAATGGACAATGTGAATAGAGAGGATTAAAGAAATGGCTTTGGAAGAACTAAAATGTGGTGCTGGGGACAAGTCAGGACAGCAAAAACTCATCCATTCTGTCACCAACAGATGGGGTTTATTTCATGGCATCTAACTACTAAATAATCAATAAAATATTTTTTTTCTTAGAAATGTTTCTAATCCCATCAATCAAACCAGTGTAATTATTTCATTATTCCAACATTATTTCATTATTCAAACCATACTATAACCCATACCATTTCTTTTGGTTGAGTGCATTTTCCCATGCTTTATTTAAAGCACTGGTTCTTAAATTATTTGACCCAATTATGCCTTTTCCCCATCTCAAATAATGCAATTACCCACTCTTATAAAAGACCCACACTTTTTTGTTTTACACAAGCACATTGGCAATAAGCAGTCACAAACTGGACCCTCAACTCACAAACAAGCAATTACAAATTGCTCCATTACTTCCAGTTTAAGAACCACTGATTTAGAGGCACAAGTATAGTTTGAATATGAGTTTGAAGCCATAATATGGGTTTTGAGTAGCATTATTCGTTTGACTAAAACATTATTCATAAATGGTGATCCACAAGCCAATAGTGCCTTGATTATATTTCCATACAATAAATTAGATTCAAAATCCAATCAAAGTCTATCTAGCCATCTCCCTCTCTCTCTCTCTCCCTCCCTCCCTCCCTCTCTCTCTCCTATCTGCCTATCATCTATCTATCATCTATCTATCTATCCTATCTATCTATCATCAGAGCAAACATTATTCAATATTGACCACTTCCAATTGCTTCTCTGTCTATGCAATAGATGAAACAAGGAAGTTTGGATAGGTAGCAGATACCTATTGCTAATTGTATGAAGATACATCATTACACTGTTGATCAATATCTTATTATCCAGTTCTACAAAGCCCTCCTAACAAGGTTTCATTCGTGACTATTTCAGGAGAAGGCTTTAATTCAGTGGCAAATCATGCTAAGCCGTATATACCCTGCTCTACTACTGTGTGTGGGCATTGATATGGGATATTTGGATGGGGTATTTCCACATAGTTCTCTTATACCTGGCTGTGACCTGAAGAGTTCTTGTATGCTGTAAGGCACAGGTGTCAAACTTGCAGCGTCACGTTGCCATCGCGTGATGTTTTGCGATGTTTTTCCCATTTGCAGAGCTGGGTGGGTGTGGCCTGCGCGTGACACATCCAGCCCATGGGCCACCAGCTTGACACCCCTGCAAGGGATTCAAATATAATAGCACTTCATGTATGATGCACAGTTGTTTTGGTAAAGGAAGGAGTAGCGCATAAAAAAGCTTTTTGAACAAACTGGTGGCCCAAGAGTTGCAACTGAAAGAAAAAATATCGCTATGACAACAAGGCGCAAGCACTGCTGCTATCGGCCAAGGGAATCCACAGTGGGGTGGCTGCCATCTTAACTTTTTTGGCACCTCTCCTCCCTCTCTATTTCCCTTTCCCCCTTCCTATGGTCACCCAGACTCCAGGCATTCTCAGAGGAAAAGCAGATGACTTCTGGAAATCTCTGAAGTTTTTAATGAACTCCAAGATTTTCTACATTTGTGTTCTAAAATCTTCCTAGGCTATAATTCACTTCCTGAGGGAATAAAATCCCTCAGTGGGACTCCTAAGTAAATACTCCAACAGACTGTTTTATTACAGCGAGGTTTTGATCTTTAAGGATCGAAACAGTTTTACTACTTCTCCGAAATACAAATATAAAATCCGTCTTGACCAAAATATTCTTTGCCTTAACCAACAGACGCTTTGAGTACAACAGATTTTCAAACCAATTTGTCTCACTTGTACAAACATGCACTTTTGAGGGGGGGGGGGAATTCAGTTTATGGCCTCAAAAGTTGTTTCTTCTTCCAGGGCTGGTTAGATTTCTCTTTATGTAAGTTATGCAAGTTTTGTTTTTTTTTTTTGAAAAAAGAAAAAAAAAGAAAGAAAAACCATCTAATCAACATTCTGTTTGAAAGAACACTAGTAACTCTTTTGGCATGTAGAAGAGAACAAAAAGAAATGGGGTAGATTCATCCTGGATGTCAGACAGCATTTGCAGTATTATTTGGATATTGTAGGTTAGGAAGACACTAACCCAATCCTATTTTTAAGACCTGCCTCATGCAAAAACAAAAACAAAAACCTACCAAGTTCAGGAGGAGCATTGTGTGAGAAAAAAAACTACAGAAACAGGCTTGCATTCTTTTTCCATGTTTAAAATGACATGCTGTACTTGGCAGTTGTTCAAGTTTTGACTTCAGCTAAGAGGCTCTGCGATGCCCAGCAGCAACAAGGTGACTTAAGGACAAAGAAGCCAGCTGGGCTTCCTCACTAAGAGGCATATCCAGATTTTCACCTCTCTTTACTAGGCCTAAATATAGGACAAGTGCAATGATACTAGAGGGGGAAAGGAAGGTAAATAAAAGGAGTGGGGGCGGGCTGGAGAATGGGGCTCTGTTTTTGCTTTAGCTGCAGTGCAAAAAGTGTTCTTGCTAATGCTAGCTTAATTCTAGCTCTGTTTGGTGACAACTGCATACATTCCACGAGAACCAGGAAACAAAATGTGTTACCCAAACCTATACTGAGAATTTAAAAGCAAGTTTTCTGCCAAAATGGTTACGGTGGCAGCCTGCTACATACTAATCAGCTGCCACAGTAGACATTCCCCACCAGTCATAATAGGCCAACAGATTAGATTGCTGCCCATCTTTAAGGTGACTGCCTACCTTATCGTTTGGCTCTATTTTCCACACTAGCAACACAAATGTTTCCAAACAAAGCCATTCATCCTTTTTTTACTTTAAAAGGTGCCCATGGAACTCATGCAGAACCTAGAGACATTCTTGTAAAATAAAAATTATGTAACTTTCTCAATTTAAAATAAAAGAAGAAGAAGAGTTTAAAAAAATTAAATTGTCCCCCACACTAAGGAAATCCTTGATGGTCAAGTTAACACCAAGCAGGTGTCAGGCTGCTATCTTTGCTGTAAAAGACTTGGGAGACACTGAGGGACTTCTTTCAGTGCAGTTATTTGACATTTCTCCAAAGCTTCATAGGTTTTATAACCTTTGAAACTGTCCTTGGATAGTCAAAATAAGGATGTGCAGCTAAGAATTTCTTAGGAGCCTGTTAGGATTATCTTTCTTATGGCCTGAGGAGAAGGTGAAGAAAAGATCATAGTACAGCAGAACTGGTGGTGGCCAGGTGCAGCTGGAAAAAATACCTTGAAAAAATTGCTTGAAAAAATTGCTTGAAAGGAGCAACTGGAAAAAATTGCTTGAAAGGAGCAACTCATCTATTTTGAAGTATTAATGATGAAGTAAAGTTAGTGACAGGAGAGATACATCATCCAGTATTATTAAGTAATCAAATATCAAGCTATTCCTGCTGAAAAAGTTTGCAAACGTCAAACACTAACTGAAAGTATAATTAGACATCTTCTTGTTGAGAATGATTGTTAACTGAATGCAGGGACACTCCCCTTACAAAATAAATTGTTCACCAAACCACTGCAGTGTAGTGCAGTCTTTCTCTTGGACATGAAAGTGATAGATTCATAACTCAAGTGCAGCTATGAAATTCACTGAGTATCTGCCAGTCATTATTGTTTTCTATCCTGTTGGGCAACCATCCAATATATCAAATCCCAAATTTCAAGAAATTATATGAAGTAAAGGAATTAAACCTGAGTCAGAAAAAAGGGAAGTGTTGAATGAATGGAAGCCTCACTTTCTAAACAAAGATCTCCAAGTGTTCTCCAATCACACTGATTTGTAGACAGTTGTTGAGTCTTGTATTAAGCTTTGCTTTACTCTGATCTTCAGTGTTTGTTATTTTTCTCATCCGAGTATAGGCATGTCATAAAAGCTTTGAAACAATGAGAGGAGTTGTTTCTTTGTTTTGTTGGTTCTTTGAGCATTTTAACCAACCATCATTCTTCCAACCCCTCTCTAGCTTTTCAAACCTTTTCTGAAAATCTTTCTTCTTCCATCCCAACACATCCATTCATAACTTGATTTTTTAGCTTTCATGTTTGGTTGCTGCTGTCTCCCTGTTAGAATGGAGTTATATGGATTCTACCAGAGGAGGTATTCAGCAGGTTCTGGTCAGTTCTGGAGAACCGGTAGCGGAAATTTTGAGTAGTTCAGAGAACCGGCAAATCCCATCTCTGACTGGAGATTTTACAGTATCCTTCCCCTGCCATCCCCACCAAGCCACGCCCACAGAACCGGTAGTAAAAAAATTTGAATCCCACCACTGGATACTACCTTTTCCCTGTTCTGTGTTAATCAGTCTTTTTTAAAATTAATGTGCACTATATCATTTTTTCCCCACTATTTTTTTTTTTACAAATTCCAGAGCTCTTCTCACTCTTCCTTTATGGTATGTGACCTCTCACCTTGTTGTGAATTACATTTAGCTCACTGTGATTGGTGCACAAGAAGAAGCAGATTTGTTACTGGCATCGTCCATCTTTTAACCATGATCACAGTTGGCAAGCAAGAGAGGGTTTTTTGGAACACACAAGGCAGTTTCATTCCCATTCTAAAGATGCTGCTGGTAGCAACTGACTGATTTCCAGTGCAAAGCGATTTCTCTCCTGAGAAAAGGCAAAAGTAGGGGTGAAGGTGGGATTGTATCCCTGAAAATGGAATATCTGGTACTGGAAGAAAACAGTGAAAGACTCTGTTGGAATAGATAGTATACTTGGTTTGGTTACTCTGTCATTTAGCAAAGAAATATTCTTCGTGGCCCAGATGTTTCCTTTGATATAATCTCAAGTGAGGGTCTGCAGGAAAAACAAAGGGAACCCTTAACAGATAAATAGTTGCTTCTTATCCTGTTCAGTCCCTCTATTCCAACATTGAGAATCAGATGCTGTCCCTGGAAATAAGTCTCTGGAGTTGTAACTATGCATAATAAGGTAAGACAGGAAATATCCTAACCCCTCTACTTTTAAATTTGAATATCAACCAATAATCTCTCTATTTTGGAATCTCTTTATCTCCACCCTTCACCTCCCTATATTAAAGGCCATGTGCTTCCAGCTTGGATATGCAAATGACATGATCATGTCCATCATCCAAGCAGGAATGAGAAGGCTTTGGCTTCTTGTTTGTACAGAGGAAATAATATTTTGAATTTTGGTGACTCTTGAGAGAGGTTCTTGAGAATTCCATGAACAGTCAAAAGAACAAACAAATGAACACTGAGCAAATCAATCGGAGTTATTGCTTAATGCACAAATGACAAGATTCAAATTGTCATATTTAGGATACATTGTGTGGAAACTCAATGAGAAGCCTATAATTCTGGGAAACATGGAAGGGGAGGGAAGAAGAATATGATCAGCGTCAAAATAGATGTATTCATGAGTCCAACAATTGGGGCACTGTAGCGGGACCTGAAGGACCAGGTTGGGGATAAATCATCCCCCAAAGATTTATCTGGTCACTGATCATCTTGGAGAAGATCTATGTGGTCACTAAAAGTCAACATCGATTTGATGGCAGAAAGTTGACGCCAGTCACAAAATATTGTACATAATTGCCACATTTCTTGCCAAATGCAATTTTATATACCAGTTTGTACATAGAAATATAGGCACTTAATTGTTTACAGATGTATTTTTATGTAAGTGGCAACCATGTCTTGAAGTGACATCTTATTTTGAGAAAAGGAAACAAGTTAGAGATGCATGTCTAAGTTTTAAAAAATCGATACGTAAAGAAATTTGGCAAGCAAACTTTAACTCATCCTCTTGGCAGGGTTTATGCAAACTGCAAAGTTCATCCAGTTTGTCACAAAGTAAAAAGAGAAACGGGGGGAGAGAGGACTATTTATGGATTTCCCATGGTAATTATGGAAGGTATAAAACTCTAGGTTCCTAAATTCATTCTGGAGTTAAAGCAGTTGCCTTCCAAAGTGGGAAATCAGGATCTTATGATTGATAACATATTCTTATTGTTGGTTTCTACAGAATTCTTCTGATGCTAAAACATGGAGAATATATGAAAACTAATTACAATCATTTGATCTTCTTGGGGAGAGCGCAAAATATACATATGCTGTAAATTATGGTCTTATTGTGAATATTTTTGTTCCTTTAACAGTGTTTTCACATATACATCATGAATATTGTTTTCCTTTTCTGGATTTATAGTCTTTAATTTCCTATGATAGTTGATATCTGGCTGTATTTAAGAATTTACTCCTGCTTGAATACAAGCCGCTGTTAGATCCTATCCTTTTCTTTCAATTTATACTTTTTATTTTTGTTTGCCAGGAAAATTCTATTACTCTCCATTGCCTGATTAAAACTAAATATTAAAGCTCTTCCGGAGCAAAGAAAAATATTTTATAATGTCAACCATATGTTAACATTAGATGAAAACAAACAGTTTTCTGCACTGAATATAGGACTGTCAAGTTGTTTGGGTAGAGAAAAATGTTAGGGTTTTTTTTTTTTAAACTATTGCAAAAATGCCACCTTCTTAATGGACATTCATGCTTTCTGCACCTAATAAAACACGCAAGGCTTTTGCATTTTAGTCAAAATGTATTAGCAACCCTCAACAAAGATGGAAGAGGACATCAAGTTCCATCACGTACACTAATTTATGATTTTAACCGATACTTCAAGGTCACAGTGTCCAAGATATCTGTATAATACAGTCATTTAACTGTTTAATGTTCTCAAATAAAAGTTTGACCCAGCTTTCCTCATGTGCATCAAATATACGGTGGGTTTTATTTCCAACTTTTTACTGCCTGATATAAAAAGAGAGAGCTTCTCTTCCAGCAAGTCCTTCTTTAGCTGTTTAGATGGATATCATGTTTCAGCCTGGAAAACTGCTTTTTCCATAACATACACTGGACTTCTTACATATTTGAGTTGGGTAACCAACTCAACCAACAACCAACTCAGCACCAAGAACTCCACAGTTCAGCCCTGAGCTATATTTATAGTACTTACTGTGCTCGCTTCTACTGGTATCAAGAACAGTTTAATTTGTGAATTGGTCCACTTCTATCTGGCATACATGATTTAATAATTAACAAGTTATAACTTTTATTGATCCAGTATCCAAATCCTGGGAGCAGGCCTTAGAACTTCATTTTTTTTTACAAGTCAAGTGCATCTGTTTTGAGAACCAACTTAAGCGAGACATTTTTAAGTTTCTTAGCCACTAATCATGCAAATGGAGAAGTATCAAGATGAGACTGCTCTTAAAAGCTCCATTGGCAAGTCTGAATTTCTTGATCTGATGAAAAAAAGATTGGACATATTCATGAAGGACAGATCTAGTAGATCTGACTACCATGCTATCGGAGAGCTGTGGAATAAAACAATGGGAGCATGATACAGTTCCATTTCCTGCTTCTGGCTGGTCATGTAAGAAACAAAATGATGAAATAAGTTGGTTCTTGGCCTGCTCTGTTTATTCTTTTAATGTTATTTTTCCCTCTGCTACAATAATGCTCACCTGGTCATGAACCATTACAAATGGACATTCTGACTTTATCAACTTTAATACATATCGGTACAATCTCCCCCCCCCAAAAAAAAAAAATCAGTAAAAAATTTGACATTTGTTGATAAGCGCAATGTAATAGTTCTGAGAAATCATCAGAAATAGCCAAAGTACCAAACCAAGAAAGATACAAGATATCAGCAACCGCTTCTTGGCAAAACTGGAGCAGGAAGGGTTTAATCAGCATTTGTAAAATAACACTATAAATATAACCAGATATCTAGGCAATTCTGTGCCCTTTCTACAAGATTTCTCTATAACCCAGTGAGCAAACAAATTTTATTTGATAAATTTCTTCCTCTGAGACACACACATGCTAAACAAAGTTGATCATTGACTTGAGACTTTACCAGTGATTTTAGTAAAACTCAACCACATTAACTATGTCAAGAAACAACTTTTGGGAATACAAATTCCCTGTTCACTTCCTGCAGACCAGTCTGGTCTCCCAGAGCCTTTGTATCAGGAGAATACTGGCAAGGCTTCATTAAAATCCCCATTGATCAGTCAGGAAGCAGTAGACATGGCTTGATTATTATTATTATTACATGGTGTTTTTTAATTAGACAGTATTTTGGAGGTATATTCTGTGCATTCAAGCTTTGGCATAGAGTTTTGTTATAGCAAGACTTATTATAGTGGCTTTTTTTCTCTTATTTTTCTTAAAGAATTGACATTGTGACTTTGGAAATTATCCCCCAATTAATTGGATTTGTTATTTGACATGTTGGTAATCCACAATAGCCCAGGTTGCCACAGTGCTCTCCTATACCACTTCTGACTATGGTTTGGTGCCCATATAACACACTGGACTCCTCTATTGATCCAATCTAACATGTGATGCAAACTTAATCTAAGTAATAATTTTTGCTAAAGCTTTGTTTACTTGAGTAATAACTAATTCTTCCAGTTCTTCTCCACAAGAGCATCTCTTCAGTTTTTATACTTTTAGTAAATAGTACTTTCTGCCTTTTCTCTGTAATCATAAGAGATTTGTTCCAAAACTCAGACAGCTGTTGCTTTAATTACATTTCTGCCTTTTGATAAACTGCCAATTCACCAATTACCAAATCCATCATTTTGAAATTTTCCCATAATTAAGCATTACCTTCCAGCATTACTTTGCTCCCATCATTAAACACTATTTAATTTTAAATACCTAGAGTACATAAGAAGGTCCAGTTATGGATTTGTCTCACTGGCTTCACTGTTTAAGATGGAGCAAGTAACAGAATAAATTGTGCAAACCAAAAAAAAAATGTATACTAATTTAGGTTAATTTTAAAGGCCACCGAAATCAACTCTCATGAATCTGGTTTCTGTAACCTGTTTGATTAAAAATAAGGGAAGGATTGTATAATTTTTAATGAAAATTTCCCTGTAATAGTTACAAACTATTCAAAAGTCTTGGGAAAATACATTAGTAGCCATGAAAGACTTCAGCAGAATAAGTTGATATAAACACAGAACTCTATATAATTTACATCAATATTCCAAACTTACAAGAAAAAAGTAGACCTGTATGTTGCAACAAAGGACTGTTGTAAAATACATGAGAAACATTTCCAAGCTCCCAAATATTTGTAATTGTGACTAAGATCTTGAAGACAAAAGAGTTACAAAGTAGTAGGGGATTGCAAGTAAATGATGAAAGTTTCCAAAACTAATGCAAATTAAAACAAATTAATTTTCAGTCTTAACAGAAACTGGGTTCAGTGAAGTATTCCTATATGTTTGAAAACCTAATTCTCAACAATATACACTTACACATATAAAATCCATTCCTATAGATCAGTCTGAAATTGCCATAGCTGTGTGTCCTTGAAAACATCGTTTTCAGCAAATGAACATCAATTTTAGACAATAAAAACGTATTGTTGCCACTGGGCCCATGGAAAGTCTTATACTTTGTAACCATTTGATCATGGCCCTTAAGGGAGAACTCAAAACAGCAACAAACTTTGGATGAATGTAAAATTGAATTAAATTCTGGGGAGGGGGGAGTCAATCAGGTAGAAGAGAAATACAAAATGGAAATGTGTAGTGAGATTTAAAGCAATGTTTACAAAGAACTTAGAGTTTCCAGTGCTGTCAGTCTAAACTTGTATACAGGTAGTCCTTATTTATTTATTTATTTATTTATTTTATTTATTTGATTTGCCAATTGTTTACAAGATAATAAGTATAAGTGTATACATAGTTGTGAATACATGAAATGGGTACATATAAGAAAAATAAAAGAAGAATAAGAGAAACAATAGGACAGGGACGGTAGGCACGTTGGTGCGCTTATGCACGCCCCTACAGACCTCTTAGGAAAGGGGTGAGGTCAATAGTAGACAGTCTAAGGTTAAAGTTTTTGGGGTTTGGGGAAGAAACTACAGAGTCGGGTAGAGTATTCCAGACATTGACCACTCTATTGCTGAAGTCGTATTTCCTGCAATCAAGTTTGGTGCGGTTAACTTTGAGTTTGTATCTATTGTGTGCTCTTGTGTTGTTATGGTTGAAGCTGAAGTATTCATTGACAGGTAGGACATTGCAATGTATGATTTTATATACCATGCTTAAATCAGACCGAAGACGGCGTAATTCAAGGTTTTCTAGTTCTAGAATTTCAAGTCTGGTGGCCATTCCACGTTACTCCTCGAGAATGAGATTTATGACCAGTCCTCAAAGTTGTGGCCACTGCAGCATTCCTGAAGCCACATTATTCTGATTTGGGCAACTGGCTCACAATTATGATGTGATCATCACTTGCAACCTTCACTACCAATTTCCAACAAACAAAAGGCAACAGGAGCTCAAGTCATGGTCATATGACTTAACAACTGTGTCTAATTTGTTTTAAAACACAGCCAAAACTTTTGTAACTGCAGTCATAAGTCAGTATGGTCACATGATTTTTCACTTTCTGACCATGTTACTTAGTTCACAGTCCTTACTGAGAATTACCTGTAATGTTAATCCCTATTGCCATAGAATTATGAAACACTGCTATAGCATGCAAGTCTTTAAAACATAGTACAAAGTATTATGCCAAATCATAGTTGGGAGAGGGTGTTAGTCAGAATGCTTAGTCAGAATAGAATCTTTGATTTGCTCAGTTGCTTCCCAAATTGAATGCAAGGAATGAAAGGGGAAAGGAAATTATTTTATTAATTTCAAAAATACATCCTTGTCCTTCAGATGTTCCAAAGCCCTCAGAGAATTGGGGAAAGTGAGCACTGAGAAGTATTAAATCCATTATGCTCTCCTAATTAATTCTAATGATTCTAAAATGTATTCTAAAAATAAATGTAACTTGGAGAATTTCATAAGATAAAAAACTCATTTATTGGGCAAAATGGTTACTAAAGACAATGAAAGTTGCAAAAGGGTAAGAATAAATTTTCTAATTCTCCAAAACTTTACCTCAAGCAAGATGATACAAAAAGCAGAGGTTAAGGGACAAATTGGAAAACCTAAAAATTAGGCTAAATATTGTGGCCATTAGGTCTGCAGTTTAAAGTCAGTTTCAAAATACATAAAGTCCACAACTTATCATAATTGAGACCAGGAATATCCATTACTAAGTGAAGCAATCACTAAGTGAGTTGTGCTCAATTTTATGACCTTTTTTTTGCCACAGCAGTTAAATAAATCACATGGTTATTAAGCAAATCCAGCTCCCCCCATTAACTTCATTTGTCAGAAGCCCCCTGGGAAAGTCATAAATGGCAACCACATGACCCCGGATCATATCTACTGTAGGAGGTTGGCACCCACTCTTCTCCTAGAGGGGTGAAATGTCCTGAGAAGTGTTGGGAGGGCGGAGTATTTCCCCTGAGGGGAATGGAGGCTCGGAGACTCACCTCAGAGAGGCAGAGGCTCAGCCCCCCACCCCACCTTTGCTGATGGGCCATAAAGGCCTGGGCCAGAGGACTCTACATAATAAAGGCCTCTACCCATCTCACCACCTGGCCTGGGAAGACTGTATCAGCCAACACTCAGGTGAAGCCATGTGATCCAAACAAAGCCTACAGTTAGTTAAGACCCCTGCCCCTGGGACAGCCAATGGGATACATTTCTTGTACAAGAACAGGAAACACTAAGGTGGGGCCCAACAGAGGTTATATAAGGGTCTCTCAGAATCTTGGCCCACCCTTCTTTCCCTTCACCCAACATCTTGAAGCATGTGATCATCTTTTTCACTTTGGAGCTCCAAGCCATGCGGTCCTATCCACCATTAAACCATCTTTCCAAACAGTCTCCATGTTTCCAGTGTCTTTTTCCCCACTTGGAACTGAACCCTTACAACACTACCATTATAAATACATGCTGGTTTCCAGGTGCTTGATCATGTGACTGCGGGAACTCTACTTTCAGTAGTCGGTTAAATGAAAGATCATATAGTTAGCACAGTTAGCTGGGTGTAGACGTATTAAATCAAAAAACCATGGTTCAAAAGAAAGATATGGTAGAATATCACAAGCCACTTTTTATTCCAGAAGAATAACTTCCGGAAAATACAAGTTTTGCACATCTAATTTATAAATACATTAGCCACTAGTAGGAGTTGCAGGCATTAAATTACAATTAGCAATCTGGGAGGGGGGGGAGAGGCAATAGCTTTCCTTAAACTGGAAAACAAAAAACCTCCCATGACTTGAATTAATTTTTAAACTTCAGTTGGTTTTTGTATTTAAGCCCTGTAAACTACTCTTCTTCAAAGAAAATAATTAAAAGGCAAGATAGCGAGATCCAGAGTCATTAGGTTATCTTATCAGAAAATCCAGCTTGGGCCATTGGGAAACTAGTCTAAGGCTTTGTTAAAAATGGTTTAAATATATTGATCAAATACACAATGAAGTTTCACAGGAGAAAAGAGGAACAAATGCAGTCATGAGGAACATTTATTCAGCTGAAGCTTATCTATGTACCAGAAGCCCACAGACAGAAGCTCCAAATGGGGTTTGTGTGGCTTCCTTGATTTTCTCCAAATGTTGTCACCAAATTGTGGTTGGAAGAAATTTCCTGAGTTCGTTCCCAACTGGGACACACCACAGATGCTGAGAAGAAATGGATGCAGAAGCCAGCTGCCAGAAAGTGGAATTCTAAAAGAATTAAAAATGTAGGAAGGCAAGAAGCAAAAAGTAACACAGCTGGAGCATTCCTGGCTTGCAAGCAGCTTGGAAATGTGAATTTGAGCCTTTTGTGCTTAATTCCCCTTTGAAGCTCCTGCAGCTTGATGGGTTTTGATGGGTTTATGATTGTCCTGGGTTAACTGTGTTAATCTTGGTCCCAAGTCTTTTGTTTTTCTTGTCTTTGGGGTTTAATCCTGTCTGGGACAAGAAAAAGGGAATTTCGGTTTACATTGGAGAGTTTATTTTTAGCCTCATTCCCCTTATCTTAATGGCTTTACTTAAGTGATCAGCTTTGTTACATTTGTAACAGCCATTAGCAGGCTGCTCTGAGTTCTCCTTTCAGCTGGTGCTTCCTGGTTTTCTTAAAGGGGGGAAGGGCTGGCTTCAGTCTCTTGGCACTGTTTTCTGAGGTTTCTGGCGCTGTCCTTTTGGGATGTACTTCCCACATTGTATTACTAAACAAGCAGAAAGTAAGATTGTCAGTGCCTTGATAGGCAAGGAGGGAAAAAAAGGTTAGGTTACAGAATATTGGAAACTCAGTATGTGTACCTCAGCTCTTATTCATCAATGAATATATTCAGGTGGGGCCTCTTGATTGCATATGATCCTCTTTCTAATGAAGAGGAAGTAAATTGTTTCTTTCATTCCACAAAAGCAACCTTCTCCTTCTACTACAATATTTTAAAAATAACTATTTGGGTTCCTGGGTTCACATTTATTTATTTTTTAATGTGGTACAAGATTATTATTATTAAGGCTATTCAGGAATAATCATGTCAATTTAGTTTTAATTATAATTTATATTTTAAATTTAATCAGATTTAACTTTTGCTCAGACTACATTTTGGAGTGTGACTTTCAGGGCGTCCTTTAAAAAAACTGTCCTTCAATCTAGAGAGAAGCAAAACAACACACTACAGCCCTACCATTCACAATAAGATGTAATATAATATATCTTTGACTTTAAAGAATTCAAAGCTGACAATAACCATTTTGGTTGGGAATAATGTGATTGATAGTGCCAACATATTTGGAGGCCCAAAGTTGGACAAGACCAGTCAAGGCATGCAGCAGAAATATACTAGAAGAGGTTGCTTGATTAAGGACACAGGGGAGGAATAACTAATGTTAATCTTACATCTTAAGATATATGAGCCACCACCGTTTAAGTAATTCTTTTTAAACTATTGACTAAATCAGATAATATTCATTGCATTCCACTTGAAAAAGAATTACAAATCCTCTTTAATATTTTTGCGTGACTTTGAGTAAGTATGAATGTATGCCTTTAGTAAGAGATGGTTTTAAATATTAGACACAAGCAGCTACAAGTAAGCCTGATTCATGCCAGCCCACTGTGGATCAGATGCAAATTTTAACACATACATGAAACTGGAAAGCAAAGATTGACAAAGAATATTATTTTGAAATCTTTCCCACGAGGTTCATTTGACATTAACTATGTGTTCAGCTTTCTTAGCCAGATGGAATTTGATGTGAAAACAAGCCAAGCTTTTCCAGTCCTTTAGAGATTATCCCTCAGCACTATCTAGTCCAGGGGTGTTGAAGTCCACAAGTCTTAAAGTTGCCAAGGTTGGACACCCCTGATCTAGTCCAATGGATATCTTTTCAATTATGATGGAAACTTATAAATTTTATCTATAAGCATGAGTAAAAGTTGCCAGGCTGATGAACTTTATAACACAGACTTTGTCCAATAGATGACATATCACCTTGTGTTTACACAACACGGAAGAACAGTGTTGACAAAGGATGACAAACTATATCCCTAGAGACTTTCTGTGAGTGCTGTGAGCAGCAACTTGAACTGTCACTGGTGAGGCACAGCAGTAGATCTAAGAAAGCTGCCCTTGATTTCCACTGACAAAAGCTCATAAACTGACTTCTCCTATCAGTATTCTCTGGAAGTAACATGTAGGAAATGCTAGGACTAAACTTGAAATTTATCACAGATAATGTTCCAGAACAAAATGTAACCATAGATTGCTTCAATTAATTTTATTAATTGAACTTTATTAATGTTTCAAGGATTGCCATTGTTTTCACTAAGAAATATGGACCCAGGCAACCAATATCTTCAGTATTTCTGTAAGTTGAGATACATGACTTCTTTGAAACAATCCTTCTTGTTCTGTATTAACATACTCCAAAGACTGAATTCCTATTGGTCTGCACTGACAGCAATCCGATTGGTCTACTGAACGACAGTGATTGGCCCACTAAGAATCAACCGCGATTGGTCGAGCCGATCGCAGGAGATTCAAAGACCTGTCATTGGCTGGCGAGCCGTGAGCAATTCCTATATGAAGGGCTGCCGCGGCTCCAAGATCTTGTACAGATCTTAACATAAAATAAAGAGCTTGAAGTACACTGGTCTCGCGTCTCTTTTGTACCCGATCTAACACTTCTTAAGGCCAAACCACAAAAAAAAGTGAGAGCTTTATTTTTCCTGTAATGTCTTGGGGAGGGGGAGAAACTTATGGTTAGTAACCCTCTTGCTGGGGCTTATCAGTGCTCGAAAATTATTTTTCTGTCTCTCCAAAATTATAAAGTAGGAAACACTAAAATACACATGTGTGTGTGTGTGTGTGTGTGTGTAGCAAAAGAGAGAAAAAAATATGGAGTAGTAAAGTAACATTAGAGGATAATTAATAGTATACCATAGATGTATACAAGTTCATATCCAAGCTGTGTTTTTGCACTTTTAAGAGACCTACAATCTTCATACTAGGATCAAACAGGACCATTTTTGCTTGTGGTTTTGCTGGACTTCTGGTTGTCTTTGATCTCATCTCACAGACTAGGAGCAAATGTTCCCTTTGAACTTTTGACCTTATGGCTAGCCTTTCTATCTGCAAATGAGAATGACATGGATAAATAAGAATGATATTTTACTGGCATATAACAAAATCAGAATGATGTTGAAGGAAAGAAATGCATGAACAAAAACCAACTGAAAGTATGAATTGGCTCTTGTTCTCATCATAGTCACCAAATTTACACACATCTAGCTTTCACTAGCCTTTCCCATCTTCAGTGCCCTCCAAACTGTAGATTACCTGGCTGGAAATTATAATGATGATGTGCCATCAAGTCAATGTCATCTCCTTTATATCAAAACCTAGATATTTTTCCCCAGGTCTATCTGTCCTCAGGGTGGTCCTGCAGCTGTCTCCACTGTAATTGAGTCCATCCACACTATGATTGATCAGTTCCATTGTATAGCAAATATCTTCAGATATTCCATCATTCCCTCTACTCTTTTGATTTAGCAATGATCAAAGTGCTGGTCTAACTTCCTCTTCTAGTAGTAGAAATTCTTGCATATAGAGAATGCCTTCCTATCTAGGATGCTGATATTTCTAATATGCAGAACTTCAGTCCTTCCATCTTTTTGATCTTTAAATTAGTTACTATCTGTCCATTGGCATTCTTTAACACACCAATTCAAAGTTGAAACCACCTTCTGAGTTCAGAAATCTCTTTGTCTCTTTTAATAGCTCTCTGAAATTCTTTACTAAATTCTTTCATCAGGTTTTTATTGGGTTTTTTTTTTTTTTTTGGCTTTGGCTTTTCTTCCAATCTTGACTATTTCCATTATTATTTTTCTGACAATCAATTTACTTTTTCTGTTACTTGGTCTTTGACAGTCTCTTTTTACTATTCATCCTTAACAACTTCTTCACTTTCATTCCACAGTCCTCTGCTTCCTTTTCAGTGAGGTTTAGCACTTTAATTTCTGATGTTGTCCTTGAAAATGTTCTCCTTAAGTATATCATGGAAATTGGTAGGCTTTTTATAGTTTAGCTTGGAACTTGGACATAAGCAGTTCTTGATGTATGCAAAGTCACTCACTGAACATGTCTGTTTCAACGGAGTTCATCCATCGACCTGTAATATAGCCAGTTTGATTTTTTTCCCATCTGATGATGTCTGTATATGTGTCATTTTTATTATTGGAAGACTGTGCTAGCAATGGCAAAAATTAATAAATCGCTATCCTGCTTCATAGTTTCCTAAGCCATATATTACAATTACATTTTCTTTCTTAATATTTCCAGCTGTTATCCCCATTAGGTAGATTCCTAGAACATCAACCTATGACATTGCTGCCAAGTATAGTTTCCTGCTAGGTTTAGCTGGACAGTTGCAATGACTATAATATTTTCAGTGACTCTACTGGGAGCCTATACTCTGGCAGGTATTCCCAGTATTCTTTGCTCACCCATCCCAGAAATATACACCGTCATCACAGTGAGGAAACACAACAGAATTTGATGGAGGTCATCTCACATTTGCCAGATTTAATCACCCAGACCCTGAAGAACCTGTCACCCAGACCCTGAAACAACTGTCTGGGAGATAGGAACTTCTATCTCACCATTCCTCACTCTATGAAGTGGAATGACACTCTAAAAACAAGTATGGAGTGGACTTCAGGGAAGATGTTTCCCCTCCCATAAAGTTTGCCTCCTTAATGTCATCCTGGCCACAGTTCCTAGGCCAGAATTGATGCATTCAATTGAATTGCATTGTTTGGAGTTTAAATGGACAAATACTTTAAAATATATAGGTAAAAATAGTGCCTGAAGAAGGACTGAGTCCCTCATGTGTTCTAAAATTAGTTTTTGATGGAACAATATAAGCAAGTTCGATTGTTTCTAGCACGTTCTACATACTACATTATTTATTTAGGTTTTATTTCTCCCATTCATGCATATGGTTGTCCTGTTTTTAATTCTATATTATTTTTAACTGTTCTGTTTTGTTTGATGGTTAGACTCCTTCAGCATCATTGTTTGAATGTTAAGGTGAGATCAAAGAAATAACCGAATAGTTTCAAATAGTTCTATACAATGTAGTTGTATATTTCATCTGATTTTTAAAAAGCAATTGTATCCCCTTCCATTTTACACTTATTATATGTATTTTAAAGATGGTTTTAATGAGGCATTTAGTTGAAAGCATTACCAAACCAAACCACCTCTTTGAAGCTACGTACCATTTCAATTCTTATGTTCCTAAATACATGCCTGGGTTTCAAAATCCAACTCTTCCAACATCTCTTCACCTGTTTTCTATTGCTCTTATGAGTCAATACTCAATTTTATTATACAGGGTAGTCCTTAACTTAGAACCATTCATTTAATGATTGTTTGTAGCTACAACAGCAATGAAAAAAGTGACTTATGACCATTTTTCACACTTACGATGCTTGCATCTCCATAGCCACACAATCAACATTCAAACACTTGGCAACTGGCATGTATTTATGGTTGCTGTGTTCCAGGGTCATGTGATCATGTTTTTCAACCTTTTGACAAGCAGTATCTATGGGAAAGCCAGATTCACTTAACAATCATGTTACTAACATAGCAACTCAATGATTCACTTAACAACTGTGGCAAGAAAGGACACAAAATGTGGCAAAACTCATTTAACAACTGATTGGCTTGGCAACAAAAATGTCAAGTTCAAGTGTGGGTTGTAAGTCGATGACTTTAACGTCCCAATAGATAAAGGGTAAGATCTATGGTTCAATTTAAATTATTTTTGGCATAAACTGTGTTTGAGGAAGACTGAGAAAACATTCTTCTACCACATCAAGATGCCGATGGAGTTTTAAATGAAAGGTAGATATGGTAAGTTGCAAGTGCCATGGCAACAAAAGGGAACATGTGTATGATAGGATTGTGCACCGCATTTGAAGCATCCCTCTTTCAAATGTTGTGTCCTATGGAAGCCTTGTGTGGCTGTCCCCAATAGTCTGCACCTATGTAAGACTTACAGAAATGCAGATCGTTTAATACTTCAAGAACTGTTTCTTTGCATCAGTGCATTCCAGAAAGCTGCCAGTGGCCTACTGAACAAAAAAGCTTCATCATACCTCAGAACCTGTCAGTTTGCCATGAGTGCACCAGGCTGAGGTTGGAGCATGACCTCAACAAACTAGAGATGGAGTGATTGAAGCATGGACAGGCCAACATCACTTATGGCTTCCTTGTTCTTCACAGCTGCAACTGTTTTTTTTTCCTATGCAATAAAATATATTTAGTCAATTTTAGCCTGCTTTTCATTAAAATTGAGCTTTGAAATTGAGCTAAATTTCCAGAAATTATCATCTCTTACTATGAAAGTGGCATATGCCAAACTGAAGACAAAACACTTTTTTTCCCCTCTCTTTGAGAAGTGCCAATGCAATTTTTATTGCTTGGCAGTATTGGAAATAATTTTAGGCTTAGTTGCTTCTTCTGGGGGGATAAATCCTGGCAAGTGTTAATGATTAGGTTCATAATAACCAAACCAAATGTTAGGATCTGATTAATGAAGACTATTGCCTAAAAAGTGGTCAAAATGAAATAGTGCAAAAGCAGTTAAGGGTTGGGTTTTTTTTGGTTGTTGCTTTTGTTTAATTGGATATTATGATACTCTTCTTTTTTTAAAAAGTAAAAGCCTGATTCATTGGAGACTTTTGTAACAATATATGAAAAGGCTTTAGTAGTATAGCCTTCTGCCTCAGGCAAGCAGTTGAGTTTGAATTTGAGACCTTGGCTGTAACTTTTCTTCTAAAATATGAAATAAGAGTTATCTTTTCCCCAATAGATGGAGAAAACATAGGGACAATTTTGGTTAGAAAAACAACCCAAGGAGAAATAATCTACCACCCTGGAACATTGTTCTGATCAAATGTGTTCTCTATGGCCTCATTAGTTTAGGAAAATTGAGAATTGATAAAATGATTGAGTTGGAAACGTTATACGCATACACACATACATACATACACAGAGAGAGAAAGAGAGAGAGGGCAGTTCTGTAATTTTAGAAAGCTGCTCACCATCTATCAAGTTATTCCTACAATAAATGCTGAAAAAAACAGCTATTCTATCAGCATTTCCACTGTTCCATTTTTACATACAGGTAGTCCTTGACTTACAACAGTTCCTTTAGTGACCATTCAGAACTACAACAGCACTGAAGAAGTGAGTTATGAACATTTTTCACACTTATGACCATTGCAGAATCCCAATGGTCACTTGATTAAAATTTGGATGCTTGATAACTGGTTCACATTTATGGTGGTTGCAGTTCATGTGATCCCCTTTTGTAAACATCTGTCAACCAAAGTCAATGGGGAAGCCAGATTCACTTAACAACTGTGTTACTAACTTAACAACTGCAAAGATTCACTTAAAAACTGTGGCAAAAAGGTCATAAAATGGAACAAAATTCACTTAATAAATGTCTCACTTAACAAAAAAACGGGCTCAATTATGGTCACAAGTTGAGGACTACCTGTATAACAAGCAATCTCATCATTACTTAGAGTATAACTACTGGAACATTAAAATAAGCAGCCCTATTAATTGAATTTCCCAATGGATTCAAAGTTATTAGTTTGCTCAAATGCATGTTTGCCCAAAATGTTACTTCATTACAATTCATTCCATTCCTCACCATTGGCCATGTTTTGCAGACTGCTGATAACTAATATGTAACTAAATCTAGAGGCAAATAAATGTTCCCACCCATAAACTTAGATTCAGAATGATTCTACCTAAAATGTAGCAGTAAAAGCTGTTTTGAAAATATCACATAAAAAAAAAAAAAAAAAAAAAAAAAAAAAAAAAAAAAAAAAAAAAAAAAAAAAAAATAAAAAAAAAAATTTATATATAAAAGTAAAATTAAAAAAGAAAGGGGGGGGGGGGGGGGGGGGGGGGGGGGGGGTTTTTTCTTTTTCTCTGGGGGGGGGGGTTAGGGTTTTTGGGGGGGGGGGGGGCCGGGGGGCGGGGGGGGGGGTTTTGTTTTTTTTTGTGGGTTTTTGGCGGGGGGGGGGGGGGGACGGGGCCTTTTTTTTTTTTTTTTTTTTGGGGGTGGTTTTGGGTGGGGGGGGGGTTTTTCCACAAAAAAAGGGGGACAAAATTGGTTTTACTTATATATTTCCACCTTTTCTTTTTTCTAACTCACAGATAAATCTTCCATAATATATTCCCCCCACCAACTCATTTTCATTGCTACTGATGCAAGAATTGTTCTAGGAGAACTATATTCTTATAAACACAAGACGCTCAGTGGCTAAGATGCTGAGCTTGTCAATCAAAAAGGTCAGCAGTTCGAATCCATAGCACCGTGTTACAAAGCGAGCTCCTGTTACTTGTCCCAGCTTCTGCCAACCTAGCCATTCGAAAGCATGTAAAAACGCAAGTAGAAAAATAGGGACCACTTTGGTGGGAAGGTAACAGCATTTCATGCACCTTTGGCGTTTAGTCATCCTGGCCACAGGACCACAGAGATGTCTTTGGACAGCGCTGGCTCTTCGGCTTTGTAATGGAGATGAGCACCGCCCCCTAGAGCAGGAAATGACTAGCACATATGTGCGAGGGGAACCTTTACATTTTAAGACTTATTCAGTGAGAAAGACAAAAAATTATAAAGTACAATTGGCAGTATAATGGTACTGCCAATTCAAGGAACTGGGGAAACTACACAAGCACATCTACTAGGCAAAACAGAAACACATTATTCTTATTGAAACCAAGCATAACCTTACAAACATATACTTGAATGCCCTAAGTTTAATGGCAGTATTACTGGGGATTTCACCTTTGCCATTGTTAAGAGCCCTGACAAATCCCCTGGCCTTGTCTATCTGTTTAGAATCTGTTTAGAAAATTGCCATTCCAATGGAGAAGAATGTTATATTCCTAAATCCTTTTCCTACTGTCCTTAACAATGCCAAAAATCTGTCTTTGGTTATAATATCAATGACTCACTATGCAGAGTCTATGTCAAAGATACTAAAGTTGTTTCCATATTGCTCTAATTAAACTATCATGTCTGAGCAAAAGACTTTTATCATAGGATAATGGTATCCTGCTGCTCTATAAATGCCAAAGCAAAGCTGGAGACATTTAAGGGAAACTCTTGAAGCAAAATATTTACTGTTAGAACAGAAACATAACTTTACTCTTCCAAGTCCCAACTCCCAAATAGATCACATACAAGAGAACCACATAAAAATAATGGGTCTGGAATTCTTCAGTTCATCAAGAAATATTCAATTTCTCAAAAAACTAATATTTTAAAGGCATGCATTTGGCATTAATATTCTCTGATTTAAATAGAAATTTGAATGGATCAAGCCAATTTCTAAATAAGGACCAAATCATTCAGATAAGTCAGATCTCCTGACCTACATATAAATACTTAATATAGGATACTATATCTATGCATGTATTATAACACCAGATGTATAATTTCAATATATGCAAATTTGAATGCAGATTAAATAGTGCAGTTTTCAACCTTATTTCTGTAAACATTTTTCTATTGTGTTTATAAATACTTTTCAGAATGTTTTGTAACATAGCATACCCTAGACAAGATTTTATTATACCTGAACTCATAGTCTGTAAAGCAATCCAGGTATTTTCATCATCCATTTATAAAATGCTTTTTCATGCTGGGAAAAACGTTAAGGTGAAAAACACAAAATAAATAGTTTATCGGTACCATAAGGAACTGTCTATCTGAAAGCTCTCTGCAGCATTTTCTACCAAATGCAGAAAAGGATAGATTTCTAATGATTGAATACATGTTACAGGGTTTTTATTTTTCAATAAACATTCAAAATGAAAAAAATAATACTTCTGTACAAAGTATTACTAATCAAAGACTTAATAATTCAACATATAATATCTAGTATACAATAAGACAAGGGGAAAAGGAAAGAGGAAAAACAAAACAAAATGTTATGTTAGAAAATAACTGAGTAAACAATTATAAGGGATTTGCATAGATCACCAACTAATTAAATAAACAAGCTTTTGGGTGAATGCACTTTTATTTCCAATTGCTAAGATTAAGCTGTGAAGATAACATACATGGCACAGCTATTAAAATTGTCGTGTCCGTCGCGGGAAGGAAGCTCAGAGTCAGTGACTTGGTTTCAGCTCTTTATTGGCTCTGGATACAGCTTAAACTTGGAGAGGAAAACGGCGGCTTTTATTTCCGAGCCCGCGTCGGCGCGGCCAATGGCACCGCTTGAATCTCCCGCGATTAGTTTCCACCAATCGCGGGGATTCGCAACGGGCCAATCAGTGCGGCTCGCTCGACCAATCCGGTCGCCGCGCTTTAGCCAATCGCGACGCGGGGCTACGAGTATGTAAATTGACTGTACAGAACACCCTCCCCTCTTGGTTCGGTCCTACGTAACGTAGTCCCGTGAGGTAGGCGGGCTTCGCACTTGCCTACTTGACCTGCGCAGATTAGTTGTTGTTTGGCTCTCGGCCGGTTCGGTCGGGACTTCTGTTTCTCTTGGCCCTGTCGATGGAACCCCCTGGAAGGTGTCGCTGGGCCTCTTGTTGCAGCTCCCTCCCGGTCTACCCGGGTTGGTCGAGCTGCGACTTTCGCCCGCTCCTGCCTGGTCTTTCCGGGCTGGTTGAGCTGGCCTGGCTGTTCCCTCCTGGTGAGACTTCGGGCTGGCTGTTGACTGGTGAGTATTGCTGGTTATTTCCTATTTGATCCCTGTATCTTCCCTCCTCTTGGTTTGTGTTAACGGGTCGTCTGTGTTTGGTTGCGTGTCGGTTGTGTTTTTGTTCTTGATCTTATTTGATCGATGTGGCGTTTCCATGTTTGTCCGTCGGTTGTCTGTAGCCGGTAGGAGTGGGGTCCTGTCAGTTGGGTTATAGTTGCCGGTACCCATAGTGGGTCTCCGGTAAGGTTTTTTGCATAGACTGCGTCGCCTGGTGCAAAAACCCGGTGCTTGCTTGATGAGTCCGGGGTTTTTCCGGGTTGTATGTGGGGTGTAGTCTGTCGAGTGGTGACCTTAGTTTTCTCCCCATTAGTAATTCTGCCGGGCTTTTGTTTGTCGTTGTGTTTGGGGTGATATGTTGTATTAGGAGCATTTTATTTATTTTTTCTTGTATGTCCCCGTGTTCGATCTTTTGGAGGGTTCTTTTTTGTAAATTGAACCATCCGTTCTGCCCTACCATTGGCCGCTGGATGCGCCGTCGCTGTCAGTGCGTGTCGTATGCCTCGTTCCGCTAGGAATTTTTCAATTCAGCGAGGTGAACTGGGGTCCGTTGTCTGACACGATGACATCCGGGAGACCGTGGGTTGCGAAAAGTTTGTTTAAGACCTTGGTTACCGCATCTGTTGTGGTGGTCTTCATGTTGCTTACCTCCAGCCAGTTGGAGTAAGCATCCACCGTGATGAGGAATGTGTTCCCTTTTGTGGGCCCGGCAAAATCTATATGGAGTCTCGACCATGGTCCCCTGGGCGTTTCCCATTCTAATATCGGTGCTGCGGGGGGATTTGGTCTGGTTTCTTGGCAGCGCGAGCACTTGGCTACCCAGGCCTCGATCTCCTTGTCCATACCTGGCCACCAAGCATAGCTCCTGGCCAAAGCTTTAGTCCTCACAATCCCGGGTGCCCTTCGTGTAATAATTTTAATACTTTCCCTTGCAGTTTTTCTGGTATGACCACCCTGTCCCCCATAGCAAACAACCTTTTGTAGTGACAGTTCTGTTTGCCGGTTTCGGAATGTCCTGAATGCTTCATCGTTGTCTTTCTCTGGCCATCCCTTTTCTACCCAATGTAATACCGCGCCAGACGCTTGTCTTTATTAGTCTCTCGGGCAATGTCTGAGCGGTTATGGGTAGGTCGGGCAATGTCTCTATGCTGAGGGTGGTCGTCGTGGGAGCTGGATCGTCGTCTAGGTCGGGAAGCGGTGAACGGCTCAACGCGTCTGCATGGGAGATCGTCTTACCGGGTCTGTGTGTGAGCCGGTAGTCGTAAGCGGCGAGGAACTCAGACCACCTTGTCATCCTGGGGGATAGGATGTTCGGGTGGCCTTGTTCCCCGCCAGGATGCCCAGCAGTGGCTTGTGGTCCGTGATGAGGGTGAATCGGCGCGTAGAGATACTCGTGGAACTTCTTTACCGCTGCGACGATGGCCAGTGCCTCCTTATCTAATTGGCTGTAGTTTCTTTCGGGTTTGCTGAGTGTTCTTGAAAAGCGATGGGTGCTTCTTTCCGTCTGGAAGTGTATGGCTGAGGACGGCGCCGCGCCAAATGGTGAGGCGTCGCATGTGACGGCGATGGGTAGGGTCTCATTATACTGAATGAGAACGGCATCCGAGGTGAGCAGGTCTTTGGTATTCTTGAATGCGGTGTCCTCCCGTTTCCCCCAGGTCCATTTGGCGTCCTGTCCAGGAGCCTATGCAAGGGCTCCGCCGCGGTCGCCTTTTGGGGCAAGAACACATTGTAAAAATTTAGCAGTCCCAGAAATGCCTGCAGCTCTGTTTTGTTCTTGGGTGTGGGGGCTTCCTTTATGGCTTTGACTTTGCTTCCGGTTGGGTGGATGCCATGTCGGTCTAGGAGGTACCCCAGGAACTCGACTTGCTCTGTGCATAGCTGGCATTTCTCTTTCTTCACCTTCAGCCCGGCCCCTTTGAATTTTTCTAGCACCTCCCTTAGGCGACCCTCTAATTCCTCCTGGTTGGCTGCCGACACTAATACATCGTCAAAATAAGGGACCACCCCCTTGATTCCTCGCAGCAGCCTCTCCATGAGGCTCTGGAAAATTCCTGGGGCCACGCTGACTCCGAACTGGAGTCGGTTACAACGAAACGCTCCCCGGTGGGTGACTATAGTTTGCGCTTCGGCGGTTTCTTCATCGACCGGCAGCCAGGTCGAGCTTGCAAAGACCTTGCCCCCCAGCGAGTGTAATAGGTGTTGCACTACTGGGACGGGGTAGGCGCTTTGTTGCAGTGCGCAATTGAGGGTGGCCTTATAGTCCCCGCAGATCCTTACTGACCCATCTGGCTTGACTGGGGTGACTACAGGGGTCTCCCACCGGGCGTGATCGATTGGCTGCAAAACCCCTGTTTGACGAGCTTGTCAATCTGCTCGTCTATTTTCTTCCGGAGTGCAAAAGGCACCCGCCTGGGTTTTAGGCGTATGGGGCGATATTTGGGTCTAGGTTGAAAGAGATAGGGGGCCCTTTGTACTTGCCTAGAGTGCCGTCGAATACTTCTTGGAAATCCTCGCCAGTTGCTGCTCCCAGTCGGCCTCTGTGGTGTGATTTATTCCCGTGACCTCGATCCCGAGTGGCGCGAACCATTGGAGTCCCAAGAGGCTGGGTCGGTTCCGGTCCACGATAGTCAGGGGAGTTTCGCGGTGCGGTTTTTGAAAGTCACCTCGAACTGTCCGGTCCCAATGACGGGGATGCGGTTCCCCTGATAGTCCTTGATGATCAGCTTCTGGTTCTCCAGTCCTCTTTTCTGGATGTTTGGCACCAGTCGCTTGAGTTCTTTCCAGGCGACCATGGAGAGGTAGGATCCGGAGTCTACCTCCATCTGGCATGGCTCGCCCTCGATGCTCACCTCCACATAGACCTTCCGTGCATCAGTGGTTTCGGCATGGCCGATGGTGACCGTCTGGTGAGTTTCTTCTCTCTGACGGCCTTCCCCGTTCCGTCGCCCTCGGTTGTCTCGGCTCCAGCGGTTGTCGGCTTGGCGATCTCTGGCCCTCGGGGGGGTGTCGTCTCGTCCCCGGTTGCTTGGTTCTCGCCGGCGGGGGCTGTGTGTCTTTCTGAGCCGGCAGACTCGGGCGATGTGGCCCTTCTTGTTGCAATGCCGGCAGATCGCGTCGATGAACCGGCATTCTGATCGAAGGTGATTTCCCCCGCACCCGGCGCACTGGTTCCCCGACTTACGACCTCGTTGATCTCGCCGGTCCCGTCCTGTTTGTAGTCGGTGGACGTCTTCCTCCTCGTCCATGGTCTCGGAGGCGGAGTCCAGGTCCCGTGGTGTGTGGTGGTCTCCCGTCGGCTTGCCTCGGGGTTTCAGTGCGGTCCCGTTCTCTGCCCTCCGAAGTCTGGCTGCTGACTTCCGGGTGGCTTCGGCCGCGAAGCTTGGCCAGGCGTCCCGAGGTCGATGTTGCCTTTTGCCATCAGTCGACTTTTTAGTGCCTGATCCCGGAGGCCTAGGACCACGCGGTCTCGGAGGGCGTCGTCCAGGTCCCGGAACTCGCACATCCCCAAGGTCCCGCAAGGCGGCTATGAAGTCGCTGATGCTCTCGTCCTGCCGCTGGTTCCGCCGATAGAACTCATCCCGCCGGATGAGGATGGGTACAGCGGGGCGTAGTGGTTCCGAAGGAGTGGCTCGAGATCGGCCCAGTCCATTTCCTTCACATCCTCGGGCTTCGCTAGGGCTTTGGCCATCTTAAACACCGCGGGCCCGCAGTGTGTGAGGAAAACGGCCCTTTTCTTTTGCCCGTTCGCATCCTTCAAATTGCTACTTTCGAGGAACATTAGGAATCTATCCGTGTACGATTCCCAGTCCTCGGTAGCTGGGTTGAAGGGTGCTGGTGGGGTCATGCTGGCCATCTCGTCGGTCTTTGTCTTCCTCGGGACACGTGCTCGGTGGTCAGTCTCTGGATCCCACCCTCGTCGCCAGTGTCGTGTCCGTGGCGGGAAGGAAGCTCAGAGTCAGTGACTTGGTTTCAGCTCTTTATTGGCTCTGGATACAGCTTAAACTTGGAGAGGAAAACGGCGGCTTTTATTTCCGAGCCGCGTCGAGCCGGCCAATGGCACCGCTTGAATCTCCCGCGATTAGTTTCCACCAATCGCGGGGATTCGCAACGGGCCAATCAGTGCGGCTCGCTCGACCAATCCGTCGCCGCGCTTTAGCCAATCGCGACGCGGCTACGAGTATGTAAATTGACTGTACAGAACAAAAATGTTCCTGGAATCCTCTGGCTAACTATAGGTTTCCTATTAGAGGGCTATCACACACTTTCTAATACTGTCCCAACTCATTTGTGTGTCTCATATTTAGACTCCTATTTTCATCAGCAAGCAAAAACACAACTAATGTGCTATGCCTCAAAAATCTAAACAGACCTTTTGAAAAAAGAGGGAGGTGGTAGAAAGAATATACCACAATATCAGTCCCATCTTTCACAATAGAAACCACCACAGCACTTAGCTCTCAAAATAATAATTGTTCAAAATGCAATCTCTGAAAGTCAATGAACAACTGTTCCTTCTAAGCACTCATCTCACCATTAAACGAAAAGCAGCCAGTCAGAAAACTCCAGCAATAGGTTGTAGCTCTTGAGAAGAACCAAGGATTAATTTTTGTCTGTTGTATTATATTTTATCGAAGAGGTGGAATGTCATTTTATTAATTAAAACAAATAAACATTACCATCTTTTAACAGATACTTTTCTCACCCTCAGCAAAGGCTGGCTGAGGAATTCTGGGAGTTGAAGTCCACAAGTCTTAAAGTTGCCAAGTTTGGAGACCTCTGCCATAAAGTTACAATCCAGGTGCTGGTCAACCTGCCCCTCCTACAAACTATTTCATGATTTTTAAGATAGATCTCTGAAGATGTTTGTGTAAGGAAAGATTTCGGAACGTGGAAGAAAGGAACCCACAATCGCAGTATTATAACTTCAATATACATTACATACTGAATTCTGTCTAATTTGCAGTGGTCCAGTGTCAACTTGCAAATTATAGTTCTTTAATATGTTCTGATTTGAGTGAATTAATGAATACCATAGGAAACATTATTACGATAAAACAATGAAGGTTATACAGTACTTTAAAATTCTCTATCATCTGTTCTAAAAATACTAAACAAATTTAACAATAATTGCCAAATATACCATCCAGTATCATTCCTGTTAATTTCTGGCACTGAGAAGTATACCTTGGCTCCTACACTTTCTATTAAAATATTTACCAAACTCTGTCTTTATTTGACTTCATGCTATCCTACCTGTTATTCTTTTTCATGGAATACTATTTTTACCATATTACAGACAATATGTACATTGCCATCATACCTATCAGATTCTTCTGAATCACGTATGAGTTTTCTCCAACAGCAAATTACATATTGTATTTAACAAGATGTACATTGTTTTAATGAAAACCAGTCTCACTATTCTGTACTTTTGACACAGTATCCATTTAGTCTTTAATTTATACAGTATTATCAAAAGTCAATAAACACCCGGAACCAGAAGGTCATGAGTCTGTGCTGAACAAATTAGCAGAGAAAGTATGAAGCATTTTCTCTTATCTTCTCACTACCTCAAAATGGACAGCATTAAAGCTTTAATTTCCAATTTAAAAAATGTTGACACTTTGTTACATCCATATTAACATACTTTGCCTCTTTCACAAACTACTACTGTAGCTCACAGTAAAGAACCTAAAAATTCAATTGCCAACCTATCTATTCCCTGAAAGGTAAACTTGTTTTGTTTCTGCAATATAACTTTTCCTAAAAGTCTGTTTATTATTTTCAAGGAGGTTAATAATTCCATAGATAGAGCCACTATTTTACATTCAGAATGCTCTGGACTGACTGAATGCATTTACAGATAACAGAACTAGATTACTGTTGCATTGCTGACCATAAGTAGTTAATTAGTAGGTACGTTAATTTAGTAAAAACACTTTGCTTTACCACTGTACACCTCACAGGGTAACTGCTCATTTCTCTTTCAAAACTGATGTACAGTATTTGTATCATGGAAAAATCAAGAAATAAAGAGAAAGAGGTTTTTTTTCTGCTCCTGTATTTAACTTTTATACATATAAACAGATATAAATAATGATAGCTTGCTGCTTTCTGACACTTAGTCTGTCCCCAAGTCAAAAGCATAAACACAAACAAAAGTACATTCCATTTGAAAGCGAGCTTGGTATAGTGATTAAGGCAGCAGGCTAGAAACCAGAAGGCTGTGAGTTTTAGTCCTGCCTTAGATTTATAGCCAACTCGGTGATTTTGGATTAGTCACTTTCTCTCAGCCCTTCTCTCAGGAGGAAGCAATGGCAAACCACTTCTGAAAAATATTGCCAAGAAAACTGCAAGGACTTGTCCAGGGAGTCAGACACAATTGAGGGGGAGGGGTCATTTTCTGCAAGAGGTTCCCTAACTCCTTTCCATGCATTTACGTATCCCAAGCGTGAAGTCTTTTTCTAAGTAAATGCTGGATTATATAATACTAATAAACGTAACTTGTTGGCAGACAAAAACAGCCTGCAATGAATTATGAAATTCATCTGAGATAAGGAAGTAGCCAGGTTTAGTTAATTTAGTTTCTGATAACCATTAACACATTAAATGCAAGAGCAGGCAAATAGCATATACATATGAGTTTGGGGGGGGGGGATTTAACTATTCACAAATTTAAAAAGCTGTTTTTAATTGGGAATAATGTGAAATCATTGGACTTCTGTAAGATTCAAAAAAATTCCATGGAGAGTGTGAAGAAAGGAAGTGTATAAGCCATGATATAGACTGGTCTCCAACAATTCCAAAAACTATTTTGACTAACAGTTCATGAAATACTATTTCCTTAAACTTAATGTTGACTATATAGCATACAGTATGCACAAAAGCAATTTTTAATAAAGGGGGGAGAACCTCCACCTTGTTTTATTTCTCATGTGTCTGCATTAATCATTTGATATTAATGGTTCTCAGCACATCTTCTGTCAAGAAATGACCTTAACACAGGAAACATTTTGTTCTCATCAACCTCGAAAATTAACTATTAATATGGCTAAACTTGAAATACAGGATACCTGAAAGAAACCAGAGTATTCTATTATTTCATGGTTTAATGTAGTCATCAAAGGTTAATCACCCTCATGTTTCTAAATTATATACTGCAGGATTAACTTTCCCGATTAACCTGTTTAAAAATAACAGATTAAGAGAAGGGAGGTTAGTAAACTTTATGTATCTGGAATTGAATCACCCAAAAAGGATTTACAGCTCAAGGCTTCATTCTTTCAAGAATCTGTACCTGATATTAAGTTTAATTTTATCACATAAAATGCGAAAACAATTTTACAGTTTTTTTTCTTAGAGCTATAATTTCACCTATAAATAATCTGAGTTATTGAATGTACTTTCATCTATATATACTGGATTATAAATCAAGAAAGTAGGGATTTTTCACAGAGGTGTAGTCCTTTAGATCCTATAATATACTTTGATAAAATGAAGAACAGAATATTATTTTGATTTTTGTTCACAAAGTATTAAATGATTATTACTTAACATACTCCAAGTATTAGATTAGCAGGCTAGTCAAAGTATGTTTCATCAGGAAGGAATAACCAGGAGAGTTTAATCTAGAGAGATTTCAAGCAAAAAAAAAAGTTTAAAAAGGATATTTTATCTTTCTTCAGATTAAAGGTTCATGCATAGTATGTCTTGAATACTTCAAAATTCAGAGCAGGCAGGGTTTATTTTACATTATACCTACAGGTAAGCCTTAATTTACAACAATTGGGATCAGATTTCCAGTCATAAGTTGTTATGGTTATAACTCCAGGCTCCCGTGTGGCCAGACCTGACTTTACATTTTTTTTGTGGTGGCTGTTAAATGAATCACCATGGTTAAGTGGACCCACAGTAGTTAAATGAACACCATGTCCCTAAGTGTAAACTCATTCTTCCAAATGGACAGTTTTTACCAGAAACTGGCCAAAAAATCCAAATCACAATCATGTGTCTGTGAGCTGCTGCAATCAATCATAAAGGTTAGCTGGTTACCAAACACTCTAAATGTGGTCACATGATGAGAGGAGCATGACACAACATTTTATAATGGCCAGAAGTGCTTTACTGGGCCTAAAGCACCTATTATGGGCCTACTGTAATTTAAAATGGTTGCTAAGTGACCAGTCATAACTCAAGGACTACATATAGTTCAAAAGGTTACAATCACTCTAGCTCTTTGGGTATCTTATCAAATCATCGCGGAAACAGACCAAAAACATATTTCTGATACAACTTTGATTCTTAAGTTAGATGATAATGGAAAAACCAAACATCTGCATGAGCTATTATTATCTTAAGCACAAGAAAATAGCTATGAAATATTCTTTAAAAACTTAGAACTTGTAACACAAGCTGATGCAGCAAAAATTCCTATTGGAATCATACTTTAAGGGTAGTTATATAAAACAGATATTGTAGAAGGAAAAAGGGTTAGCCATTATCTATATCTGAGATGAAATTCTGAAATTCAGAACAATGGGTTAAGCTCCCAACTTGTCCATTACAAAATGCAATGAAGTATGAAACAAACACCACAGCTGCAACTGCCTTGTTAGCAGGTGCCCTTATACACAACTTGAAATAACTCTAAAAATGCAAATGGCATGAACTTTGGCAAATCTTAATATGTGAAATGATGTTTGTATCTATTTGAATTCTATGGATAAAGAACCTCTTAAGCTGCAGGGCATTTATATCACCATTTACTCTACTTTTCAATTCTTCAACATATCTTGCCAATTTGGACTGAAGTGTGAAACACAAGCTGGGAAGTGGGGCCACAGCAGACAGTCACCTACAAACAGAAAAGCACCATATGGAGCTCACCTCCTTTCACAAAGTGGGTTTCAAATGTAATTATTATATAGATAGATCTCCTCACATATTCTAAGGAATTGTAATCATCATAAACCTGAAGAAACCAGGGAATAACGGGTTTTGCAAATGCATGTACTCAGGCACACCTATGATAAAATTCAAGACGGATGTGGAATATTTTTTTCCTATCTCAAAAGAAAAATATGAAAACGTTGCTATCAATTTCAACAGATGGAAAATACCTAATCAAATGAGGGTAGAGGAGGTAAATCAAATGCACCTGGTTATTAATAACACAGATGCTTTCTGCTACTTAGTTTTCAGAGCTTCCATCTTAAACTCAGATACTTAGAAATAAATCTTGTTTAATTTAGGGATATTTATTTCAAAATAATTTAAGAGTATTTCCCAAACCAAAGGCTATTCCCTTTCCCCAATTAAAGCACTGTAGGAAAAAAATGGGTTGGGAAAATTGGAAATAATAATCCTCCATAGATATTTTTTAATGAAAAAGTCTGTAAATAAGCCTCTTCTGTAAGCTGCTTCCAGTTCACCATCATGATTTCCACTTTACACTTACAATATGATGGTGAAGATTAAATTTGGCAGTTGTTTTTCAAAAGTTTCTTACAGCTTAATCTTATCCATTCTTTTTCTAATTTTTTCATTAGATTTCCTCTGTATATTTTTCTGGTTAGGTAGCACAGGAAAAGATACAAACTTCCATAAACAGAGATCTTGAGGGAAACACTGATTTAGTCTATTTTATCTGAGTAAAATTATTTGTACATTCTCATATAGTGGATAGTGCTTCAAATGTTTTTCATACTCATTTGAGAAAATAGAACAATAAAAAGCAGCAAAATATTAACATATCTAGATTTTAATGTAAGTAAATAGGTGTACATGAAGATATATCTATAAGATGCATGTGTAGGGCAGAAAGCCATCATTTTCTTAAATAAGATATAAATAATTGCACTTCATTGTATAGAATTTATTTTTGTATCGATTAGTGAGGTCTTGAACTGAGTTGAACTTTGAAATAAAACTCAACTGAATTGAAAAGACATGTGATGTGCCCAGTTATGTGATTGGAAAGCAACTTTATTCCTCACAAGCATGCCCAGACATAGGTATCAAGTTATATAGGTAAGTATAATCAAGTAGAGTTATACACATATGCACACACACAAAAACATAAATAATTTGTTCTGGTTAGTGTCTCAGTTATTTTTCACATCTCAGCAATTGCAAAATAAAACAGAATCTTGTCAATGACAAAAAGAACAGCATATTCTATTTAATTTTTTTTTAAATTATTATTTAAATTATTATTTTTGGAAGATGCTGTCAATTTAAAAAGCAGACTTTTCTCATAAAATAATGGACTGTCAGATGGAGAAGACAAAATGTTCCTTCTTCAACAGCTAAAGCAAGGACAGTAGAATCTCAACCAAGTGACACATCAAAACTTGTGACACAGATGAATGATCTTAAAAGCTGTTGTAACTTCTGCACACAAATTCCCTCTCAAGTATAATTTTTACTTCCCTTCCTTCATTTTTAATCAATTCCTACTCTCTCAATCTTCTTCGGAATCCTTTGGATTAGAGTGGGTGGGCTAGAAATGTTTTTAATAAAACACACAACTTTTACTTTTCTGCCATAAAATCATTAACAAAATCTGAGTCTTGATGGCTATTGACACTTGCAAGAATTGTATCTCCACTAGACTTTTCTGCCAATTAAGAAGACTCTGACCTAAATTCAGGTGGCAGCCATAAAACTGGAGACATCTTCTATGACCTTTCCAC
Organism: Notechis scutatus; assembly: GCF_049901735.1. NCBI lineage: Eukaryota > Metazoa > Chordata > Lepidosauria > Squamata > Elapidae > Notechis > Notechis scutatus. The sequence goes on along the minus strand of NC_142010.1, from coordinate 179,191,282 downwards.
TATTCTTGAAAAAAAAAAAAACATGAAGAAACAGTACGCTGTCTCTCATCTTGAAATTGCCTGAATTGTGAAAAATTCTATTTCAATTTCCTTAGCATGGTCAAACGCATCATGAGCTTTTTCATCAGTGACTTTAGTTTGAACCCAATTAACTCTGGAGTTGTGCAGGCTTGATACTAATCCAGGATGGGTCAGCCCCTTATATATTGAAGATTGGTCAGTATATCAAATTATTCCCGGGGAGGAGGGGGGATATCTCACAGCGCACAATTCTATAATATATTAACCAAAAATATGTTTGGTTTGCAATCCTGGTCAGAGGTAGGTTGTTTATATCTTTCTAGGGTTATGTTCTTGCAACAAGTGGGGGGAGAGAAATCTGAACATAACAAATGAGGTTCCAATTAGCATGAGGGACTGCCAAGAGGAAGATGAACGAGTACATATCTACAGAGAATTCTAGGCAATGCCTCAAATCTAAGTTTCCCTCCTCTCAAGGATGTATCCAGCAAAGACCCGTCTCGCATGGATTGGAGCGCTTCTCTCCTAACACCCAAAGCAACAACCCTAATGGGATTGCAAGCCGGACATCTGCCGGTCGACTTCCTCGAAAGTGAGCCGCCCTCGCGGCCAACCCTTTAGGCATCCTAACCCAGAAGCGTCTGGCTCGGCTTTCCCTTTCTCGTCGCTTTGGGCAGGTGTGAGGCGCTGCCCGGCGGAGGAAGGAAAAAAAAGGGGGGAGGTGAGGGGGACGTCGAAGGCCGGCGAGGGCCTCGCGGCCCCTCCTCGCCCAGCGTCAGCGGCGCGCGCGAGCTGCCAGCCAGCTGCTCCGCTGACGTCACGGCCCAACCCTACTTTTTTTCCCTCTATGTGTGTAAGTGTGTGTGTGTGAGAGAGAGAGAGAAGAGAGAGAGAGAGAGAGAACGTGCGTCTCTCTCTCTCTCTCCCTCCCTCCTCCTTCCCCTCCCCACGTGTTGGAGGGAGTAAAGTTTGTTGTTTCCCGTCGTCAGGGCGACCTTCCCTAGCCCCCGCAAATGGGCGGGGCTCCGAAGCGAGGGCGGGGCGGGGCGGAGCTGGCTTGGAGTTTATAAGTAAGGCAACGGCGGGCGCGCGGCTTGACAGTTCGAGCCGCGCGGGCATCTCTTCTCCGCCGAAGAGAGAAGAGAGCGAGAAGGGAAAAAAAAAAAAAAAGGCCGGAGCGCGCGCGTGCGAGAGAGAGAGCAAAAAGAAAAGAAAAAAAGCGAGCGAGAGAGCGAGCAAGCGCCAACCCCGCCCGCCAGTTAGCCAGCCAGCCAGCCAGCCAGCCAGGGACACGCGGCGGCTGTGGGAAACTCCAGAAGTCCCCTCATGGCAGCGGCGCGAGCAGGGAATCCCCAGGAATTGCCTCGCGCCTTCCAGCTGTTGGTGTTGCTGCTGACGCTGCCGCCGATTTGCGAAGCGGCTTCGGCTGCTGCTGCTGCTGCTGCTACTCCCTGGCGGGGCTTCTCTTCCTCCTCCTCCTCGTAGGAGTCGCTGCAAGACATCTCCGCAGTCTTTCGTCCAAAGGACCCCCCCCCTTTTTTTTAAACGCGACTATTCCACTTGCAATATACTGTGTGTATATACATATATATGTGTATACTGTATAGATATATATATATAGATATATATATATTTCTCCACAGATAGTTTAAATTAGATAGCCGTTTTCTGTGCCTTCCGACCACGCAGCGGCTCTTGACACGTTAATGAGGTGGGTGGCATTCCTCCTCTCTCCCCCTTTTCCACTCCTTTTTTTTTTTTCTTCCCCCTTTTCCCTGCCTCGACCCGAGCTTGGAATTAAAAACTTTTCAGTGTGCAGAATCCAACGGCGGAGCTGCCCTTCTTTCTCCCCTTCCCTCCCTCCTTCCCTCGCTCCTTCCTCCTTGGATGCAACTGTCCCTCGTCGTCGGTGGCTTTACTCTCCCTCTGACATTTTTGCAGGCAGCCGCCCCCCGGCGAGTTTGACATGGCACTCAGCGGCACCCTCCTCCCTTCCATCTCCACCTTCGCCACGGCGGGCACGGCCGGCAGGGAAAAAGCCTTGAGACAAGCAGGTGGCCACAACGTGAGTATTCGCCGGGGTTGGTGGGTGTAGCGGAGGAATTCTGCAGCGCGGGGAAAGAATTTTACCTGGGATCAGCCCCAACATCGCTGGAAGGAAATATATATATATAATGTGTGCGTGCGTGAGAGAGAGAGAAAGAGAGAGAATGTACTTGAACAGAGTTCGCTTCTTGTGCCACCCTGAGAAAGTTCTGTACAACGCGGCAAATCCTCCCTCGCTTTGCTGAAAAGGGGCTCTCGAATTGGAAGGCATTTTTTGGCTTATTTTTAAAACAGTTGGGCGTTGGTGAACAGTTTGGGGAGAAGAGAATGGTGTTGTTTTGTTGTTGTTTTTAAGGCTCGAATGACAAAAATAGAGCCAAAGAACCGTGTTCTCCCAGAATCTGGAAAGCAATTGGATTCTGACCAGAGTTCTAATCAGATTTCTAGAAATCAAACAAAAGTCCTTTCCTGGTGCAGGTTATTATAAAGGAAACAAGCTTTTTAAAAAAAACAGTAAAAGGAAGTCATTCTAACTTTTGTGGTATAGTTTTATAGGTATCTATGAGCACCTGAGATTTTTCTCCAAAGTAATCCAGAGATTAACTGCCTTACTAAAAACATAACACACAAATCCACACTGGGTGCACAACTCACCCCAAATGCACCATGGCTAACTTAATCATGATGTACTCATTCAGACTTTTCTGAGTTTGCCCAACGCAAGGAACCATCAGCTAAACTCATGGGCTCGGTTTGGCAATCCACTTGGCTAAAATGTGGTTTGCCAGGTCATAGTTTAGTGTGGTAGTTTAGTGTGCTGTGTAAGTGCAGAGGTGTTTTTTTTTTTTTCCCTTTTCCCTCAATTCTTGGGTTGTGGCAAAAACTTCTTTACCATTTGCGTAGGCATAGATTTTGTTTCAAGTTTAAAATCAGCATTTTGAGTGAGAGGAAACACCCATGGATAGAAAAATATACCATGAAGGAATACAATGAATTAAATAAACTGAAGTATGTGGCGTATCACAAACCAAAATCATGGGTGTGGATGGAGATGTTTAATACATTGGCAGCCTCTGGAAATATATACACCTACTCATGTGCCTAGGTTAGAGCTTTTCTTTGTATCAGGCTGATGCCTTGCTTCTCTAGCTGCTGTTGTATAATGCATCCAGCCTCAGAAAACGCCTACATGTGCCTAATTATTAATGAGTGCAATCTAATGCATTAATGTGGCATGTGCAGTTATTGCAAAATCGGTTTATTTGTATTTTCCTAAATCTGTGACTACCTCAGAAAAAACTTTTTTTTGGGGGAGGTTTCTGTCATGTATATTCATCACATTTACTGAGTCTTGAAGAAAGCTTTAATATGTAGGTAAAAGTACTGGAAATGTACATATAATCTATATACAGAGGCAGTATAGTAAGTATAAACTAATGACAGGATTGCAAAGTGATGCCTTTATTTTTATCTTGTGACTTTTGAGCAGAATGCTGCTCATGCTAGACACTAATAATTATGGCTTTAAAATGAGTTAGTTAAGCCCTGTAGTTTCAGACTTGACAGTTAAAATTCTGGCATAAGCTCATAAACTAGGACTACTTTGTGTCCCCCTAAAAATCAGGTGGCGCAAAATGGAGAAGAAAAATGAGCAGTTCTGTGTTATAGTTTGAAAATTGCTTATACTTGGCCCTAAAAACTTATGTAGTAGATTTTTCAAAAGAAGATTCCTAACGTATATTTTTGTAATCAGGTTACTTAAGTCAGTCTTTCTCAAAGATACTCACACAATATTGAACATTCAATTTCATAGCTCCACTTTTCAGCAGTTGATTTCTTTAGGCTATACAATCACTGTTTCAAATGTATACAGAGGAGGTTTGTACATACATACACACACATACATATGATAGAGTCAATTATATGATTCAAAGAGTAATATTTTAAGCATTTAAGGATTTTTTTCCTATATGCCTATTAATAACTAGTATCTGTTTTTTTTTTCTTGTGCTCTTCCAGACTTAAAAAGTATACTTGACGTCTTAGTTGATTTTGCCAGCAAACAAAAGGAGACTTTCCATTAATGCTACATTTTTATCTTCTTCACACAGAAGTGGAGGGAGGAGCTTTCCCACCTCAAGCGGTTCCCCCCTGTACTGACAGGACGGCATTTTGACTTCTCTTCTGAGCTGGAAAACACCATAAACGGCAACAGTGGGACTATGTCAAGGCGGGAGACGGAGGAGTTGAATGAGCTTCTGGACTTTGATTTCATCTTGTCAAATTCCCTGATGCCCCAGGAGCAGCCCACAGCTGCTGCTGCAGTTGTGAGCGCTCCTGGTTCTTCGCCCTCTGTCGCAAGTAGCACCTGCCCTCCTGTGACCACCTGTGATTTTTCCTACCAGCTGCAAAGGGAAGATCATCCCGGAGGTATAATGTACACTAGAGAACATGCTCCAGCTGCCCCCTTCAACCTGGCTGATATAAATGATGTGTCCCCTTCGGGTGGATTTGTAGCTGAACTGATGAGGCCAGATCTGGACCCTGTTTACATGCAACAGCAACAGACTCAGCAGCCGCCACCTCCACCACCTCTTCCACTAGGCAGCCTTCACGGGAAATTTGTGTTGAAGGCTACGGTGAACATGGGAGAATGCAATAACCATATCAAGAACAGTGTTGCTTCTGCAGCTTCCCCCTGCACGGATGGACCTGTGCCCTCTTCTGTGTACAACCATGTGCCCAGAATGTGCCCCAAAATCAAGCAAGAGGCAGCCCCTTCGTGCACCATGGGCCAATCCCATGGGAATAGTCCAAGGGCCCAGCCGCATGATTTCTCTTTGGGTCGGCCATTACCTAGTAGGACTAATCCTCCCTTGACTCCAGAGGAGATGATGTCTCCTAGAGACTGCCACCCTTCCCCCCAGGGCTTAAATCATTCGACTCTTCCACTTCCTCCAGGCTACCATCCTGGCCCGGCCTACCCTCCTTTTCTTCCAGAGCAGCTGCCACCCAGCGCCCTCCAGTATCAAGGTCAGTCTTGCTATCTAAATGTTTTTGGAGAGCCTTTAAATATGCCTCGCTTGGTACAAGGGATGATGCTGACTCCGCCCTCTTCACCTCTAGAGCTGATGCCTTCGGGGAGCTGCCTCTCTGAAGAGACCAAGCCCAAAAGGGGACGGAGGTCATGGCCCAGGAAAAGGACTGCCACACACACCTGCGAATACGCAGGCTGTGGTAAAACATACACAAAGAGCTCTCACCTCAAAGCACACCTTCGGACCCATACAGGTAAGGGCGAGTTAATAATGCTTTGCTCCAGTAGTATGAGAAGACTGTTTTGAGGTAGACAATTCAACATTTTACTGAAAGGCAATTGGGATTAGTCACATTAATTGCTTACACAGATTTAGACATCCTCCACCACCTGGCCAGATGTTGTAGATATTTTTCAGCATGCAAAGTGTACAGAAATGGACCCAGCCACTATCTCTCTAGTGTTTAGAGCCAGTGGAACTTGTCTGAGGAGAGAGAATAGTGGGTGGAAAAAGAAAGATTGTACACCACTTTCACACTACTTTTCACTACTATTTAGCAATCATCCTATAAATGTTTTCTAAGAGGTATCTCGCTCTGAGTGTGCTTTGAACTGCAGTTTTAAACTCCTCCAACTTCAGCGAAAAGTCCTGGGAATTATTTGAGAGGTGCAGGCAGCATGCTCCATGGCATATATGAGTGAACACTTTTGTACTTGCCTAACTAGGTTTTTTTAGGGGGTGGGGGGGCTTTAAAACCCTCCCTGCAAATTCTGTTCAATGGATAACAGGCATACTCTAAGGAGCCATGTTTTGCTCTCAAACCACATCCATCCCTGAGGGGGAAAAATACTACTGTTCAGTTTGTGTGGATTAGAACACAACTCTGTTATTAACACAAGAAGTTAGAATAGCACTGTTTCACAACTGTATTAAATAGTGCGTTGTAGTCTTGTCCATTAACATAGGAGTTTAACTGTCAAAAGCCCATTACAATTATGGATTTGCTTTCAGATTGAAGGTGTTGGTTAAAATGGCTCAAAATGACTCACTCCTGGCAGAGGAATTGTTTTGCAGATAGATGCTTGAGCACTGCCTGCCTGGCTGTGGCCATGTGGCTAGTTAATTACAAGGTAGCTTGAAATCCAAACTGAATTAAGCATGTTTATCCTGATAACATTATTGACATGTTTCTTCAGGGAAATGGATGCTGCAAATAACCACAATTTGTTTATTTTTTTGCTCTTGTTTGGGGTTTATGATTCCTATTCATTCTCATTTTCTAGAAATCACCCAATGTTAGTTTACTGACTATGATCCAGGAAATCAAGTTTTATATGGGAGTTGTTTTGATTTTATTTAAACCAGACTGCTCTCCCACAAAGTATTGACAGTTCTTTTTTTCTCCCAGTGCATAAAAGCAACTGCCAGTCAACAATCCTCTTGATGATTAGCTCTGGAAAATCTCTAGTTCTGGCTTTTCAAGCCACCTGTATAAAGTGACAAAAATGACCCATTTAATTGGTTTTTGCTGCTAAGCTTTATATAGCTCACAAGTTATGAAATATTATTTTGAAAATTGTCAGTTTACTTCACATACCCCATGTTGCCTTGGAAGAAAGTATTTTGGTTTCCAAAGGAGCTTAATTTTAAGTCAATATATTTAAAATGGCAATGTGCATATGGTTTCCAATTAACTGTGTGTTAAAGGTGCACACAGAACATGCACTCTACCTACCAATCCACCCCAATATTTTCTAAGTTATTCTAAAGGATTTATCTCCAATTAAATAATTTGGGCTGCCTTGTAAAAAAAAACTAAGCAAGATAACATCCTAATTTGAAGCACTGATTTTCACTGATTTGAGTGACATTTCCTCACTATAAGAATGGTGGAGATTATCGGCCCATTTGTGGTAACAGTGGTATAAGTGCACGGTTCAGACATGGAATTAAACTTTTTCAGTTCTCCAGGTGGCTTAGGAGAATGAACTTTAAAAGAAACTTAACAAGGTTGATAGGTTGAAACTTTCATGAAAACAACAAGATATAGTTAAACATGAAAGCTTCACTAAGATGTTTCTTAGTGCTATTTTTTGGTTGGTTTTGTCTGTAGCTGAAAGATGATAGGAGTACTGTAATTCTGTACTACTTTAGTCCAGAAGCAGTCAGAAAAGAATTCAAGAAAAGAAGTGCATAGGTCATATTGCCACACAATCAGTAAAATCGTTTATTATCTTTTATGTCTCTCTATATGTCCTGATTTCTGAGTACATAAAGGCTGCTGACAGATAATATTTTGCAATAATTGGTGATAAAGTTGAATCATTGTTACCTATGCGCTGATTTTTAAATAAATCCTGGCCAACCACGAGTATTATCTTAGTGTAATCTTATGAAAGTGGAATTGCCCTAAAATATAAAAAATATTTTTTTAAAAAAGTAATGTGTCTCCTTGGATGCTCAAAAGCAATTCTCATTAGCCACAGGTGTCTCTCAGTTACAAGTTTAGTATCCTATTCCCTTTCACTTTCTTTTATTTGGCTGTTTCCAATCACGTAATTATTATAGCTTCTTTTTAATTTTTCCATACCTAGTGAACGGAAAGGGCAGTGAGCTAAATGTATATATGCATTAAAAGAAAACATGTATGTAATTAAACTTTTCTGAATTCTGGGGAAAGAAGTTCATAAGAGACAGTTTTCTTGAATCCGCAAGGATAATAACAGGTGTCTCTAGTCATTGGGGAATTTGTTAACGATAATTGAAACAGACTGATATTTACTTCTTTATCCATTCATTGAGGTTTGTTCCAATATTTGCCCCAAATGCAGAAGTAATTGATGTGGCTCTTTTATTTCTGAAGGTGAGAAGCCCTATCACTGTGACTGGGAAGGCTGTGGCTGGAAATTTGCCCGCTCCGATGAACTTACACGTCACTACAGAAAACATACAGGCCACCGCCCTTTCCAATGCCAGAGGTGTGACAGAGCATTTTCCAGGTCTGACCACCTCGCCTTACACATGAAGAGACACTTTTGAGAAGGACACAAGGAACGTTACCCTTACAGCATGGAGAAGATACAGTATTTGACAGCACAAGGACTGTCTTCCACACGAGGGAAGGACTCCACTTTTAAAGCACTACAGAAAACCCCAGTGAAGTCTTCCAAAAAAAGGGGGGGCGGGGGGGGGGTTTCCAAAAGAATGAACAATCTTAAACAAATGTGGATTTTTTTAATAAAGGGAACAATGACTGGATTTAAAATCATCATTCCATTTTTTTAAAAATCTGACTTGAATCTTTTTGGACTACAGAATGCCAAGGACTGACTGGAAGTCAAGGATATCAGGGTTAACACAAATGTTGAGGGAGGGAGGGAGGGAGGGATGAATGAATGGATGGGTGGATGGATGGATGGATGGATGGATGGATGGATGGATGGGAAATTACGTAGGGAACCAACTGGTGAAGACAGATATGACACTGGTAGAACAGTAACCCTGTTTTTGAAGGTTCTTTACTCAATTGGGCCAAAAGCTTTACTTTTTTCTTTGGAAGAGAGAAAACCAAGTTTCCAAAGCACTTTTGTAACAATTTTAAAAGGTGTATTGTTATGGGGAGAAAGCAAATGTACGTATTGTATTTAAATGGGATCGAAAAGCAGCATGCCTTAAGGAAGTTGAGAAATACGAGCTTGATCCCAGATGCACCATTTGATTTTATAAAAGGCACGTTAATTCCAAAGCATTGAGCTAGCCTGGCTCATTTGGTGGCAATAGTGATAAATCCACTATGATTTCTCTTTGAATATCATGCCTGTCTTCACCCTAAATTCCCTTAAAATTTCTTTTCAATGCAATATTGTAAACATGATATAATCTTGCAATTTCTTTTACCTTCCAAAAGCCATTACTAAACTGTCAAATGGGGAAGAAGAAATTCAGGTACAGAGTTGTTAAAAGTCTATTTTCATGGTGCTGAATGACATTTGGTTCTTAAGGTACCAAAAAAGGAAGCCAAAGTTCTCAAACTGCTGCATATTTGACAAGGAAATACATTTGTCTTCCGATCTACAATTAATGATGACCTAAATCAGGTTAATAAACCTGGTTTATTTGTGTTTGTTTAATTTTCTATGCAGACAGTCTGTAATGCACTGTGGTTTCAATGTGCAATAATTTGTACAATGGTTTATTCACAAAAATGCCTTGAGCAGAACAAATTTTTTTTCTATATAGGTCTTTACATATTAAATATGTAATATAAATTTAAGGAGACTTCTATTTTGTATATTTTGTAAACTATGAAGTGAAATGAACATTTTGACAGAGTTTGTATTTTGCATATTCATTTTGCTGAAAATAACTTTTAAATAAACCTATTTTATCTGAGTGGATTTTTATGCTTTTTCTAAACCGGTTTAATATGATGCAATGAAAAGCTTAATGAATAGTTTATATTTAGGCATAATGTTCAAGAGCTATATATATATATATATACATTATATATATTCTCTCTCTCTCTCTCTCTCTCTCTCTCTCTCTCCTCCCTCCCTCCCTCCCTCTCTCTGTCACTCATCCTCTCACTCTCACATAGACATACAGGAGTGGGATTCAACCGGTGTTACTACCGGTTCAGTGACTACGTTTTAAATGCTGCGCGTGCATGTGCCGCCCAGACAGCTGAAAAGCACTGTGTGCAGGTGCGCAGCGTTTGAAAATCCTCTTCTTTCCTGCTTTTTCAACCTCAGCTGTGCTGTACAAAGCAGCTGAGGTTGAAAAAGCAGGAAATAAAGGACAGTAAGAGCCCAGGCGGGCAGGTGGGCCAAACACCAGCAAACACAGAACCGGTTTGGTGTCTGCTGCTCTTCAGAGCTACCGGTTCTATAGACCTAAATAGAACCGATAGCATCCCACCCCGTGTATATATATATGTATATATTTCAGAATCCATGCACTCCCATATAGCCACAGCTTAATCAGTTTAAAATATTTAAGGTTTTTCTCCCCTCAATGCTGCAGTTTCTCTGAAATAACTCAGTTTGCCAATTTTTTGTGGAGCAAATAAACCATGTTGTAGTGTACCTTAATTATTATGTGATTAAATAATAATGTAATACTTCGTAGTAATTTAGAGAGAAAAACTAGCAGAGATAGTTGGTAATGTCCAAACTTTCTAAGAGTTTGATGTATTTATTACTTAAACATATTTTTATTGGGCATACTGGTCACCTGCAAAGTAGATCTCAAATGAGCCTATAATCTCTTAGATCTAGTATTACATTATCTTCCAAAGGAAATTTTGTCAAATTACAATTTGTTTTGATGATATTTTAAAGACGGGTAGAATGTGTGGCTATAAAACTTCAAATCACTTTAAATAGGTTAAGGACTGTCGTTGATTTAGCTTAAAACTGCAAATACCTGTAGGAGTTTCTTTTTATTGAAGTTCAGATTGTGTTTCCTGATTGCTGATAAAGCAAAACTCGATGTAAGTTATCATTTGAAGCATTCTTCAGGAATATTATTACTGTTTGACATTTAACTTTTATCTGAATCTAATTTCCCAAAATTCATAGTACTTTCCATAAATGTGCCTTTGTTTTTTAAAATACTAAGTCATATAGTTTTATAGAATTGAAGACTTACCTTTCATAGGAATTTGTAGGGAAAGCATGTGGTTTATATTTTTCAAATGGAATGATCAGTTTTTGCAGGAAGCATATACAATTAAAAGTGGTTTACTTAAGGATGTGTCTACTTTCTGAACAGTGTTCATTTTAATTTCTACTTCTACATCTCTTCCTCTATAGAGTTTGAATTTGTGAATTAAATTTGCATATTAATGTGACTCCAATCAATGTGCATAAATATCACTAAAACAAATTCAAGCAAAAATTTTGAGAAAATGGAAAACAGAAAAATGAAAATGTGTTTGAACTGCTGTTGTGTAGAGGTTTTTAACTTGTCAGTTATTGATAGTTTATTCAGGGACTAGAAGTGTTTTTCTTTTGGCAGTTAATACCATATCGTTCCCCTTCCAGTCCACATTCAGTACTCAAGGTATATAATCTCACAACCATTTGTCTGGCTGATCATAAATCTAGTTCTATTAATCTGACTTATGTTTGACCTCTGCATAGCAAGATTTCTTGAAGAAGACTATTACTAAATGTTCTCTTGTTCCTTCTTTTTCCTGTTCAACCTTCAAAGGTTGAAATAATATTTCATACTTTTGTGTCCTCTTCTTAATTGTGCAGATTAGAGTTGGAGGGAGAGGAGGGAAGACACTAGTTCCAAGTTAAAATTGACTTCTTAGAGGGCATCTTATTTAAGAGCTTGCCAGATTCTGATGATACTACTTGGTACAGTTTGTACCTTGTGATATACAACATATCTCCATTTCCTCTGCCCCGAACTTCTGGGTTGTTCATTATAGTTCCATAAACTAGGCTAATTAATGAGACAAAAATCCATAAATATTTACCTCTGATTTAACAGCTTGAGAAATCTCACTGTGTTCAGTGAAGGTTACTTCTAAATAAGAGTCTACAGAATTGCAGCACTTTTAGCAAGACTTTGAAATCTGATCCCCATTTTTGCCTATCCAGGCTCCAGATCCTGCTGTCTAAAGATTTGCCCCTTAGAATTTATATATGAAAGTATCTAATCAGCAACATCTTCACTTAAAGAGAATGTATAATACAGCAACCAATTTAATTTCACAAGACAGCATAAAGTATATGTGTGGTCTTTTAAAATTCAGCTGGATGGAGAAAACAGCTCAACTGCATTGTTGGGTAAAATGCTGATAAATGTTTCATGCTGTTAATTGCAAGTGCATTCTTGCTTATGACATTAAAGCAATTTTCTTTAAGATATCTTTTTTTAATTTGACAACAGCTGATTATTAATGTAAACAATGTTATCTAGCTATGATGTCCTAAGTTTATGTTTATACAAAGGTAGTATTTTTATTGAAATTTTTCCCAAGCTTAAAAATGTTTTTGCTCCTTTTTTTCCCTGCCAAAAGCTATGTCTTACTCAGGGTAGGACTTTGATAAAAATGAAACACCATTCTAAGTTCTCTGTTTTAAGTCCTTCACTGTGCCTTTAATATTTTTTTTTTATTTCACCCATCGTTCTGGGTGAGTGCCAGCTAACACTCCTTAATGCATGTAAGACAGCCTTCCTTCATTTTGAGCAGTTCTTTAGGTGGTCTCCAGGCATGAGAACAGAATATCAACATCGGCAATTGTAATTTAAAAGGCAGGTGTAACTAAAAATAACTTGCTGCATTGGCCACCTGTTCCATTATATGCTGTGGTTCCCGGAGCTTAAAAAAAAAATCAATAGAGCAACAATACATCATGAACACTTGCTCCAATTTATAGCATGCTGGTTGTGTGCAGGATTGGGGGAGCTGACAGTATTTTGATACAGAATAAAAAAACAGAGTTGCGGAAAGATTCCTGCTTTCCTGTACTTAAAGAAATTTTGAAAGAAAGTTTAGTTCATTCACAAAGCTTACTGCTGACTTACTTCAGTCAGATTCTGAAAGGGAAAGAGACCTTAATAACAAATGTTTTTCTCCTCCTTTCTGAATCTGAAGTAACCTGTGGACAAAATCAGCCCTTGATGCATAGGAGACAAATTCTGGATCTAACTTACTTCAGAGAATTCTACAAATATCACACATTGCTGAGTGTTTGGGTTGAACAATGATCGCCATAAGATGAAACCAGTGGTGGGATTCAATTATTATTTTTTTACTACCGGTTCTGTGGGTGTAGCTTGGTGGGCGTGGCAGGGGAAGGATACTGTAAAATCTGCAGTCAGAGGTGGTATTTGCCAGTTCTCTGAACTACTCAAAATTTCCGCTACCGGTTCTCCAGAACTGGTCAGAACCTGCTGAATATCACCTCTGGATGAAACTCAATGTGGACTATAATGTGTGTCTTGAAACAAGTCATTGTAATATACTTCCCCTTTTTATATATAGCTTTATTAAAATTTTAAGACAGAACTCATGTTTAGATTAAAAAGAGGTGAAAGAAATAGAGAAAGAATAAAGGCAAAAGTTCAGAAAACAAAAGAGAGAAATCATTCTAAAAGACTTCTATCTTCACCCAGATCTTTCGTGAAAGAGAGGGAGATCCCTCACTTTGTTATGCTTGCCATCTTCTATCTTTATGTTTTATTAAATTTATTGTAATTCCTTTGATTGTTGTGAGCTTCCCAGAGTCACTGTTGAGCAGGATACAAAGTTTTGTTGTTGTTATGGTTGGTCACATAGCTAGTCAGATGTTTAGACTGCATTTGGCCTTTTTATCCACCTATTGAGTCCTCCCAAAGGACACGGGATAGGCAGATGTTGTTTGATGCTGTTAAAGATACCCCCCAGGATGTAAGTGATCCAAGTAAAGTTTTCCAAATGATTGATGGTGATTTTGTCAATGCCCAGAGTGTTTAAATGGTGTTTCAGTTAGTTGTCTTCTTATTGGACTTGATTTTTAATAGCAGATCATTATGTCTTTGTTTTCAGTCCTTGTATATTTGCAGTGGGTAAATTTTATTAGTCTGACAGCTGTGTCCCTGATTGTTCAGTCAATAGTCCTCAGTCCTGTAGACCATTTGTCTAGGTTCTCCAACACCTAGCATATTCCTTGTCAACCCAGGTGAGGACTGATCTAGTACAAGTTTCTATAAATTATATCTTACCATATTGTTTAGGGGAGAGGCATTCTTTGTCTAGTACCTCTGTTGAGACCTGTCCAGTATCTTAAACATCTGGCCTCACTCTCATCTTCCTTGGAGCACGCAAGCTCTACAACCCCATGTCAAAATAGTGCCCCACTGGGGGATTATTACTATTATTTTCTCAATGCAACCAAATATATAGTATACTAGTTACAAAACAAAGCAAGGACAGTTGAAGCTACATTGACAAGTACAAGGATGCTGTTCAGTTGATTTACATATATTGAAGCAGTTTTCAATAAAAGCATTGCGATAGTAAAAGCAATATAAAATAGAATATTGATGCTTTAAAAAGACTTCAGCTCTACCTGTTAGAAATTCTTTAGAGCAGCTGCTTCTTTTGCCTAAATGTCAAAACTACTTTGAGATCCCAGGAAAAGCTGCTGCTGCTTTAACAAGTTGCAAACAGCAGCTTCAGTTTGCACCCTTTTGACCTCCAAAGAATTTTCTGCCATTCACTCTGAAGAGCTGTATTTAATAAAAACACATCCATTAAAAAGGTGAGTGGTGTTCAGAGGGAAGATGGTAAAAGACACATATGTATTTTAAAAGGAGGCTCCTCACAAATTTCAAAGGGTTGAGGAGCCCAGAGACATAGCACCAAAGGTACAACTGCCTTGTCCCATGACTAATATGAAGATGTGCCATCTTAATCCTCTCCAGTCTTCAACCAGAAAGGCTCTGGATCCATATTGTTAGATCCTAAAGCTGTAGACATCAGAAGTAAAAACTTAAAACATGATGTGGACGTTAATAAGCAGCCAGAACATTTGCTTTAGCACAATGGCTCCTTTATGACTTGTGGACTTCAACTCCCAGAATTCCTGAGCATTTGACTGAGCATAGCTGGCTCAGGAATTCTGGGAGTTGAAGTCCACAAGTCATAAAAAGACCATAGTTCCCCACCCCTGCTTTGGTGGAAGTGTCAAGAGATGCATGGCAATTGCCCCCCTTGCAGAGGTGGAATTCAGCAGGTTCTGACCAGTTCTGGAGAACCGGTAGCAGAAATTTTGTGTAGTTTAGAGAACCGTCAAATACCACCTCTGACTGGAGATTGTGCAGTATTCTTCTCCTGCCACACCCACAGAACCCGTAGTAAAAAAAAAAAAGTTGAATCCCACCACTGCCCCCTTGGCAGCCTTTTTGCCTACAGTTGTGCTTTCTGAACATACAGAAGAGTGGAGCATGTTACAGTAATCCAAACCTACATTTATTAGCACATTAAAAAAAAAACATCCAGCTTTGCTATAGGGAAAGGTATAGTCGGTATACTGGCTACCTACATAGGTCATTTTATGCAAGAGTCTAAAAGTTTGAACAGGGGTTAGAAATGTACCATCAGTGGATACTATCCACAATACTCCTAGGCAATATGCTCAAGGAAAACATCCAATTTTTAAAAATGGAGGAAACTTCATAAAATTACCAAATCTTATAAGGTGCTCACCCGATAACTCACAATCAAGCAGAAAGCTTTAATTCAATTGGATGTTCTGTTTTCTTGCATGTGTTTTTTTATTATTATTATTCACTCTAAATAAAACTAGACCTGTCACTCTGTTAAATAAATCTTACTCAACTAATTACATGGCTGTATCAGCTAATGAACGGCATACTTTATAGAGGATGCACACATGCAATTTAATAATTACAGTTCTTAAAAGAGAGAGGAGAGAAATACTGGTTTGTAAGAGAAGACTTATGGCCTGCTTTTCAGTACTTACATTAAAAATAATATGGCTTCGTTGATTAACCAAACCTGAATTTAACTCTGAACAGTTCTCTGAATCAGTCCAGATTGGTGCTTGCTTCATTTACTCAAGAAATCTCAGGCATTGTGAGCTTACTTCAAGTGCCCACATTAGAAAATGTAATCCTAATACCAACCAAGAAAAGTTTTGGAAAACCAAAAAACCAAAACCCCAACTCATTTGCAAGGAAAAATAAATTGCTCACTGCAGGATGATACACGTCTGTTTGAAAAGTGCTGACATTTTTTTTAATGGCAAATCAAGTTTTTTTAAAAAAACAAAATAAGCAAAATAATGAAGAGCTTTGTTCCTCATTAACCTTTTCTGTATATCTGATACAAAGCCTGGAGAGAAATCCCATGCATATCAAAACAATTTAATTATTTGTAGCTCAGCACAAACATATTTCAGTTTTACCCTGTTGGGCAAAATCCTCAGTCTTAATAAAATCAGTTTTTTCCCCCTAATAGACCTATTAATCTAATGAAGATACACTATTGTTGTTATTGAGTGAACTAAAATACTTAATTAAGTCAGAATGAATCACTCATTGTATCTAATTCTGCTTAACACGCTAAAAAAAAAACCCATAAAAGACCATCAGCATGAGAATAAAATATGAGCTTGGATAGATAAATTAAAGCAGTCAAATCAACAGAAAGATTTTTGTTTAATTCCACAAATCACAGCTGAAGCAAAACAGTATTCTAGAATGTATTTAAAGAAAAAAATGAATTGGCTACCATCAGATCTATATATAAAAGTCCTCTGTAAGTATTTACTTCAAGACAAGAAAGTTGTAAATTGTATACAGTACAGTGATAGGAACACTGCATCCATTCTGTGTACCCACATTACTTCCTTAGTACCAGAATTTACTTTTGAACTAACAAATTTGAACAAATTCATTCAAATATATGTTAGACTTTAGTGAATTCCTTAAATATGAAGGAAAGTCTGGAAATAAGATGGCAATATCAAGAAATAGGGGAAATGTGTTGTATGTACATTCAGATGATTGTTTGAAAAGTACATTGTTGCATAAAATTATATCAGTGGGAGGGAGAATGGAGTGATAGAGGCGAAAACAAGTAAAGGATTTATGACACTCCAGGTATTGCTAGATAATAACTAATATCCAGGATACCGGCTGTGCCTGATGGGGATAAAATGTTATGTACTACAGAGTTGACGAATCTGTGATCTCACTGAATTAGTTGGGTTTTACTTCACATCTACCACAATAGAACTGTGATATTCCAGAAGGGTTTAACTAGTCTAATGGTCATTCCAAGCTCACCTGATTGATTTCTACCACTCCATAGCTAATATTCACAAAATACTATCATGAAGATTGAAAGAAGATATAGGTAAACCTTGTCCTCTATGCCTTGAACTTTGAAGGTAATGGAAAAAATTCTACTTTTGATTCTACCCTCCAAAAATAGCCAAAGTTTCAGACTGTTTCTGAAGCAAACTGATCAATAGACACAAATTATTTCATTTGCATCAGTGTGTGTCATTTGTGTAATCACAAATGATTTTTATAGTGAAACTGCCTTATCTGGCATTTGTAAACTTCCCACAATTCGTTTAAGAAATGGAGACAAAAGATATTAAGTGTATCTTAATTATTAAGAATGTAAGATGTTAATTACACTTGAACTGGGATCCAAGAAGTACATTTTAATTCAGAAATTTCAGGCAAACTCCTGCTGCAAGATACTCTTAATGTTATAAAGTTAGTAATTCACAAATAATACGGAAATCAGTAGCTGGACCATCTTAGAACAAAACTCCAGTCAGATTGATGTGCTTAAAAAAATATTTAACTAAGCATTTTAATTTTAAAAATTCTTAAAGTCCAAGCTACAAGCTATAATTTATCAGTTTTATTGCCTTTGGCTTTAAAGATACTTTTCTGACAGTAGTTATCTTGCTTTTTCTTCCAAATGTCAAAAAAACCCTATTTCTTATAGAAACATAAAAGACATATATTGTCATAACATTGGCAAATTTTGTGGGAATATATTCTAAATTCTATATATAGCAAACTGTAATTAAGTTATATATTCTTTGATATTAATTTTAGCCCTTTAACCTTCCTCTCCCATTTCTGGTATGTATAAATCAGGGACCTGTTTTTCAAGAGTTGGAAGAATGTGTCCATGAATCAGAGTGTTATGCACATCAAGAAAGTAATGATTTATAATGAAGAGGCTTACTGCGGAATTTACCTTCATTGGCTTAAAGGAGCCTAGCAGATAATTTTATGGAGGTTACCAGTCCTCAAGAAGAGCTTCCATTTGTTCCCTCTACCCATTTTAATCAGACATCTGTGGCTGAAAAAAATGTTAAACTAAGTCATATGTTTTAAAGAAAAAATTTCTGCATTCATTAGCGTGCTACTTCCCCATTATATTCAGTATTCTGCTTTTCTTTTTAAATTTGCTACTTCTTTTCTGCTTTTCAGATGTTCTCTCTGTAAACTATAATTTCCTACCAATGTCTGACAATCAGGGTTAAAATGGCTGTCAATCTTTCATGATCTCTGTCAGATCAGATTAAATAATAGGTATTAACCATACTGGAAAAAAATGACTACGTTTAATCCAATCATATTAAGTAAGTCCTCAGAACTTATCTGTACTAAAATGCTTTTAATGCCTTGACCCTAAGCACAAATCCTTTCTGACTGGACTAAATGAGTATGACATGAACGTAACATTAAAGACTCAACCTGAGTATGGTTTATTCCTCAAATGGTATCAGACCATGAACTGGATTCCTGATAGAAAATAGAAAACAATAACAAGCCTTTTTCAAAGGTGTGCTCAAAAGTGTTGCTTTGTTTTTTTGGTTGTTGTTTTTTAGTGCCAACCGCCCTCTGCTGCCTGAAAGATTTAACAGTTTCCCTATGAGCTTCAAAAAATGAAGGAAATCATATTCCTGGGTATATTTGCGTATAAATCCCTCCAGAGGTATATTTTTGATGGTTGTGATCAGATTCTTGAAGGGGAGACATAAGGAAGTTCGGATCTTCTCTTTGTTGCAGAAACAGCCATTTGTAGGGAATGACCAAACAATTAAAGAGGAAAAAAAACAACCCAAGCCCTTTTCTCAGGAGAGCTTGTGTCAGATTGTGAGGCTGAAACAACAAGAACAAAAAGAGAGCTCAATCCATCTAGCTGCCACTGAGAAACCTTTTCTGCATAATTTTGTTTTGGACTCAACAGACGTGTTCTAGGTGCATGCTAAGGCTTGCTAAATCCTGTTATTCAAGTTCTGTGCTATTAAAAGTTTTCAGACTTTCAATGAAAATGCAGCCTCTTTGTGTTGCCAGATTGGCAAAGTCTTCATCATCACGCAAGTTACAAATTTCGCAGCAGGTTGCAAGCAAGTGTAGGAAACCTGCTTCCTTCTCCTGAATGGGATTACTCGAGACTATAAACCGGGATGATTACTATCTGGTTCTATCAGGGAAAAGAGCATTATGTGAGCAAAGAGCTCCTTCCAGCTGCTGTTCGGAAGAGTGCCACTGCCACCTGTTCAATCCTTTTCTTACAGCAGCTCACGTCAGGGAGTGAAAAGGAACAAGGAAGTGACTTGTAACTTTCCTTTACTGCATCATTCCGGGTATCAAGAATGGGTGGGTGTAGAATAAGTGAGGAGTCACCAGCATTGGTGTTTACAGTAAATTGATCTAATAGAGCCATTGCAGGCATATTGAACCTCCTGAAAAGATAAAGAATTAAACTCTCCAATTATCTATGGCATGGCATGGGCATGGTCAATGCGTGACGCATCCGGCCCGCCGGTCAGGAGTTTGACAGCATTCATCTTTATTCAGCCGGTTCTGACCAGTTCTGGAGAACTGTTAGCGGAAATTTTGAGTAGTTCGGAGAACCGGCAAAGGCTACCTCTGACTGGAGATTTTACAGTATCCTTCCCCTGCCACGCCCACCAAGCCACACCCACAGAACCCATAGTAAAAACTTTTGAATCCCACCACTGGCCCTGATCTATGGAGACTCTCAATCATCCAGGTCCTGGTTGTCCCAAAGGTGCTGTCCCCCCCAAAAAAAAAGCAACAGGACTTTCTTGGTTTTTTTCCTTTGAAAACGTTTCACTTCTCATCCAAGAACTGAAGAAGCTTCTTGGGTGAGAAGCGAAATGTTTTCAAAGAAAAAACAAACAAACCAAGAAAGTCCAGTTCCCTTTTGGCTAAAGAAAAACCAACAACAACATATTTCGGGATAACTCTCCAATTGTTCATGGCAGTATTGTAGACACAATCGGTCTCCATGCAAAAGATGATTACCTAAGCTTACTCCTTTTTCCTATCACATGTTCATGTTGGACTCAGTTCTTGGACAACTTCTTCTTCTTTGCTAATGTTAAAGCGATGGTGCCATGTCTTCTTTTAGATAACCCCAAGGAGGAATTCAGACGTGAAATTGGATACATGAAATACTAATCAGCTTTCTTCTGTCAGTGTGACTATTTGCAAGGGAGGGTACTGAGTATTACCTAGGTAGAATGAAATCCAGGTAGTCCTCGACTTACAACAGTTCGTGTAGTGACTGTTCAAAGTTACCACGGCACTGAAAAAGGGGCTTAGGATCATTTTTCACACTTATGACCATTGCAGCATGTTAATATTAAAAAAATTATGTTAATTTTTATGGTCATGTTAAAAAAAATTCAGATGCTTGGCAGCTGACTCATATTTATGACAGTTGCAGTGTCCTAGGGTCACGTGCTCTTCTTTTGCAAACTTCTGACAAGCAAAGTCAATGGAGAAGCCAGATTCACTTAATAACCATGTGACTAACTTAACATCTGCAATGATTCACTTAACAACTATGGCTAGAAAGATTGTAAAATTAACAAATGTCTCACATTTGGATTCGATTGTGGTTGTAGCTTGAGGATTACCAGTAAAGAAGTTGGGGAACACACTCCATAAAGGTTTCTGCTCTCTGTTGATACTCATCGATAAAGAAGAAGGGAGAAAGATAACCAATACAAAGGCTAAAATTCAAAAAGTACCTCAGGATATGTTTTTCTGGAAAACAAAATGGAGTAGTTTTGACTTGCTTTCCCACCCCAAAATAAATTCTCCCACATACCACCGAGATAAAGTAACCGGCTTTTGATGGGCAAGATGGTAGAGAATGGTCCTTAGTCTGATATAATTCCCGTATCTCCTCCAACCCCAATACCTCCCATTTTAGTTCTCCAGGTTCATGGTAGTCAACTGAATTCAGAACAATTTCTCAGAGTTCCTCCCAGCAGTGATTAACCAACAGAAAGATTACAGAAAGAGGGATTATCCCTGATGTATTGATGAGAATATTTGAGAAGTATGGTTGCGAGTGATAGAAATAAACCGGTTCCACCATCCATAGCTTCCTGATTGTTTTATGCTCAGAGGCATCTGCAGGTGGAGCAAGAGGAAGCCAATGCCAACAAGTTCGTGATGATATCCTCACACAACAAAGCATTTGCATGATGACATCACTGCAGTGTGTTGCCACTTTGAAGACAACGTAGTTGTCTGTGGATGCTGCTGTTGTAATGGACAGAAGGGATAACTTTGAGGAACAGGAGGAAGAAATGCAATCAAGACAATAGTCAGAGAAAATATATCTGTGTGCAAGACAGAATTGTAAGCTGAGAAAACAGCTCAGACCACGGGTGTCAAACTTGCCGTGTCATGTTGCCGTCACATGACGTATCACGATGTTTTTTTCTCTTCGCGGAGCTGGGGTGAGCATGGCCTGAGCATGACATTTGGCCCATGGGCCGTCAGTTTGACACCCCTGTCTCAGACAAACTCTCCTTGGTTCTCACAGATAAAATGAAAATAGAGGAAAGTACGTTCAAGATTTGCAAAATTCTATAACCTTTATAATAAAAGTTCCATTTGCATGCATGACTTTGATTTCCTGCTTGGGTCTTCCTTGAAAAGCTGACAGCTGTTATATCTATCAACTAGATAACAGTTTTATCATTTTGTAACTCCCTTCCAAACAAAGCCTACTCAAATCTGCTATGTCAGTCATTCTCAAGGAAGAGAAATATTTCTGTAGGAAAGGGAATGTTTTTATGTCAAAAGAAAAAAAAAATAACCAATCAAGTTCTAGTTACTGATGTCATTTCTGAGGTTTATTATTTTGCCATTGTTAACACTGTATTTCTGTAAGGCTAGCTTTTTCAGACTTCCACATAGAAGGAAGAAGAGAGGATCACATAAATTCATAAGTAAATAAAAACATATTCTATTTGTCCTAGTATTTGTGGTTTCTCTTATTAGCATGTATTCATCTTTAGCTCAGTATACAAGTAGTCCTTGACTTATGACCATAATTGAGCCCAGAATTTTGGTTGCAAGTCATTATGCACATTAATCAGGCATTCACCCGATTTTATGACCTCTTTTGTGTTGGTCATTAAGTGAACACTGCAGTTGCTTAAGTGTTGATTAAGTAAATGCTACAATTGTTAAGCAAATTCAAGGGGCGTTTTTTGTTTTTTGTTTTGCTAAAAGTGAAAATAAATGCTGGAAACCATCAAAACCTCTCAATAATTAGCCATATTACCAGGGGTGGGATTCAGTTTTTTAAACAACCAATACTGTGGGCGTGGCTTAGTTGGTGGGTGTGGCTAGATGGTCATGTGACTGGGTGGGCATGGCCAACTCAACATCACTCATATCAAGGGGCGCTTCTCCTCACCTGGCCTCTCATGACAGTGGGGATGCTGCAACGGTCGTAAGTGTGAAAAATGATCATAAGTCACTTTTTTCAGTGCCATTGTAACTTTGAATGGTCACTAAATGAACTGATGTAAGTCAAGGATTACCTGTACAAAAATACAAAAAGCTTCTTTGCTTGCCCTAAATACCAATCATTAGATTAAAAATGCCTGCAAGACAGAGTTACAAATCAGGCAGGGTGCCAGAGCACCTTGAGGAATGAAAATAGGTAAAATGCAGTGATAACTATCAAGCAGCCAACTCTTGCTCATAAAGTGAAACCCTTTCGCAGAGAGGTCATTTAAGCTCTCCAGAAAAAGCACACCCAGGAGAAGTAATCCTTAGATCCATTTGCACCACTTAAAGATACCAGCTGGTCTCACTCACCTCACAAGATATCCTAAGGAAATCATCCAGATTTAAGGAAAGGTCACATACCCCCCAGAAAGGCAGTAACAAAAATCAGTGCCAAGCTTGCATCCAGCCTCTTGGAAGTACACCCCAAAAGGACAGTGCCAGATAGTACTAAAGCAGTGAGGAAGACCCCCTCCCCAGATAGAAAAAGAAACTATGAGGCAGGAAAAAATTCAAACACAATACAAATAATTAAATCACAACAGTAGCTGTTGCTTGTTGAAGCTGAATAGGGAAAATTATCCCATCAATAAACAGGATTAAATATCACCAAGCACAGAATAAACCTTCATCAAAAACCAGTTTTAGACCAAAACTCAGAAGGGGTATGTAAAGTCACGTTTGAATGTCAATCTTTCTAGCTAGCCAAGAAGCCTTGCTGAATGTCACTCATCTTGGTTCCCTGTCACTAAAAGCTTTGCTTCATTCTTCAATTATTTCTTCAAAGTGCTGATTGTCCAGGGAAGTATTTCCTCCCAACAGTAGTGTAAAAATCTTAAAACAACCCTTCCCCTTTAAGAAAGTCAAAAGCTCCAGAGACAGGAAGTCTAGGCTGTCTGCCAAGAATGTAATTAAGGGTGGAAAAAAACAAAAGGAGATTGCTTCTAACTACCAGTTCTCAGAACTGCTTAGAAAGTTAACAAGGGGTTCTATAGAACTGGACAGAACTATTAGAATCCCACCCATGCATATAACTATGGCAACCTGCAAATGGTGATGCTGTGCCCAAATTTTAGGATTTTATTAGCTGCCCAGGGACACTTGGTAGAAAGATGGGTGGCATGCAAATTAATGAAATAAATAATTCAATGCCATGCACCCCATATCACTAAAGCCAGCTTAGATTTACACACAAATATGCAACAAAAAGATACACTAATGACAGTATTTGTCAGATACTTAGCATTAAAGGCAAAGATCTCCACCAAATATTAAAAGCTAACATAGACAAATGAATAATGCTAAATGATTTATTTTATTCCCATCCGAAAACAGGAAAATATGGAAAATATGGAAAATATGGAAATATTTGCAACGGACCTATAGAATTGCACATAAAAACTCCACTTGCCTTGTCACCAGCAGACAGGAATAACACCATATACGTAAGAATGTGCCAATTTTTTCCTCTTTTTAATTTATTCCTCTCATTTTATAAGTTACGTTTTTAAATTGTAGATTTGAGGTGTGATCTGGGGGAGGGAAATACTGTCTAGAAGGAAAGAAGAAAGGGGGGTGTTGATTGTTTATTAGAAAACAAATATTTCACTTTGGCAGTTAACAACCTGGTTTGTTGACTTAAAAGATGGAATATCCTAAATTAAGGTCCTTAAAAATCAGTGAAAAGATCCTAGCTGTCTGTGCCCTTAGGCAATTCTGATGGGAGAGAACTTGTTAATACATCGAATTTCCCATTCCTATCATTATGAACATTGACCATCAAAAAAAAATCAAGTAGCCAAAATTGCCTTGACTTACAAAATTTCAATTAACATCTGGGGCCCGGGTGAATGGATCAGCTTTTCCTTGTTGTTTAATATCAGGATGAGAAAGCACAACTTTGTGAGTCTCCTTCCACCCATCCCCATATCCACACTAATAGAATGTATCATTGTGCATTGAGGAATACAACATTCACCTTGATTAAGCAAGAAATAGAATTTTACAATCTGTCAGGATTGTATACTTTCCTCATATATTCTCCCAACACTCCAAAAAAAATCCACACAAGATTAGCATTTCACTTGGTTATTGCATACTGTGTTAATTCAAAACTGTTTTACTGATCAATGTGTTTCAGTCAATTCTACTACTTCTTGCTATTTTAAAATTAGTATTATCTGAGGCGATCATATAAAGAAGAGCAAACCAAACGGTGCCCTTTCTCAGGTGCTGTTCATATTTTGCTACTTACAATTGCCCTGTCATCCATTTTTCTCTACATTTTATTGATGCATAATGCAATACTACCTTCTATATGAGATGTTTAATTTCCTTCCCTTGGGTAAACAGCTTTTTGAACTAACAATTGCTTTGTCAGAGTTCCCATGTTCCTAATATAAAACCTACAGAAGATGCTTTGTGCATCTGAAAACTATGTTATTGGTGGCCATTGTTCAGGCTGCATTATTGTTAATATTATTGATTCTTTGAGTTGTTATTTATAGCTAGAGAACAGGAATAATATTTTGAAAATAATAAAATGCATATCGTGTTCAGTGGTGGAAGGAAGGAAGGAAGGAAGGAAGGAAGGAAGGAAGGAAGGAAGGAAGGAAGGAAGGAAGGAAGGAAGGAAGGATCTGTGGCTTAAGTTTTATGATTTGCTTTTTTAGCTCAAGTCATGATTTCTTGATTTCATGATTTTTCTTGTGCCCTGTTCTACTTTCTTGATTTCCACATAAATTGTTTAGAGCAGGGGTCGCCAACCTTTTGGACCTCAGGGACCACTAATATTTTTGACTGACAGTGGCTTGCTGACATTGGTGGGAATGACATATTCCAGAGCTGCAGTAGTCACAGGATTGGCCCTTTAGTCATCCTGGAGCTGCTCCTACACCTGGGTGCACAGGCCTGCCATGAAGGAGCTGCTCTGGGATGACCAAAGGGCCAGACCTGTGACTACTACAGCTCTGGAATATGCCAGGTTTTTGTGATGTAATAAAATCAGATGTAATAAATCCCTTCAGTTTATTTTTCAATTGAATTGTGCAGTTTATATGTTAAATTAAAGGTGGGGGGGGGGGGGGGAATCTGAAAAAAATCATTCCACTTCAGAATTTTTTCTACCTTTAATATAACATACAAGTTGTACAATTCAATTGGAAAACAGACCGAAGTGACTTATCTTGATCTGATTTTTTTTTTATTTTACATCTCAAAAACCTGGCATTTTAAACCTGGTGTATAGAGTTTTTATATCCACTGTATCTCAATAAAGTGAATACAATTGATTATCTAAGCATATGGTTTAACTGAATGAAAAGGCCTTCCTGCCCAGCGTGGTCGAACATAGCTAAAATCCCACCCTAGAGCTTGATGAAATTCTAAAGTGAGGTCATTCCTCTTTTACTTGCCATATAATTGGAATTGTCAATGGAAAAGTAGTTGAGAAGAGAGCATTAGAATTGATTAGAATTATTAAAGTGAATTAGAACAGAGTAAGTCAAATCCAGCCACAGAAGAATTCAGATTCCTATCAGCAGCTTTCAGTGTTTCTGCTGATGGGAAAATATTGATTATTCTTCTGCAAGGGAAATGTAAATTAAGTTTTGAAGCTGAGTTTCCACCATCAGATAAGAGCCACCATGTTTTAAAAGTCTTTATACACACTTGTGAAGGCTTTTCTATCAAGGTAGAAAAGTTGTGATAGCTAGTCCTCATACAACTTTGAACCCATATGTTGAGAAGTAATATAACTTTGAACACTAAGTGCCGAGACAAATACTGGGTGAAAACTACATAAGCTTCAAAATGATCTTATCACTGTTGGGAAAAGGATACTGAATGCGGTAGATCTTTGATTAGATCCAGCATATATTTTTAATCATGGCTGTGGTTCATATCTAGATGACCAATTAAATTAAGAAGCCAAGACTTTTTTAAAACTCTCTTGACTCTAGGCTATTTTAATTATTTATTTCTAAGCTAAATTATATTACTCAGATAAATCTGACACCTGTAATATGTTTAGAAACCTGGGAAAATGACTTTGATGGGGCAAATCCAAGCCATCCTAAATATAATTAAACCGGGGAAAAAATTAATTAAGAAGAAAAAAAATAAACCCAAGTTTAAACCTTATCTTCCTTAAAAGTTATAGGAACCATTTTCTATCTGCTTCTTTATGGCTCTTCCTGATCTAGAATTAGGAAACAACAAAATTGTTTGGTTGAAAATTCTCTTTTAGCCTCCACCCCACCAGTCTCTAAACTGAAACGCACACAGGTAATCCTCAACCTATGACCAGAATTTCTAAGGTAGACCATTGTTAAGTGAGTCATGCCCAATTTTGTGACCTTTTTGCCATAGTTGTTAAGTAAATCATTAGGGTTAAACAAATCATGCGGTCGTAAAACAAACCAAGATTCCCTCATTGATTTCGCTTGTTGGAAGGCAGTTGTTCTGGTGACCAAAAGATTCGGGGCCATTGATTGAAGATATAATACCTCATTCCCCTCAAATTCAATGTTAAACTATGTATATACAGTAAAGATTCCATATAGAGCTGAGGTCTCCAACCTTGGCAACTTTAAGCCTGGCAGACTTCAACTCCCAGAATTCCCCAGCCAGCCAAAGTTGCCATGATGTAGAGTATCTTGGTTATTCTGCACACTTTTGATCGCTGCTTCTACAAAAGGAAGATTATTTTTTAAATAGCTGCACAAGTTTCTGATCATAGCATTGCTTTATATGCATTGGTTGGTCTATATTTGGCTTCTGGTACGATTCTGTATGAGAGATTTATTCCAGTACTATAATGTCTGGCTCATTCACATGATGCCACACGAGACATTCCCAACCTGTTCTTCCAATGCTATTTTTCGATTTCCATTTTCCCCCTTAACTAAATTTATCCCAATTTTATGAATGCGGTTCCCCAAGTTAAATCTGTTCATCAAAGTGGGAGTGTTTGGAAATGAGTAGAACCTGTTTTACAATTTTTCTCCCACCCAAGGCAAGGAAAACAGGCTTTTTAGACAAAAAAAAAAATCAATGACTTCATTATCTTCAAAACTATTTTTCATTGTGACTATGAATAACTATGCTAACTTTATCCTTAACATGCTGCAGAATTGTACCTGTAGTTACCAGAATTGACACACACATACACACATCTACTGTAGAATAGTAGCAGAATTAGAGAGGAACATAAAATAATGAGCAATTAGGAAAAAATGAATTTACTGAGTTTAAGCAGGAACTGCATTGCCTACAAAGTCACCAGCGTTCTTTCAGATCTGGCACGAAATCTTGTTTCTCCTTAATTTCTGTGTTATAGGTTGTATTGTAGGTGGTACGTTCTAATGCTATCAATTCAAATGATAAAATATGACTATCTGACTCATGTAGAATACTATGCTGGTGTGTGCCGCACAGTATTAACAGCATGCAATATCTTATCAATTTGGTCAAGCATTGCTATTTTTTAACATGTGCCCCACCAAACAGTAACCACAACTGGAAAATTATTGATATAGAAACAAAAGGTCATGCAGTTTAAATTCTGCCTATGTTAATCTAACCTGAGTCCTATTTTTGACAAAATGTTCCTTTAAATCACAGAGGATGGCTGAACAAATTTTCATACAGTATTTAAGAAATATGAAAGTTGTGAAACATATAAAGCATTAGTACTTAAAATACTTTATAAAACTTTACTAAGGCCACACTTGGAATACTACATACTAAGTTTCGGTCACCATATTATAAAAAGGATATATAGACTCTAGAAAGAGTGCAGAGAAGAGCAACAAAGATGATCAAGGAGCTGGAGGGTAAAAAACATGAAGAATGGTTGCAGAAATTGGGTTTATCTAGTCTAGTGAAAAGAAGGACTAGGCGGTGACATGATAACAGATTTCCAATAGTTGAAGGGTTGCCACAAAGAAGAAGGGGGATCAAATTATTCTCCAAAGCACCAGAAGGCAGGACAAGAAACAATGGATAGAAACTGATCAAGAAGAGAAGCAACCTAGAATTAAGGAGAAACTTCCTAACAGTGAGAACAATTAACCAGTGGAAGAGCTGGCCTTCAGAAGTTGTGGGTACTCCATCACTGGGGGCTTTTAAGAAGAGACTGGACAGCCATTTGTCTCCTGCTTCTGTGGGGATTAGACAATAAGACTTCCAAGGTTCTTCCAATACTGTTGTTCTTTTAAATTATTTAAGAACCATGGTCATTTAAGTCAGAATACAATTATCCCTTTTTAATTCAAGCTTACATTTTCATGTGGATTTCGTCACATATTCAATCAAACTAGCTACTTGAATTTGCTGAAGTGGTAAACAGGTAGCCAGTCCTGTGTGAATGTGTGAACAGGATTTGAGTTTCTTTATTTCAGTTTTCATTTCATTTTCATTTCTCTTCCTCTTTTAATTAGTGCTGCTCTGAAGAGGGAGATGAACCTAAATATAAAACAATACTCCAAAATATTATAATTATTAGATTTATGTGCCACGCATCTGCTAACATTCCTATATTCGATCTTCAAATCAACTTTTAAAAAGAACAACTTAACATTCCTGCAACAATCAAGACTATGACATAGTAGAAAACAGTAGCACCAGATTCAAAAGGTCCAAATCATCACAGCATGATGTGTCCCAACATAGCCACTACTTTTTTATTTTATTATTTTATTTTATTTTATTTTGATTATTTTGTCAAGCAATTATAAGATAATAGGTATAAGTATAAACATAGTTATGGATACATGAAATGGATACTTATAAGAAAAATAAAAAAGAAACAATAGGACAGGGACAATAGGCACGTTGGTGCGCTTATCCACGCCCCTACAGACCTCTTAGGAAAGGGGTGAGGTCAATAGTAGACAGTCTAAGGTTAAAGTTTTTGGGGTTTGGGGAAAAAAACCACAGAGTCAGGTAGAGTATTCCAGACATTGATCACTCTGTTGCTGAAGTCATATTTCCTGCAATCAAGTTTGGTGCGATTAACCTTGAGTTTGTATCTGTTGTTTGCTCTTGTGTTGTTATGATTGAAGCTGAAGTATTCATTGACAGGTAGGACATTGCAATGTATGATTTTATACACTATACTTAGATCGGACCGAAGACAGCGTAGTTCTAGGTTTTCTAGGTCTAGAATTTCGAGTCTGGTGGCATAAGGTATTCTGCAACGAGTAGAGGAGGGGAGAACTCTTCTTGTGAAATATGTCTGGACTTTCTCAACTGTGTTAATATCAGATACATAATGCGGTTTCCAGACTGATGAGCTGTATTCAAGTATTGGTCTAGCAAATGTTTTGTATGCTCTCGTTAGTAATGTGATATTACCAGAGAAAAAGCTACGTAAGATTAGGTTAACAATTCTTAATGCCTTTTTGGCTATGTAGTTACTTTTGTCTTGGCTGCATTTATGCCACTGAAACCATGGTTATTTCTGCCTTAGATTTCTCTTCATAGGAAGAAAAATTAAACTCTGGGAGACTGAGCAACTCCTTCCTGAGAGACGCCTTTATTACTGCCTCTTTCGGCTTTAACGATTTCTTAATTGTCCATTATGGTTTCTATTGAACTATTCTCAATTTGGTAGGCTCAAGATACAAAAGAGCCAACAACACAGTTTCTTAGACAACACATAGAAGTACACATACTCACACGCTATTACTCATTATTCATTCTTCATCACTACTACTGTAATGTTACTATGGTACTATTACTGCTCCTCCAACTATTGTTCCTTATGAGTACTGCTATTCCTACTCCTTGCAAGTTTTGCAATCTGTTCTACAGTAGTTGCTTTAGGCTACTCCTGGCTTCTCCTTTCATCTGGCCTCAAACCATTTCCTACCTAGGTTTTCCAAGCTTGCCCACCATTCATGAATTCCCATTATGTTTGTTGTGCGTGTAGCTTCTATCTCTCTGTCTATAAGCAATTACATCCGACCTATATAGGATTACCTCTAACCATCTTTATGTGCGATTAAGCCATCCATAGCTGGAAGACTGCTATAAACTCTTAGAGCATTTTCTGTTAAAGATGGGGCTAATCTAGTCGTCCATTCATTTTCAGGCCATTAAGCTTCTATATTCCCCCCCTGTTATAGTAGATATTTTTATATCTTTCAGGCCACCTTCTCTCAATATATACATTATGAAAATCCTAGAGGTGAATATGCCCTTCTGATGACTGAAGCCCTTTAAGTTAGTCTATCGGGCTTTTAAAACTCTTCCCTCCTTGCCTCCATTTCATTCTTTTCCCATACCAGCCTATCCTTCCTCTGTCTCCCTCTTCTTTCTCTTTAATTAATTGAAGCTTTTCTTCTTGCTGTTGCTTCAAGATTTCTGTCATAATATTAGCCCAAGTATCTCAGCCTAGTCCCTTTTTCTAGCTTTTCCTTTCAGCATAGGGTGGATATCTGTTTCTATCAAACTAGTAGTCTCTTCCACATCTAAGGGTGAATTGTTCCTTCTACCCTTTCCATCAGGGGTGGGATTCTACCAGTTCGCACCGGTTGTTAACATTCTAAGCAGTTCGGAGAACCGGTTGTTAGAAGAAATTACTGGCCTGATCCTGTAAGGAAGGCAGGAAGGAAACATTCTGGTGTTGCTCACAGAAACTGCCTCTCCGTTAACCCATATTACATTCTTGGCAGGACTAGACTTCCTGTCTCAAGAACTTCATCTGGAGTTATTTTCCCCTCCTTTGCTGGTACTTTGCTTATGTGGAGTGACCATTCAAAGTTACAATGGCACTGAAAAAAGTGACTTATGACCATTTTTCACACTTACAACTGTTGCAGCATCCCCACAGTCATGAGAGGCCAGGCGAGGAGATGCATGCCTCGATGTGAGTGATATTGAGTTGGCCACGCCCAGCCAATAACATGACCACCAAGCCATGTCCACCCAGTCACATGACCACCAAGCCATGCCCACTGACTAAGCCACGCCCACAAAACCAGTTGTTAAAAAATTTGCATCCCACCCCATCCCCATTTGTTTGGTATAGGATCTAGAACGAGAGAGCTGGTTTTTGCAGCCAGGATGTTGGCTATTACCTATGAAGTCTAAGCTCTACTAGGATGTAACTACCTTCCTTTTGCAGCTAAGGTTTGTTTTGTTTGATTGAGTATTTAATGAATTCCTCAGGTTTGAGTCAATCATACCAGTATGGATGCAATCTACATAAGTATCTCATCTTGTTTTGGCTAGTCTACCTTTTTATGGATATCCCACTATTGTAATTATAGTAGAAATAAGCAAACATAGAGATTTTATTATATCTAGTAATTAATATTAATCTAAATGCACAAGTTCATATAGTCAAGTTCTCTATTGCTCATCACTTGTCAGGCTTGCTTCTGTTGGTGGACTCAAGACACAAAAGAGCCAACAACAGAGGTCCCCTAGACCAGTGGTCCCCAACCTTTTTGTACCAGGGACCGGTTTCAAGCAGAAACATTTTTTCAAGGACCGGGGGAATCCGAGTATGGTAGTTTGCTTGCAGACGTTTCATTACCTGACTAGGTAACATCTGATGTTGTTACCTAGTGGGTAATAAACGCTGCCAGCAAACTCCAAGTTCAGGGAGCGCCTCGGCCCTGCCTCCCTCAGCCCCATCCCTCAGGTGTCTCCCTCCCTCCCTCAGGTGTCTGCCTCGTTCCTCTCTCAGTCACTCTATCGCTCCTCCAGCAGCCCAAGAGCCGGGGGTGGCTTTCCTGTCGCCACAGCTTCCCGAAGCGCCCGTTTCACCCCACCCGCCCGCCCGCCCGCTCGCGGTTCAATCCACAGTGCTCCGTTCTACCTGCCTGCCTGCCTGCCTTCTTCGTTTCGGAGCAGCTTCGGCTGATAAAAAGAGGCGAATAGTTATTATTCTCAGCCGAAGCTGCTCCTAAACAACCAGACAGGCAGGCAGGCAGGCAGAACGGAGCACTGTGGATTGAACCGCGAGCGGGCGGGCGGGCGGGAGGGGTGAAACGGGCGCTCGGGAAGCTGCGGCGACAGGAAAAGCCACCCCCCAGCTTCTTTGAAGCAGTTTCTTCCTGGGCTGGTGGAGGAGCGAGAAAGCGACTGAGAGAGCTGAGCCAGAGAGCAGGACAGGCTTCGGTTGCTTCCTCCCTCCCCTTCTTTCATTTGTGTCCTTGATCCCAGCAGCATTCACCGAAGGCGAAGAAAGCCGCCATTTTTTTTATTTTTTTTTTTGCGGCCCGGTAAAGAGTGCTCCACGGCCCGGTACCGGTCCGCGGCCCGGTGGTTGGGGACCCCTGCCCTAGACAATGCACACAAGTACTCACATATTATTATTCCCTTCTTATTTCTTAGCTAATCTTCCTCAGTCCTATTGCTACTCCAACTCCTGCTCCTTGTGACTATTACTCCTGCTCCTTGTCAGTACTGCTAGAGAAAAGATATCCCTTTCTAATTGCTTTAGGATGCTTTACTTCTCCCCACATACACAAACACACTCAGCTGTGTCACAGCACAGCTTTCATAGCTGGGAAGAGACGGGACAAGAACAATACAGGTGGTGGCAATTTTCTTGGCAGCCTGCTCACATGGACCATTAATAAAAGTCTCTCTCCATATTGTTATCCTGGCAACAAGACAAAAGTTGTTTGGTCCTTACCTTCAAAGTGTTTTTCCCCCCAACTTCCAAGTCATGTCCATTCTTAGAATTTTCTGATAAAACCCCCTCCAAAGGTTATTTATCAATTATTGTGATTATTTCTATGCTGCCTGATCCTAAATTTCTAGGTGGTTCAAATTGGTGATATTGGTCATTAAAATTGTTCTTTGCTTTTTAAAACTGTTAAAACTATTTTAATCAGTTTTAAACTATTAAAACTGCCAGCTGGGTTTTAGACCTGATTTGGTTAGGTAGCCATTTTGTTGCTTATGCTGTTGTTAAATGCAATTCTGACAGAATGCATGTATACCTCTTCCCAAACAGAATAAAACAACCATGGCATTCATGGAAGCTTCTGCAGACATAAATGATTATAAAAAACAAAACTTCTTTTGTATCTGTAAGAATGGGGCCTGCAGGTATATGTTCCGGCACCATGAGCTGTTTTTTTTGTTTTTTTTTTACAGACTGGGCTCATTCATTCACTGCTTGGAGGAGGGGAAGGGAGACCTGGCTTGTGGCCCTTCAGCCAGTATTCCAGCACCCATCAGTTTGATTCATGTATAGCAGGGCTATCAAACTCGTGGCCTGCGGGACGGATGCGTCATGCACTGGCCACGCCCACACCCGTTCTAGCAAAGGTGAAAAGGTCACAATACGTCACATGATGCCACCATGACACCACGAGTTTGACACCCCTGATGCATAAGGGAGAACTGAGAGAAAGTTCATCACATGGATGGGAATCTTAAGCTATGCTCCACTCCTCATTACACTCTTAAAGCAGATTTTCTATATTTTTTCTATATATTTTTCTTTATTTTCTATATTTTTCTTCATTTTCTATATTTTTTCTATATTCTAGATTCTTTTAGGCCACTGTTTCTCAACCTTGGCAGCTTGAAGAAATATGACTTCAACTCCCAGAATTCCCCAGCATTCTCCCCTTTCCCTCCCAAATACACAAAGCTGATCCCGAATGACGGATGTTTCATGTCATCTTATCTTATGCTGTAAAAAAAGGCGATCGGTCTTGATTTCTGCCAATAACAGATGGTTCCCTGGCATATATCTGCATTCATAAATACCCAACTACAGATAGTCCTCAACTTACAATAGCTTGCTTAGTGAATGTTCGAAGTTACAATGGCACTGAAAAAGGGGACTTATGACCATTTTTCATACTTATGATCGTTGAAGTATTCCCCATGGTCACATGGGTTTACATTTGGATGCTTGGCAACTGACTCACAGTTATGACGGTTGCAGCGTCCCAGTATGACAGTTGCATGCGATCCCCTTTTGCAACCTTCTGACAAGCAAAGTCAATGGGGAAACCAGATTCACTTCACAACCGTGTTACTAATTGAACAACTGCAGTGATTCACTTAACATGGCAAGGAAAGTTGTAAAATTGGGCAAAGCTCACTTAACAAATTTCTCCCTTAGCAACATAAATTTTGGGCTCAATTGTGGCCATAAGTTGAGGATTACCTGTATAAACTACCGTATTTAGAGAGCTGCCATATATAATACTGAAGATCCTTGTGGTTAAAACTGAAGAGAAAGAACAAGGTATTACAAACTGAGAACCATTTTTCTATATGTGTTCTCTAATGTTCAGCTGGGGCAGAATTTATCCGATGTAATGAAAGAGTGGAATTCAGACAAAGTGAAGTACAAATGTGGCCCTTTGCCTTTTAAAATCTGGGAAACTGAAATATATTTCACAAATGATTATGCCAAGTAGTTATTTAATCTTACTCCAAATACAACCATATTTACATGCCATGTATTGCTTGAAAATGGGATACTCAGTTTGGAGATATCTTAGTTCAGCCTAGCAGGCATTCTGCAACAAACCAATTCATACTTTTTCATGAAAACATTGTATACTGTTATGAAATCCCACTAAGCCACAACCAATGGTTTGACTTTGGCTTACCTTCTTATGTGAATGTCAATCCCCAAACAACTGTGGGATATTTGAGAACAGTAAATAATCACTTGTTATTAATTTGTTGTTGGCTTATGAGTACACGATATACAAATATAGACACATATCTTGCTCTTTTTCATCCATTCTATTTTAATCCCTAGCAATTCAGAGTATCATAGGAACAACAAAACAAACAAACAAACAATTAAAAGGAAGTAGAACAAATCAGAAACTGGCCAAGTAAACCATTATTCCTTTGCTCAGTCATAAAGCTTAATCCAACTTTGTGTTTCTTCAACAAACTATGGTCTAAAGGGGAGCTTAATGTGATATGTAGATACTACGACAGAATGTTGATGAGAGAATAGTAAAACAGCATAAAAACAGACTTCCAAATCCACCATCACTGAATACATATAAACATATTTTGGAAGGCCCTTCACAGATCCTGAATGTGAATAATGAAATAACAACAGTCACAATAATAATGAAAATCTGTGCAAGGAGAGATCCAATATGGATAGGATAGAAGAGCTGTGGTGGTGCAGTGGTTAGAATGCAGTATTGCAAGCTAACATTGCTCACTGCAGAGTTCGATCCTCAAGGTTGATTCAGCCTTCCCTCCTTCCATGGTTGGTAAAAGTCTAAGTGCTATTGCTATATACGGAGACCAAAGTATATTTCTGAGCTAATAGAATTTCGCAAGGGCAAATGTGAAAAGATTCCCAAAGTGAGAATGGAAGGACTTTTAGCCAAGGACAGGAAATGTGTAGGCACTGTTCCTTCTGCCAAAATAGCTGTTATAAAATATCCACTGAAATATTGTCCAGACTTTTGGATCTGCCATAGTCACTGTTTTCTTATTCTGAATCTGTAAATCACGGCACGTAAAGGCGTGGATTCCAATCTGCAGAAATGCCTTGTATGAAACTTTGCGCCATGCAAAAGATTTCTCTGTTTCTATTTGCTTATGGATTCGTTGACATATACAGTACATGGTTGTGCGTGCAGCTGTAACTCTTCTGTGTCTCCAGTAAAGTCCTCAGAGTAGAGGACATCGCATAATATAAAAGGTTTTAATTAGAATCTAGAGAAAGCCGTTTTTCTACGCAATACCAAATTAAAATTGTAAACTATATCATAATTGTTTGCTTTCAGAGTTCTTTGTAGCCAACTGACATTGGCTTCCAGACATGTGTTCATGATTTAAATTTCAGTGAAACTCTTAAAGAGATTGCAATCATATTATTATCATTTAGGGTTGCAGTGCAACTTAAGAGCCTCTAGTCCAGTGACTTTGCAATTAAGCAACAGCATCAGGCTGTTTGCACCCAGCAGAGTAAAACTAGAAAGAAAATGGTCATCTCAAATTTTGGTCTGCAGATGAAGCATTACCAGCTAAGAAGGAACTGGAGTACTTGATATAGCCAACTATTAAAATAGCTCTGTGCTGCCCTCTGGAGAATTGCAAACAAAAATGTGTAATGTTGTAAAATAAAGTTTCTGCAAGTTTCTGCATATGTTTCTTCCCAAAAAGGTTCTATGGTGGTGTTCATGAAGCTTTCTCTTAGGAAAAGGTAAAGATATTAACATAACACAACACAACACAGCTAATATAACAATGGTCAAGGCAGTGTACAGAATTTAAAGACATCATAAGATCATGCATTAATTACAGCAGAAATATATTCTATTTGTCCATGTGAAGCCCTGTGCTTTCTTATGTACTTGCAACAGTGGTATTTAGATTTGAATTCCACCCTTTTTAAAGTCAAATTTTGAATCATTTCTTCACACATATCTTTCTGTCATAAACCTAATTAGATGCTGCAGCTCTGGGAGTTGCTTCTAGAAGAATGCAGACACTATATATTCCTATTTATTATTATTTATTTGTATTTGTAATCCACCTTTACAAAAAAAACACCTCAAGGTAGCAAACATATCCAAACACACCTTCTTCCTGTTATTTTGACCCACAATAACAACCCAGAGGTGGTATTAAGCAGGTTCTGACCAGTTCTGGGGAACCAGTAGTGGAAATTTTGAGTACTTCGGAGAACCGGCAAATACCACCTCTGACTGGCCCCGCCCCCATCTATTCTCTGCCTCCCAAGTCCCAGCTGATTGGCTGGGTCTTCTTTTGTTGCCCTGCACAGGAGAACGGAGCTGGAAAGCAGGTTAGTGGGGTGGGGAGGGAATGGTTTGGATTTTACAGTAACCTTCCCCTGCCACGCCCACCAAGCCAGGCCAAGCCCATCAAGCCATGCCCACAGAACCAGTAGTAAAAAAAATTGAATCCCACCACTGCAACAACCCTGTGAGGTTGGTTGGGTTGAGAGAGAATGACTGGCCCAAAGTTACACAGTTGACTTTCATGACTAAAATGGGACATGAACTCAAACATCTCCTGCTTTCTAGCCTGGTGCCTTAACCACTAGTCTAAACTGGCTCCAAGGTGCTAAGAGTTGCCGAAGAGTATTCCCTCTTTATTTCACTGGTCAAATTCTTTTCCAATATTATTTTATTCGGCCCTGTTGCTGCTCTCTTAAGAATGAAATAGTGTACACTTATATTTGTAGTTGTTTTAGAGCCTGAACATTTGTTTTCTAAAAAGAGATGCTGCGATATGAACCTGATAAATATACTACTGAACTCTCATGCCTGCAATATTTAGCACTGCATCATAAGCCAACAATTTTTGAACCAGGGTACACATGGGCTAACTTACAGGATACACCTAAAATCTGGGGAGCCATGACTCCCATGGGATTTGAAATTTGACAAATTTGCAGTCATTTCAGTGCTGCTACCAGTTCTGGATGCCACCATCCAATTTCAGTAGACTGGCCCTCCTTCAGCTGCTAGAGATGAGATAGACCAATTCTGCCGTAGCCCTTCAAAGACCATCCCACCATTGGCTGTTGGGGGATGATCACCTGCAGTCAAGCCAGCAGGAAGTAGGAAGTCACTTCCATTCTCACTGCTTTTTTGGCCTTGGTCATTCAGTTTCCTGGTTCAGATAAGGAAATATCTCTAAAACAATGACTCAACAAAGCACGGAGTGTTTAGTTGAAAGATCAAACTAGTAGGTTAAGCTAAAGTCTGCTTGCTCACTACAGAAGTGTTGATGGAGTTCAGCTTAACTAATTTATTCATTAGATAGGTGGGTACACTTGTTCCAAGTCCAGTTGTAGTTATAATGTCAGCACGGTAGTTATATGTCTAGTTTAATGAAAAGAAGGACTACGGGTGGCATGATAATACTGTTCCAATATCTAAGGGGCAGCCACACAGAAGAGGGGGTCAAGCTATTCTCCAAAGCACCCGAGGGTAGGACAATAAACAATGCGTGAAAACTAATCAAGTTGAGAATGGAGAATGGGATGGAGAATGGGATGGAGTAGAAGACTTCCAAGGTCCCTTCCAACTCTGTTATTGTCTTATTCTGTCTCCACAGACTGTGACATAAGTCATAACCTTTGGGGCACCAGGGACCGGTTGGTTCCGTGGAGAGAGGTTTTTCCATGGACCAGAGGAGGCATAGTTTCATGTGCTGCCTGCATTCCACAGATGGGGCTTCGCTTCTTTTTGCGGTCCGGTTTCAGGCATGCCACGGACCGATGCTGGTCCTCAGACCGGGGATTGGGAACCCCTGGCATAAGCCAAATAAATGAAGCAAGAAAAGTGATTAAATGTAAATGAAATTATAGGAATCTTAAACGTTGCTGCAATGTTAAAACACTAAACTGATTGTATAAGATGAACCCTGAAGCTATAAACTAGCCAAAGTTTTAGGAAGTCTCTTGAGTAGTTTCCCCCCCACCTAATACTAAAAGATAACAACATTGAAAAATGCTCTCACTTGTTAACTAACACAAAGATACACAGGGATAGTTGTATTTAGTTGCTTGTGATATCGAAGTAATTTGGGGAATGAAGAATTAACAAGGTAGTTGGAAAGGCTGTTCTGCAGCTACCAATCACAACATACTTCCTTTCTGAAAAAACATTCAGAACATCATGGAGGATGTCACCCAAGAAGAAGGACTGTCTCTGTTGTGCCACAACATTTGGGAAGGAGCAATTAGTTGTAGGTATTTAGGACAATTAATATTTTTCAAAACTTTAGCTAGAGAAACCAAAAGCCATGTCCCTTTTCTGTTGTGAGCAGATTTAATTGCCCCTACTCAACCAATCAGAATTGGCTATTCTTGATTATCCTTCATGGTAAAAGTTTTCCTTGGGTGACGTCCTCCATGATGTTTTGAATCTGGAGTGAGATACATTGCAATTGGTAGCTGCAGAATAGTCTTTCTGGCTGCATTTCCTTGTTAACTCTTCATCGCCAAATTACCCTGACATCAAGAACCATCCCTATGTTTCCTTGTGTTAGTTAACAAGTGAGAGCATTTTTTTCAATTTTGTTATCTTTTAGCATTAGCGAGAGAGAAATCTAGATGCTTTCTCCTGGAAACTTCACACAGGAGAAACTTTCTCCTAGAAACTTCGCACAGATGTTAGGCATAGTAGACAAGACAAAACCCTGCAGAACCGTGACTATCATAGGACAGAATAGTAGCCTTTTACTTCACAGAGAGAAACCA
This sequence comes from Notechis scutatus, assembly GCF_049901735.1. Lineage (NCBI taxonomy): Eukaryota > Metazoa > Chordata > Lepidosauria > Squamata > Elapidae > Notechis > Notechis scutatus. The sequence continues at coordinate 179,151,634 of NC_142010.1, read as the reverse complement.
CTCTAACAGGACATCCTGGCATATGTGCTACCCAGCCACTTGATCCTGATGTACAACATAAGGTCCCTTCCCATTGCTAAATTGGAACGCTCTCCACTCACCTTGGAATCAAAACTGAGTCTGCATGAAATGTGTCGACCCATCCTTTTTCTCTCTTCTGCTCCTTCTAAAGGCATTGCACTCATGAGCTGGGGATGAGATGAAGGAACATCATGGGGACAGAGGGGGAAAGCCAATGGACAATAGAATGAAAAGTTGTTGAGTAGAATCAACATGGTGGTATGTCTTATTGTTCCAGCAGAGATAATGCATGAGGGTTGACCAAAACACCCCAGTCAGACTAGTTCAACAAAGGTTTAATCAGGAATGATCTCACTGGCATGTCTTCCAAAACAACTGTGGCTATTTATTTATTTATTTATTTGGCCGCCCATCTCAATAAGTGACTCTGGCTGGTGAACAATCCTAACATAAATTAAAAAAAATAAAATTTCCATCATGAGACAAAAATCAGAATACAAGAGCCGATGAGAATTTATTTCTACATACAAATTGCACATTTATCCAAAACAAAAGCTTGTTTATACTACATTATTGGATGTGTCCCATTCATTTCTTCCTTGAATAGAAGTAGATAGTAGATATATCTCACTCAATGTTCAGGATCAAATCTTAAATTTTGAGATTTACCAAAGCAATTCTATCATATTACTGTGATATTTTGGCCCCAAAATTACTATGAAGTTCTAAGAGGTCATGAGCAGATGAAATACATGATTATTCCTACTCTTTCTACTTCTTAGGAGACAGAATGTTTGTCACTATTTTTCTGTAGTAAATCTTTAGGCATATTATCTTAAATATGCCAGGATAGTGAACAAAGCTTGATTGTTATGTTATCAGTTATACTTTAAAATAAGAACTCCTAAGTTAGCCCTGTAAGGACAATACTGAGATATAACTAAGCAAAGGTCATTTCAATCAGCCCTGAGCAATCCTAGTTAGATTCCACACACCTTCAATAAAGGATCTTCAGAACTGACATCAAAAAAATATTTGAGCCTCTGCATCTGATTTACAAGTAGAGGACTGCATATTTGACAAGTCCCTGCATGTCAATGACATCTTGATTTACTATCAGAATGCCACTTCTGGTGACTGAAAAGACCAAAACGTCACTGGAAGAATAATGCATGCAGTGACAACCTAAGCTCTGAAAACAAGTGGTTCTAGAACTCTTCAATCCTGTTTGTGCCACACTTGAGCCAAATTGTGCTTTCAATGTAATATGATTTGGAATTTGTCTTTAGTTATGTTTAGCGGGTGGCAAACTTTATTTTTTCCTTCAAGATTATAGTAGATTGGGGCTTTGGAATCCATGGTTGGGAGACTACAATGCTCTGCTATTTTCCCCATAGAAATCACCCTCTATCCACAGTTACCCAAATGTATAACAGTATCTCTACAAACCATCTGAAACTGATATCAGGGTGGTTGCCTAACTTGCGGGTTATTAACTTACAGCCATGTTCCTGAAAGACTTTGAATCCAAAGCTGGAAATCAGCATCTCTTCAGAAAAAAAGGACCTGAATTAAAAACCCATTGAAACTAGTGCAGTTAAGTACTTAAGCAGGATTACTCTTAGAATTATACTTCCGACAGGCCCACTCAGATGTTCCGCTGAACCAAATGATACTTAAGTAAAGGAATATTTGTAGAATAGAGAGTCACTTCAAATATTGGTAAACTAATCTCTCTCAGCATCTCTCGCCAATAAATACCGTATGCTGACTGGGCCTGTTGGAAGTGTAATCACACAATATCTGGTTGGCTACAGATTTTCCATCCTGATGTAGAGAATCAGAGATGCTAGTTAGAACCTGACTTCTTTTCCTGCTTCCTCATCATTTCTTCTCTCCAAAAACAGTCATAGGTTAATCCATATTCAAAGCTTTTTAAGCCCAGAATATTCATATTCCAAGCTAGCAAAAAATGACATTCTCTCGTTTGGTGAGTAGCATGTCTGAACTAAGCCCTAAAGCAAGCAGACCAACCATATACCAGATAAGGCTGGCTGTACTACTTTTGAGCAAAAGGATGACCTCAGTGGAGTGCTGTTGGCTGGGTCAATATATTTTGCTAAAAGCAGATGTAAAACAGTAGAGAAGGGAAGAAAAAGGGAAAAGGGAAAGGGAAAAGAAAATCTGGTTTGAGTCTCTTCCAAGGTGACCCAAAAACATATTAGAAATAAACATGGCATTCATAGAAGTAACTATAGGTTGCTGTTGTCATCTCGCATTGTCCAATTGATCTACAATCTTACTGACAGAATTGTGGGGTGTGTTGGAGTGAGAGAGAAAAAAAAAATGGAAAAGCAGTTCCCTATTCTGATGTGGCAACACACAAATATTTTCATGCATCATGGCATCTTGGTAAAAGAAAGCTATCTGAAACAGGATTTTCCTGTTGGCTAGGAGACACTATATTTGCTTAAAACAACAGTTGTATGTTTCTGCAATATTCAACACGTACAAACAAGGAAACATACTGCTAGATGAAAAAGACGGGGAGAGGGGGTTGATATCTACAAGGATTACAGCCTGACATTTATAGAGATGGTTGAAAACATTTCAATGAGTGACATAAGGTACTCAGGTATTTTAAATGCTTTGCTCATTCCTATATGTTTCCTAAAAATATGAACAGCCTTTAATTCTCCCTGGATTTGGTTTAGTGGCATAATAAATGAATATTTTTTCGGCTGTTAGAAGCACTAACATTCATCTCTCCATCAGCTATTTTTTAAAAAAACAAAACCTTAGAAATGTTCTTCCAGGTTTTCATAGTCATTGTGCAGACTTGAGTCTCAGTTTACACTAAAGACACTTCATTCCATTTTTTGACAGATTTGTAGAATTGCCAGTTCTTGCATTTGTAACAAGCTCAACAAAAAGACTTATGAGGTTTATTTATTTCTTTATAACTCAACACAAGGTCAAGAATGGAATACTAGCATAAGGTCTGACACAGAACAGGCTTATCCCTATGAAACTATAAAAACTGAAAGTCACCCACCGCTTTGAGGGAAGAAGGTTGTTCCCGCCACTCTCAAGTACTGACAGGGAAAGAAGTAGCAGTGCTTAATTTTCTGAAAAGTGTTAAACAAAGATCTAGTTTTTAAAGCGTTTGAAGGGTCTTATTTAAATCATAGGTGTATGTTTATCATAAAGGGAGCCATAATCGTAATTAAGGAAAGAAGATGGTGGGAGCAATGGAGGAATTACAAAATTGGTTGTTCCTACAAAGTTCCCCACCATCACCATTACGACTTCTTAATGTCTCTTTTGTTACCTTACCTACCAACCTGTAAGTTAATCCATGGTTTTAAAAATGGGATGTCCTTCATTTGAAGCCACGGTTTGCAGGATGCTAATTCACAGAAGTGAGCCGGTTTGGTGTAACGGTTAAAGCAACAGGTTCGAAACCGGGAGACCATGACTTCGAGTTCCGCCTTAGGCACAAAAGCCAGCTGGATGACCTTGGGCCAGTCAGTCTCTCTCAGCCAGTGGTAAACCACTTCCAAAAATCCTTGCCAAGAAAACTGTAGAGACTTGTCCAGCAGTTAAAAACTGACTCAAAAGCATACACGCACACCATTCACAGAAACCACAGTTCAACATGTAATCCGAACCCAGATCAGGTGCCTCTCTGTGTATGTATGTGAGTGTGTGTTAAGTTAATCTATGTTTCAGTTAATCTATGTTTCAGTTTTGTGGTCTCTGAAGCGAGTGACAGGAGGCTGGAAAGCTTGCAAAGTAGGGCAGTGGCAGCGTCTCTATCGCTCCTCGTAGTCTCCTCTTCCACGGCCTTGAGATACATTATGTGTGAAATGGGGATAACAAGGCAGGGAAAGCAACTCAGCCTGTCCATGATTTTCCCATTCATAAACATTCCACTGAAGGTTCATTGAAAAAATAAAATAAAATTGACAAATAGGAAACGGAAGGAATGGAAACAAATGGTGTCATGCAATTACAAAGCTGATTGGGATACTGGTCAGAAGGAAAGCTAGCCAAAACAGACATGCTGTAGTATACTCTTTCTGTCAATAAATAATTGGCTACCAGATTGCTGATTTGCTGATGAGATGAAACCTGACATTAGCATTGTCTAAGAGTTTCTTTTCTCTGAGGATATATTTATATGAGAAAGTAACTGATCAAGTAGAAAAAGACATATTACATTTGGAAGCTTCCCACTAAAACCCTTTATTAAAATGGACAAGGGGACATGTACCCAATTCAAACCCTAGAATGAGACATCCAGAACAATTTCATATCCAGCCATACTCCTCTAATCTCTCACTCACCTACCTAGAAGCTGGAGAGGTCAAAATGTAACTGAAACTGCATCTTCATAGCAAACGATTTCTTCTCTGAAGCAAAAACAAGAAGTCACAGGTGTTTCATCTGGAAATTGCCTTTTGGAAATCCACCAAAGCCTAGAAGTCAGTCTTTGAGCTCAAAGAGTTTCATGTTGTGGATTCTTCCGGAAACTATTATACTTATGACCATTTCCTATTTTAGCATCTTTGAAACCCTGAATCCCAGTTAATATCTGAAGAAATTTTGTTGTGATATATTTGGCCTGATTACCAATGACATACTGTATAAATGATGCTCTTTTTTCATTTCAAGAAAGACTATATCTGGGAAAGACACTGGAAAGTAAGACTTAAGAAAAAAAATGTCAAAAAATATATATAAATATTTTAAATTAGGGTTCAGCTCTATACAAAGGTCTCAAATATTTTGAAGGGTTTAACTTTCTTTCCCTTTGGTAACAAAAGAAAAATTAGGGAATGGTGTTTGGAAGAACTCCAATTTTAACTTTCAGAAAAGCAAAATTAGAGCTTTTAGGCAAACGATGGTAGCAAACGTATAGAAACATATACAGTATATATTTAAAAATTGTAGTAATCTTTCACTTATTGGAAACATCTGGCTGATCATTTATATGTATTTATTCACATATTTCGTTAAATGTGGAATCCTACATCTGCCTTTAGATCTTCTTACTTTTTGGCTTGAGAGAGAAAAATGTAACTTGGAACGTTCCACGGATACATTCCTGAATTGCTTGCAGAAAATAAGCAAAGAGCAAGGTGTATGTCACCCGGTTTATTCATATGAAAAGAGACATGTATTTCAAGGTAATTTTTTTTTTAAAAAAAAATGTGCATGTGTATATATATAAACATAGTTTATTTCTAGAGAGCAACATTTTTGGGCGTGGTGGTTTCGTGAGTTTTCTGAACCTGTTTATCCATCTCTAATTAAACACATCTTAGAAGACAGATTGCATAGGTCATAATTAAAATGTCTCTAACAATGATGCGTTATTTTAGTCTTTGTATTGAAATATGATTGGGTTCATCAGTTTCATCTCCGTCTTACCGTTTGCGTGCTTCGCATTGAGAGGGAAGACGAGTTTAATATGGGCTTCTTTTCAGTTGCTTCTGGCCATGGTATTGTGCCACAGTTCTGGGATGTTGGGCTCAGGGTACAAGATGGCTTAATCACTCGGTTCTTTAGTGGAATATTTGCTTTGCTACTGGGTAAGAAATGCCCTTCAGATGTGGTTGTTCTCTGTTGTAAGCCTTTCAAGCAGACATTGCAACAACAGTGAACAAACATGTTCTTGGCATATGGTAATAGCAAACAGATAGCAGATGAGAGATGTTGAGCATAAAAGTAGCAATAATGTGACCAGACATCTATAGAAAATTCAAGCAGGACTAGATTAAGCACACATTAGCAATTGAAGCCCTCTCCTCTGAGGATACTATTTAATGGCCTGGCTGCCAGGGTTGAGGAGGGCATTAGCCCTATGAGCTATGAGCAACATGAACTGAAGCCTATACTGATGAACTGAGAATCTTATCACATAGGACAGCCTTCTAATGTCTGTATCTGGGCTATCATTGCATTCTCTTGTCAGCGTTTACCTCTCTTGACCTTTCTGTATATAACAGCTAAAGGAGTGGGAAGGGTGCATACCTACATACGGTTGCCAAATTTCTCTGAGAATTTTTTTAAAAAATCTCCTCCAAACATAATTATATGGTTTAGAAGAGGGGAAAAAAAATTCCAGGTTCCTGCTGCTTTTCAAGTATATATATATATGAGGCCTCCAAGAGTTTAAAAGCTGTGCTACAGTGCCCCCAAAAGGAATAGTTTTACTGCTGCATTTATCAGCTCAGTGCAAAGTACTTGATTCCAAAAGAGTTTATTTTCAAAAAGGCCAAAAAAGAGCAAAAAATGATCAAAGTGAGAAAGTCTGCTTCTATAATATTCTTTATGTTTGTGTGTATGCACACGTACACATATGAAAAACTGATATGTTTTATATTTTGTATAAAAACAGCTTCACGGAGAAAAAAAAATCCAGAATTAAGTAAAAGGGACTCAAGCTGGAATATAATTATGCCCAGAAGATGTCATTGGTAGCAACTTGATTTTCACCAAATGGAGCCATACCTTTTAGCAAATGATAGATGTTACCTATGCAATATAGGTACAAGATAAACTTGGGAAATGAGGCCATGTGGTGAGACTTGGATCAGAAAGATCCAGAGTCATAGTTTTGGGATATTAAATTAAAAAAAAAGAGAGTTGACTACAATGCATTTCTTCCTCCTTTCCTTCCCTTCCCTCTCACCCTCTCTCTCTCCCTTCCTTTCTTCTCCTCCCTTTCCCTTTCCATCCTTTCTCCTTTCCTTTTTTCCTCCAGCAGAATCACTTCTACAAATTTTGTCTGGCACTGTGATTTCTGAAGTGGATTTTAAATGTGCCTTATGCCAGAAAATTAAATTTTAAAGAGACAAATAAATTCTCCTTGTCTCTCAGTGCTCTCAAACATCCAGGCAAGAAAAGCTTTGCAAAAGCAATCACTTTGGATACTGCTTTATAGCTCTTTACACCTATAGCTTTCCTCTTGAAGAAATCATCAAAGCAGCAAGCATTTCGGGTCAAAAAGCAGGAAGATGGGGTTTGTGAGTACCTACTGGAATCTGGTTGAGTTTTGTTGGCCACAGCTGGTTGGACTAGATGAATCAAATATTATCCTTTATGGAGAAAAGTATTTTACCTTCTTTTTCCAATCAGGAATATGTGGCTGTATGGATAACAGCGTTTTTGTTCATGCTAATTTATACATATAGTTTCCAATTTAGAAAGCATTGCCATCATGTAAATACAAAGAGATACTTCTAAAAACTGCAAAGAGACTGTGCTAACCTGGTTTTCTTGTCCTGTAGTAAGCTATATTCAAAGTAAAATTTCTGATAGAGCAGAAGAGTCAAATAGAGTTAAAGTCCTGTTTCTATCAGTCCTAGACACCATGGCCAGTTATGAATTATGAGTGGGAGATACTGCCCATGAGGGCCATATATTACCTTTTTCTGAAAGAGTAAAAGTATTTTCTCTTGAATCAAATTTATCTCCTAGCCAGCACAGCATGGTTTCTTGTTGGCTTCTCCTGGAATATTTCTTCAACTTAACAGAGGGATAGAATCAAGATCACGTGAAGTGGTAGTACCATTTTATAATGCCTTGGTAAGACCACGCTTGGAATATGGCATCCAGTGTTGCCATGATACAAAAAAGATGTTGAGACTCTAGAATGAGTGCAGAGAAGTGCAACTCTTGAGCAGAGGGTTGGACTAGGAGACCTCCAAGGTGCCTTCCAACTCTGTTATTTTGTTCTGCTCTGTTTTGTCCGCTCTAGCTTAGAGTCTTCTGTTTTCTAGTTAGACTTTCATCCAAGTTCTATCTGAGTCTAACGTTGCTCAGATGTCTCCATGGTCAGCCAAGGTCTGGTGGATACTTTCCAACAGAAATTACAGCCACTGTTGTGTAACAGACTTGATTCTTCTCCAGTTCAACATTTCCTTGCTTGAAACATGCAGAATGTGCTATTTAAATATTGAAAGTTAATACGCTTTCTCTAGGCTGCAGAAAGCAAAGGACACCAACATTTGCCCTCATTAAAACTTCATTAGCACCTGTTGTTGGTTTCGGTCTCCCCTGCTAAGGACATTTCTAAAGACTTTTTAAATCTGCAGATCCCATAAAGCAGATCTTCAGTATGTATTGTAAACCTTTGGTCATACGCCTAACACCTCAATGTACAGCTAAAGTTGCAATGGGGGCTGAGGAAAGCCAGTCAAGTGTACATTTAATGATGCATTGTTTTGCCATATGTTCTGCTGATGTGGAAACAAATGCTTGATATTAAATGACAGTTGAAATCACACTGCTTTGGGGTCTGATCACAGCTGTGCTGTATTTTCCAGAGAGACCAGCCCTATTGAGATATGATTTGCTTCTGTCCATTAACCCCAAACGTGCACAGATCTTTCTGTGAGGCAACGCTCTAGCACCAGTTCTATCCCAGTAGTCGATAAGATCACCCAGACATTGCTGTAGCAACATAACACCTGTCTTGGCATAATGTCACAGCAATGACTGGATGAAGCTACCATCAGTATCTAATAGGAAAACAACTCCGTATCACTTTCCAAATTCCTACTTCGGCTCGGTAAACAAGCCCTCTAAATGACATTGATCCAAATAAAACATAACCACCTTCTCTCTTCTGTGATCAGCAATGGCAAGAAAATCTACCTCTGTGTCAGCAAGGAAGTACTGGGAGGCTGAATGAAGCTATGCTGGCTGAGGAATTCTGGGAGTTGAAGTCCACATATCTTAAAGTTGCCAAGTTTGGAGACCTCTGCTCCAGCAGAACCTTCTTTTTGATGGACTTTCAGTGGGCTTTGGAGATGGTTGCCATTCAGGCTTCACCCCCAAATAGCAAACTTTGTTGTTTTCAAAACAGTCCAGCCAAGTGATATGCTTGATGGAATGTACTTGGATTGCACAATTATGCACTTACTCAGTGTAATTAGAACCATTACATAATTTTGCACATGGCCTAAATTACATTAGTTATGTAAATTTGGATTCAACGGGCCCTACTTTCCCTTCATTTGAGATTTTACAGTATAGAAACAAGAAACATTTGAGATTTTACAGTATAGAAACTAGCCTGAACTGCTCGAGATGCAATAAATGGACCGAATCAGCTCACATGTCTCTGTCCTTTCGTGTTTGTTCCACAGAGTAAATAACACAGGAATAATAGAGGGCTTTCTGGTTCGGCAACAGTTTGAACTTCTCCCCTCTTTCAACATTCAGATCCCATCCCAATCTGGCATGCTCTAATTGTACGGGAATTACAGTACCTATTATCCCTGGTGTTGGACACATTGAGTAGGAATTATGAAAGTCAATGCTTTTGAAGGAGGCATGTAGAAACACTGAAGTTAGAGTTAGGGAGTTAGAATTAGGAATCCAGAATCATGAATTACTCTGAAGATCCAACGCTTTCACCCAAATAATCAGAGTAATATTAGACTATCATAGGTGTGTGCCATTTATGGCCCATGTTTCTCAGTGGATTGAAGACCCAATATTATTTGCAACTTCTGAACTTACAGCCCATGGATTGTGTATAAGGTAAAAGTAAAGGTTCCCTTCGCACATACGTGCTAGTCGTTTCCGGCTCTAGGGGGCGGTGCTCATCTTCATTACAAAGCTGAAGAGTCAGCGTTGTACGTGGTCATGTCGCTGGCATGACTTAACACCAAAGGAGCACAGAACGCTGTTACCTTCCCACCAAAGGTGGTCCCTATTTTTCTACTTGCATTTTTACATGCTTTCGAACTGCTAGGTTGGCAGAAGCTGGGACAAGTAACGGGAGCTCACTCCATTATGCAGCGCTAGGGATTCAAACCGACGAACTGCCAACCTTTCTGATCAACAAGCTCAGCATCTTAGCCACTGAGCCACCGCATCCCTTGGATTGTGTATGGACAATTATAAAAAGGAAAATGGTCATTCTTTCCCAAAATCACTACCATGGGAGAAAAATTGCTCTATTAGTACTGTAGCCATTTTTGTGAGTAATAAAATGGCTCATTCATAAATAGCAATAGCACTTAAGACTTATATACCACTTCACAGTGCTTTACAACAGGGGTGGGATTCTACCGGTTCTGTAGAACTGGTAGCTCCGAAGAGCAGTAGACATAGAACCAGTTCTATGTCTGCTGCTGTTTTGGCCCACCTGCCCGCCCGGGCTCTTACCTGATCTTTATTTCCTGCTTTTTCAACCTCAGCTACCGTGCGAGGCACAACTGCAGTTGAAAAAGCAGGAAAAAAGTGCTTTTTCAAATGCTGCTTCCCTGCATGCAGCGCTGCTCAGCTGTCCAGGCAGCGCACTGATGAAGATTTACACTTGCGCGTGCAGCGTGCAGGGAAGCACATCGTGAATCACCAAACCGGTAGTTAACCCTGTCGGATCCCACCCCTGCTTTACAGCCCTCTCTAAGTGGTTTACAAGTCAGCATATTCCCCTAACAATCTGGGTCCACGTTTTACCTACCTCAGAAGGATGGAAGGCTGAACAATTATAAAACTAGATCTTCCAAACGGCAGTTGTATCAAACCTGAGCACCTGTTCATCAGGAAGGGGAACCGCCTTTCTTGCTGAAATGTTATTTGAAGCCTCAAACCATCCAAAAATCATGTTTAGCTTAGTTAGAAAATCCTTGTCACTTTAACATGTCAGGGAAGCCGTCTTATAGTCAGTAATAACCCAGATACCTTGCCACCTGCATCCAGGGTCCATAGGAATAGCCTGCTATTCTATTATCAAATCTCTACCCTTATGCGCATACAAGATGTTTCAAAGCTTCATTCCATATTAAGCTATGGTTTGTTTTAATAGTATTTTGTTGAATAACCCACTATGGAATCACTTCATACAACCACGAGTCACGAGTCACACCAGCTAGACCAGGGGTGTCAAATTGTGGGCCAGATGCATCATGCGCTGGCCACGCCCACCCCGTTTAGCAAAGGGGGGGGAAAGTTGCGATACGTCACGTGACGATGTGTCGTTGCGAGTTTGACACCCCTGAGCTAGACTGATACCATGCAGTCAAGCGAAAAATTAGAGGGTGGTTTAGTGCAATCTTTCTTTATTGTTATAGTAAGCAAAAAGACGAAAAAGGAAACATAAAGGGGAAATAAATAAAAGACAATTCTTATGATCTTAAGACGAGACTTAATAATTGACTAATTCAACATTTTGGTTTCCTGTTTGTTGGATGCCTTAGAGGAGAGGTGTTAAACTCATGTCATCACAACAGCGTCACGTGATGTATCGGGACTTTTCTCCCCTTCGCTAAACCGGGTATGGGCATGGCCAGCGTGTGATGCATCTGGCCCGTGGACTGGGAGTTTGACATCCCTGCCTTAAAGAATGTTTCAAAAGGTTTGGCCATCCCCTGAATTAGATATCTATCCAGCCTGCAAAAGCAAATTAAGATTTGATATATTGTGGTCTTCCAATACTGTCTTTATCTTGATAATACTTTGGCAGAATTCAAACAAGACCATATATTCATTTGGGTTTAGGGTTCAGCAAAAAGGAGGATCTGTCTCCATCCAGCAGGCATGGATTTAAATTCAAATGTCTAGATTTTTGAGGTTGTTTTTTTTAATTGGATTTTCACAATCACACCCATTCAAACTTTTCTGTATTATGACTTTGTATATTGCTCCTTTCCCTGTTGGTGAACAGACTCAACATCCTCGATTTCTTGATTCCAACCTTCAGTTTCAATCTAGCCTCTTCAAATCTAAAATCAATGTTAGTCTGGAGATCACAATCCCACCAGACATTTGTATGGCAAGATTTGAAAAACATTGTTGATAATTCTACATTACTGCTAGCATATGTTCTTGAAAATATTTATTGCAAAATATTGCAATTGAAACACCAGTTTTTCTGAGGCTGGAAAAAGTAATTCGATACAAATGCAGGTCAAAATACTTTTTTTGTTGTAATTTTTGTTGCAAGAAAGTTGTTATTGTAGTGCCTCTTCCTTTCCTGTTTCTCCTTTCCAATTTTCTTGGGTCCTCCTTTGTCAGGGATCTGGTAACTCTAGTGAGATAGAGCCAAAATTTCCCATCTTTATTATAGTAAAATTACCTTATCATCCTAGGCAGGTGATAGCTAACTTTTTCGGCACTGAGTGCCAAAACGGGAGCGTAAGCAGCATGCATAAGCGCACATGCACCAGAAACCGGAAGAGAAGCTACCCGACATGTGCACGCAGGAACGCCAGAAACCGGAAGCTTAGCTTACCAGCGCGCATGTGCATGCATGCCAGCCATCTGGTTTTCCGTTTTCTAACGTGCATGCCTGCACGAAGACCAGCTGACTGGTGCGCCAGAACCCAGAAGAGCAACGGGCGATGGCTGGCATGCCTGGAGATGGCTCTGCATGCCACTTCCAGCACACATGGCATAGGTTTGCCAACACGGTCCTAGACACTCCCTAGCTATTTTTTTTTTTTTTTTTTTAAGATCTGCCAGCTCTGCCTAAACAGCTTTTTTCTGTCCCAAATTTAATCCACTCTCCATCAGGTGACAACTGGAAGGTATTTCAATCTCCAAATGGAAATTTGAACATGCATGTTTAAATATGGAGCTGAATCTGTATTCCGTGTTCTATTCAAATGTATACACAATAGCAATTGTAACATATAATCCCCATTATTGCAAAATTATTTTCTAGATGAGATTACTTTTACAAGAACCATCCAGAACTGGTTTGTCAGATGTTGATTGGTTCATTACATTATCTCCATCACTGGATTGGTAGAAATATTTCTGATTCGACTGAAATTGGATGATTGGGCCTATAGTGTGCAATCTGAGTTTCATATCTAATCTTCTTGGTTGTGGTTGTTATTTTCTGCTTTATTATGCCTACTGCTTGCTTAATCTTTCTTGTTTCTAGGTGGTATTTCTTGAAAGGTATTCTTTGGAAACAAGGGAGCAATTATTTAATTAATTACTCTTATTATTCTTATATACAGAGTGAAATCACAGTTCTTTAACTGGTGAGAACTTTCATACATATCCAATTCTTCCCAAGATCCCCTCAATGAACCAAAAGAAAAGAACACTTTTCTTATAGGTGTATTGTAGGTTAGGATGCTGGTGAAATTTGTGTGGTATTTTGGATATTTAATTAATACTGCATATCCCTTGCATCTTTAATTAATTGGATCTGTTATAGAATTTAAAGGCTCTTGAATGAAGCAGTTTATATATGTAAAAAGTTTGAGGTGTTTTTGCAGAAACACAATTGCATTAAATAAAATGTGTGTATAATTTAGCTATATTTCAAAATAAAATTAATATGAATCAAACACCAGAATGAAAATTTTTCATTCAAAGAGTTTTCATAGCTGAAAAACTTTCAATAAAATTCCAAGCTAAAATAGCATGGATTTGAGCTCTAGCCTTTTATTCCTATCATTCTGCCTAACCTCAGGCAAATTTAAGCAAGGCACCAAAACAGGAGAACATTCTATGTACCGTAGTTGGCTTCCCATTAAATATCAAAATATGTGCATTAGTAGCCAGTCCAATTAATTATCCAGCACTATCCAAATTTATGGTTGAGCAATTGTACAAATATGTGTTGTTGATGATGCCACATTTAATCCCTAAACTGTTCTTTTCGAATGAGAGTTTTCTTCCAGCAATAATATAGCACTATGTGAGTTATTTGGAGTCATTCTACAAAAATCAGTCCCATTCCTGTCCGTCTCCCCACCCCATTAATATATATAAAAAAATACTCACAACGGTACAATTAAATGTTACTTTTAATAGGAAGTAAAAGGGGATGTGCATAATCTTTAGAGATCCAATAACTTGATTGTTCATCTATTTTTTTTCCACTTTCTGAACATGTCTTCAAGAGTAAAATGTTTCACAATGCTTTTAAACAGAAGAGAAGGCAAGTTACTGGACAGTCCTTATTAAAGCATACAAATGACAATAGCCTTTAGAGGCCCAGAGATTGAAACTATAAGATTACAAGCATTTAAAGACACCTAGTTTTGAAATACTTGCAGCTGTATTCATCAGATCAGTTTTGACTTTCAACAAAATATAGGTAGGATGTAATCTGATTTCTTCATAAATACTTTCACTAGATTGGAGAGTTTACATTTTCTTCATTGGCAATAAAAAGTGCTCAATTCACAAAAAGGGATACATCAAACCCAAAACATGCAAAGACAGCTGTTTGCTTTTCTTTTTTTAATAAAAAACTTTACTATAACCCAATCTTAAAGTAAGCAGTAATTAGGTTATCTGGCATTTGCTCCAACTGTTTCCTATGTGTATATAGTCATTCTATTTATTACTTATTATGAAAGGAGCAAAGGGATAGGGAATAGGAAAAGTTCTCTCAAATCAATGATCAAGAATCTAAAACAATAAGTGGTTTAGATCTAGCACTTCAGCAAGAAATAATGGGCATATCCTGCAAAAATTAGATACACCTGAAGCAGCAAAACCCCACCCACCTACTATTTTTGGCATATGTTTTAAAACGTTACTCAAATATATTTTATCTTAAATTTAGGAAGCCATCATCCAGTGTTACCATGAAATACAGACTGTTGATTCTAGGTAGTCTTTGCTATCTCCAAGACCAATGTTATTTAAAAAGAAATAAAAGCAGGCCACCACGCTAATTTTGGGACCTAGTATACTAAAGGAGTGAAAATTTGGGGGGCATGAATTTAGTTTTTATAAAAGAAAGGAACTAAATATCTGCAAAAAAGCTAATTTTTGGTGTATAGTATTTTACATTTTGATCTGCTGCATCTGCTGATTTATAACAGATGTGCCTGTCTTTTCCTGTATCCTTTCTATATTTTCCTCTCTTCTCCCATTTCCCACTCCCCTTCCCCTTTACACCAAGTATCATGGATATGAGCCCAAGTATCCCAGACAATCCAGTGAATAGCTAGTGTAATGCACTGGTGTGATGTGTGAGATTTTAAAAGTCTCTCCTTTTCAATCTTCATCAAAGTTCTGCTGTAGAAGGAAGTTGGCTGCCAAATTTTCATTCTTCTCACATGCAAAATATGCTTGTATCACAAGTCCTTCAGGAAATCCTAGGGCCTTTAACTATAGGAAAGAAAAGGCTATTAGAATTCATATTTATAACATAAGCTTCTTTGTCAAGTATTAAAGTATTAGTAGTATTAGACCAAGTATTAAAGATTAGCATTTTAAATGTTAAATTAGCAATATCAGTATTAATGCATGACACAATTGTTGCAGATACACATTTGTTACGCTAAAATCTTGATATGGCTAAACTTCATTGAATGCTGAGCCTGAAGCTCTGATTGACTAAAATTGATTAAATGTATCAATTTGAAAATCTGGAAACCAAGTATAAGTGAACTTTGATATATGGCATATATACTTGTAATTGCATATTACAACTAAATAGGTATGGGGTACATACCCTAATTTTAATTATGGCTTTATTACTATCAAAGTAGTGAATGTATGAAGTATCCTTCCTCTTATTTTCCCCACAACCATCCTGTGATCTGGGTTGGGCTGAGAATGTGTGACTGGTTCAAGGTGGTTTGGCTGTATTTTATGTCTAAGACTAGAACTCAGTTTTCTGGTTTCTAGGCTGGTGCCTTAACCACTTTATCTAATGAACTTCAAATACTGGGGAAAGGAAACCTACTAAGCATATTCATTTTATGAGGACAGCAGAAGAAATTGAAAAATAAATGTGGAGAACATATGGTCTGTATTAATCATAAACTGAATTTATTTAGTATTTTATGTGGCCCTATATCCAAAGGACACATGCAATTTTATAGTTTCAGTGATAATTACTTAAGCAAAATCTCAGTCATTAAAAATGTAAAACTCAAAACCACTAGACACCCTGAAACAGAAAGATCTTAACCCTCCAAAGATCATCCTGAAGGTTTAATTTATCACAGGGGAGAATGTCATCATGATCTCTAGGAAGAAGAGGTGTGTGTGTGTGTGTGCGTGTGTGTGTATTGGACAGATAGTTTCAGTTTGAAGTAGATAATTTTCCTGTTTAACTGCTGCTGACTGAAGAGTTCTATTCAAAGTTCCAGCCTAACAGCCAGGTCCTGCATCCTCTTTATCAGGCAGCGTTCATTCTGTGGCATATTCTGGTGATTTTTTCACAATTTTGTGCGGTTAATACCCCACTGCAGAGGGTTTTTTTCCCCCTGTAAGCCTATGGCCTACTCACATGTGCTTTATGTAGATTTTGGCTTACTTAATCTTTGAACTTAAGAAATAAGAGAAAAAAATTGGGTTTGAGAAAATAATAAATATGGTCAAACTCACCCTTTCTATAGCTTCTTTTTCCTGAGGTGTTACTTGAATATAGTTCATGTGACGGCTTCCAGCTTCAGCTACTCCACCACCTCCACTTCCACTACCTCCACCACCTCCTTGTCCTGACTCTTGAACAGGTTCGTTTAACATCTGAATAAAATGTTCTTGATGTTGACTTATTTGCTATGGTGCATGGGAGGACAAAAGCAAATAATATACTGAAATAAAGACTGCCTCTCCTGATTACATCTGACTGTCCCACCAGATCCAGCGGAAGAGGACATGCGGCAGGTCCCATCAGCTAGGAAGCTTCACCTGGCAGCTCCTAGGTAGCGGGTCTTTTCTGGTGTGCCCCATCTAACCTTCTTTCCCCCAAAGTGAGGCTGGCTTCATGTCTTTTAACTTTCTGGAAGTCCCTCAAGACCTGGTTGTGTCATCAGTCCTGGGGACCCCAAGTGACTGGTAAAAAATTGAGAGGACTCCAGTGCAAATAACACCTGCTCTCCACCTAATATTTTTTGTGTTCCTTTTATAATTTCCTTTGAAAGTTTTTAATAATGTTAATATTTGTACATATGATTTGTAATACTGCTGTACACTGTCCAGAATTACTTGTTTATAAGATGGCCACATAAATACGATAAATATGTATTCCTATTTACCTTAATAATTACTTCCATTTGAACTACTAGTATAAACAGTAAACCAACAGAGACCAAATATTAGTAACAGATATGCCTATATGGTGAAATTATTATACTGAGAGACCTTTACAACTCACTTCATTTCATTCATTTCATTCTTTCCTCATTTAACGTTGGTTTTAAAAAGAATATGAAACTACAGAAGATAAATCGAGAGGATTTAAAAGTCACCTGCAATAACTGAGGATTTTCCCGTCCTATTTGTTGTAATAATGCAGGCAAAAGTGATGGATTCTGCTGAATAATTTGTCTCATCTGCTGGAACTGAGGCTGGTTTCGTAAAAATTCAAGAGGATGTCCTGAAAGAGGTGGCATATTTTGAATAATGTTGCAAGCAAAAAGCGAGCCTTTCTCAAAAGCTTTTGTAGGACTCATGCTACAGCCTAGCATTAATTTTACCACAAATTACTAATAACAGGAAAGAGCAGATTGTCTCATGGAACAGCTCCATGAGAAAATTTATGACAGAATGGTACAGAAATCTGAACTGGAAAACCAAAAACTTTTATAAACCTCAATGCAATGTTCTACAAATAAACAAAAAGGCCTACCATCCTATAAGAAGAACTATCAAGAATAGAGATGTTTGGAGAATTATACTGCAAAAAAATGTCTTAAGGGCTGTTTGGCACACCATTTCTCTAGTGAGTCAGACTCAGGCTTATAGAAATGGTTATCTTACCTCCTGTGGAGCTAGTGGTAGTAGTAGTGGTAGTGGTAGTTGCTGCAGCAGCAGCAGCAGCTACTGCTGAAGATGGAGAAGCCCCAATGCTGGTTGCTTGAGGAGGGTCAGCCATGCCTTGACTCTCCCTATCTCCAGGGATACCCTAAAAGGAACATAATCTTCATGAGGTTGATGTATCCATGAAGTCTAAGGACTCAGCTTGAATCAAAGAAATAATTCTTTACTGTTAACATTTTTTAAAAAAAAAATCTGCCATCTGTTGTTACTTCTATTGAAATAAGAACATTTAAATATATAAATGGACTTAACCCCTGCCACACAGTCTATCATTAGAGATTATGAAAGTATTTGTCTAAAACAGTATTTCTCAAGCTCAGCAACTTCCCTGTGTCACTGGGGAATTCTGAGAGTTGAAGTCCACATATCTGAAAGTTGCTGAGCTTGAGAAACACTCGTCTAAAAGACTAAATTCAGATTGAGTAAATCTATTCTAGGAGTCTTCCATTCAGAAAGATCTGAATGTGAGAAATTCAAACCCACATTGAACAGTTTTGCTAAATGAACACAAATAGATAAGCTTTTTATATTGATATATATGTACCTCTTAATGTTATTGATGTGTTTGTAGTTCAAAGTCACACCAAGAATAGCTGTACTGACAAAGAAATTAAACCAACTTATGTTAAAGTTTTCATTAAAAATGAAAATTCATTACTGAGTCATTACTTTATGCCTTACGTCTTTACATCTCACCTTCCCATAAAAAATCCTGTCATGATCAGACTTAATGTAGAAGGAAGAGCAAATCATGAAATAATAAGAAACATACTCACCATTAAAAGATACTCCACTGCTCTGTCAGGATTATTGAAGCTGGCTCTTAATGCAGCAATTACCTGTTCTCTTTCATATCCCATTGACATAATCTCAGTCACCATGTTTTCATACGACTGGCCTGTCACTTACAAGTTAAAAGAAAAGATACAGATAAGATATATGCAAATTTTGAAGGAAGAAGAGAGAAAATAACTTTACTGGCATATTCTGTCAAGAAAATAATACAACAGGATTTCCATTAGTTTTCATTAAAGCAATCTGAGTGATGTTATTTTCTGCTATTCAAGTTCAGTATATTGTTAATAAAAAATAATTCATCTTTCATTCCAATTTCTTCTTTATAAAACTCATATATGTATTGGCTGCAATAATCTATGCCTGACCTTAGTTATAATGAAAAATAGAAACTGATTCCCTAGATAACAACTAAATCATCTTGTTTTTCATTCTGCCGCTTTTATAATAAAACTCCTTTCCTGATTAATCAATTCAGTTAAGTTTGTATTATACAGTCAATGTTCTGTACATTTTTTAAAATAATTAAAAACAGTATCAGAGCATGCAGTTGATCAATAGCTGAGGACAGATCCGTACTGTTAAAATTAGTTGAAGGGAACACAGGTGACTATGACCTTTAAGAATTCTCAACCATATATAAAAATAGGGTTTGGTTTTGTTTTTTTTTTAAAAGAAAGGATAAAATGCCGCAATATGCTCCAGCTGTCACACTCCATCATTTTACAGTAATCATCAGGACTCCCGTTTATTTTACCAACTCTATTCAGTCTAATCAGGAACGTTATATAGAAGGGTAGGGAATCTTTCTTAGCCCGAGGGCTATATTCTTTCAGAGATAACTTTCCAGAGACCAAATGTTAGTAGTTAAGCATTGCAGTGCTGTGACAGTTATATTTCCCTGCTGGCCATTATGCTTTTATTTCTTAACTCTTACAAGGAAACTTAGCAGCAAAAGACATTTTTCAGATTGTTTTTTTATTCAGGGGTATCAAACAAGTTGAACTAACTGGAACCGGTTCAGCAGAAAAAGAAGTGAAATGGAATGGACCTAGAAAGAGAGGCTGAGAAGACAGCTGACACTGACAGATGGTTTCCCCCTGTTTCATGTTAAAATTACTGCAGATCTTATCCTGGAGAAATACTGAATTGTAGCAGCAGATTTAAAAAGGAAGTACTCTCAAGTAACTGTAACTGGACTAGCATATTCTAGTACAAAAACAAACAACCAGAAACCAGTAATCAAACAGCCTGACTAAAATAGTTCAACCAAACATTAAAAAATGCCCTTCCCCTCTACTGCATCAATCAACTGGTATCTGCGTGGAAATAGATTATATATAAAATGTATAGACATCTCTGCTTACAAAGACTGATCTTGTTGGATCAACACTGGCAGCTGGGGTGGAAGGCAGTAACACCTGACTGGACTACAATTCAGAACTGCTTCTCTGAATAGATGGTTTTCTCATAAGTAATGTCTACTAAAAATTGTTTTATCACAAGATATCAAACAGTAACAGCTTAGAGAAATTATCCAAGTTAGAACAATTTGCAAGTAATTTAGAAATTCAGAAAGTTTACCACATAGGTTGAAAATCTATGTGGCTTTTTTGTCGTCATGAATAATTTAGTACTAGAAACAAATTTATTTGATTATTATGATAAACCATTGTAATTTCCACACTCTGGGTTGCATACAACAGAGTAAAAATATAGAATAAAAACTGAATTATATACAACTGACAGAAATCCCTCATATGGCCACCAGAAGTATTCAATGTAATTCCCTTCTACATTATTCCCCAGCCATATTTCACACAGAAATCCAAGACATAGAGGCAATTTGTGTTCTGGAAAACAAAATTATTATCAAGAAGCAATTGGCATCTTAAAATGATAGTAGCTGAGTGGGGGAGAGGAAAATGATGGTGGTTAGTACACTCAATCAACAGGAAATATTTACCAAGTGCACTTGTAGCATCCTCAAAAAGATTTGATCGAGAAGTGTCTCCTATTGTACTGTGGTGGAACAAAACAAACATATTTAATACCTGTCCCATGAGTTAAAGGTATTTTTCTGATTAAAATTTTGCTAATGAAGAATCTAAAGTGACTTAGGAATCCACTCATGCATCATCACAAAATCTTCAGAACCGTAAAGCCTACAAACTTGAAATTTGGCACATATGTTGCTCTTGGCTTCTAGGTGCTCACTAAGAAAGGTTTTTTTGAAATGACCATCAGAGCATTAGTATTTCGTATATTATTATTAACCCGTTCTGATGCTAAGAAGTTCTACTCACCCTCCCCACCTGAAATCTGTTCCAAATGCAAAACACAAGAGGATTTCAGTTTCAGAGCACCAAGCAGCTTTAGTACAGAACAGTTGAGCTAAGCCACACCCAGGCTCCTTGCTGTCTCAACAGCAAATACTGTTTCAGTTTCCAAACAGCCCTCAACTCTCTCTCCCACTTACAGGACGCTAGCCAGATGAATACTGATGGATGCTGGTAGGCAGAGGCAGAATTTTTTTCCCTTATTTTCCTCCCCAAAAATGAAGCCCAATCACATAGTTTTGTAGCAAAGCACGGGTATAGGGCTAGTTGTATAATAAAAACCAAGTTTCATTGGCATACATTTGATGTTTTTCAAAGCTTAACTTTGAAATCAACTAGTGACACAGAACAGCACAAGGTAGACATTTAGGAATTTACTGAGTTTTAATCATGTCACATTGTGTGAACTTGAGCATGGTTCTTTATTTAAAATAAACACACTTTTATTGTTGTCTACTGAAAAGCACTTAGCAGAAACTAATACTTTCCAAATTAATACTGACAAGCATCCATCTGCTACCATTTTAGGGGAAAAAAAGTTTCATAGCACATTAATTTGCAAACCACTGAAATACAGATATTGTAGAACCAGATAACAAAACTATCCTCTTGTTTTACTAGTGGTAAAGCTGCACCAATGCTGTACATCTGGACCAGGACTTTTGTGCCTGAGGTGACCAGATTTGATTCCGTTGCTAAATTGGATAGCTGAGACAAAAAGATTATGTCTGAATACCAACCACCTTGCTACTGGGAGGGGGGGGAGGAAGTATATGGGAAGTCTACAAAAATCTCACATTAATACTGGTCCATCAATTGCTGACTAGCTGTCAACACAAAGTGACATGGGCTTAGCATGTTTATCAGCATACACAGAGCCAGGTGAAGGGCAGTCAGTTGGATCCAAAAGATAATTTACACTGTAATATTGAATGGTGTTACATGTTTTTTCCTTATGAAATTGTCTCTGGATCCCACTGTTTTTAATTAAGACAACAGCCTAGAATTATATGCTAGAGATTTTAGATTTATTTATTTAACAGATGGCAAAAATATTTAAAAGGACATCACAATTACATTCTGTTTTTAGATAATTTAATGCTATATTATTGAATTATTTTTTCTTAGAAAACTGCTGAGAATTATATGACTGAAATGTAGGACTATAACCATTTACAAGTCTAATACATAAACAATTACAATCCTATTCCCACCTGAGCAATTCAAAGTTGAGGTCTCTTAATAATAAATCTCTACCTAAGTTAAAAGGCAAGCAAGAGCTACCAAGTGCACAATGTGGCTTCAACAGCTAAAACTTTACACCACAAAAGCTTTAAAATGATACATAATATAAAAATACATCTGTATGCCACATTGCCTTTCAATATGAACTCAGATATTTACTGTGTTAAAAAGCCTAAGACTAGAAGTTCCCTTTTGGTTGTATACAATTTTTAACATCCACTGCATTTAGTCTGAATTTGAATAAGAAGCAAAATTCTGATTTCCAATGTTCTGCAATACCTTTCCGTAGATGTTGGGCTGGTGGCTGGTGGCGTTTCTACTGGTTTATCTTCTGGTTTTTCTTCTACAGTAGCACTTACAGGTGTAGACTCACATGCTGCTGCAACTGGTGTTGAAGCAGTGGGTGCAGGTACTGAAACTTGAGCAGGAGCAGGAGTAGGGACTAGTTTCGGCACAGCAGCAGGTGTTGTAGAAGTAACAGTGGTGGTAGTATCATTTGACTGCTGTGTTGTAGTTGGAGATGGAGATGGAGAGGCTGCTGCTTTGGGCTACAAAGGTGAAGAAGGCAAATTCCTAAATTAGGTCTTTCTCGAAGTTCATTTAAAAGTTCCCTCTTTCCTACAGTTTAAATGGTTTCATGTGAATGATGCACAGCTTTTCACATGCATTTACAATAGTTTTTCTCCAGTAGAAATAGGTCTGTACTCATAATTCAATGATTCAACCATCCCTCTCAACATGCTCCTCAAAGCTGTAAATCAGACTGAAGGCCCAGCATAGCTCTTCCAAGGCCTAAATTCTTGTGCAATATGTACATGCCCTGAAGCCTCAAAGCAGCTACAATAAGCTTTTAATCAATTGCTTTACCACCTGAAAAAGCAAATCTATATTCAGTTTATTATGATTTCCATAAATTCGGTAAACACATCAAAGTGATTAATAATGCATGTCACAATACAAATACTAGTGAGATTACTTAGCATGGGAAGAGAACATTTAGAAATATTTCTAATATTGCAGTGTCTGAGAATTATACCTACAGTATGATCTGAACCTGTTATCATGAAACAGATTAATGGTAAACACCACAAAAGCTTTAAAATGTATTGTATTATGCACATGTATTGTGTCATGTCTTTAATGAAAGTATGGCACACACTTTTGTTCTGTTTGAAACCCTCACGAATAATCATCTTTCTAATGTGGGTAAGTTGAACCAGAAGTTTGTTGATATTTGGGAAGATGGGAAGGACTAAAAAATGTGGCCTTCATCAATCCATGATCATCAGGCAGAGTGTACAAGTGGAGATGCCACCCATCTTCTTATCCAGTTTTTACTCCTCATAGAAGTACTTATTGGTGTATAGCAAGGGTGTGAAACTCAAGGCCCGGGGCCCGGATTCAGCCCATGGGGAACTTAGATCTGGCCCACAGGGCCACCCTGGAAACAGCAAAGGATTGGCCCGCGATGCTTCTGGCAGCGAAAATAGGCTCCTGAGCTCAGTTTTCGGCTGCCACTGCCTCCTGCAACCCTCTTCCTGTGAAAACAGAGTTCGGGAGCCCATTTTCGCTAACAGAGTGCTCCGGCCACCACAGGCACCCCCGACAAAAGTTACGTAAAGCTGGCCACACCCACCTTGGCCATGCCCCCCCCCCAGGTCAAACACAACCCTGATGTGGCCCTCAGTGAAATTGAGTTTGACACCCCTGGTGTACAGTGTTCCAGAATGGAACAAAGAACTCCAAGGTAATGACAGGATGCTTCTCAATGTCTAATATTAATGGTCATGAGTTTCTGATAGGGAAAACACAGAACAAGATGTAAAAATATCAAAATGATATTTTCTTCAGGAAGCACGATGCCAAGATGGCTAAAGACCCCTTGGATGAGCCAACTATAGCTTGTCAATAGATCAAATGAAAGTGGAACTTCTGGAACTAATGAGGAAAGTTATATATTAAAAAGCAGAACACTGCAATAAAATAATTTCATCTCATGAACATTCACATTTACAATAAAGCACAGTAGCAGAAATATCATGGTTTGGAGCTGCTCTGCAACTTTAGAATTTGAACAATTTTCAATAATGAAGGATCAATGAATTCTAAATTATACCAGCATATTCTACAGGAGAATGTTAGATATATGTCCATCAGTCTAAGAGGAAATAAATATGGATCATGCAGTACAATGATCCTAAATGTATCAGTAAATTTAGAACACAGATGAAGCCAAAGAAATTTCATATTTTGGTATAACCAATTCAAGCCCTGACATTAATACCAAAATTAAATGTTCTCAGATGACCTGAAGTAAGCAGCAGTTCATGCAAGACAATTCAAAATAATCAATAAGTACAGGGAGTTCTGCAAATGGGCCCAAATCCCTCCAAGCCAGTAGTGTCTATTGATGAAAAGGTTCAAGAAACATTTGGTTGAATCATTACTGTTAAAGAAACCAAACCTAAAGTTTCATATATATTTTTCCCCACAAAGGCAGTGAATGTTTAGTTACAAGTGATTTGGTGTCACAAACAAATCTGAGTGACTTACCAAAGCAATAAACCAAATATAATCATATAAAAATAAATATCTAATTTCAAATCATTACATTACACAACTTCTACTGTAATATTTATATCCCGACATCTGGGGTGCAGATAAACAACTGGATATTATCTGTATGTTCATAATACTTTGGGTACAGTACTCCAAATGTTGAATAATCTCCTAGCAGTCCAGCAACCTCAAGTGTTAAACAGAACTTTGCTAACGCATCTAGGCTTGGGGTACCTCATACTGGAGTACCCCAGGGTTCAACTTCTCAAACTTATGGCACTCTGAATGCAATCCTTCAGAAAGGTTTAGAACCACTGTGCAACAGTGCCTTCAATATCCAATTCAGAAGAATACCAAAGTAACAAAAACTCAGAGATCTTATAAGACAAATTCATTCCCTACTTATGTTCTGAGACAGATTGTATATAACAGTTCCATGACACATCAGGGTCTGAACTCAGGAGATAGTTTTCTGGTGTAGTTGTCTGATATATATAATTCAAGATATCTTAAGGGATTCATGCACCAGAGTCTTCTTGGCTTCTGAGTGATTTTACATACTAAACGTTTGCTAATAGTGCACATTGATCATCTAATGGAACTTTTAGCCCATCTTTGTCAATTTAAGTCAAGGTAGTCCTCGACTTATGATCACGAGAGACATGTGAGACATGAGCCACGGTGACGCAGTGGTTAGAGTGCAGTCCTGCAAGCTACTTCTGCTGACTGCCTGCAATTTGGCAGTTCAAATCTCACCAGGCTCAAGGTTGACTCAGCCTTCCATCCTTCCAAGGTCTGTAAAATGAGGACCCAAATTGCTGGGGGAAATATGCTGACTCTGTAAACCACTTAGAGAGGGCTGTAAAGCGGTATATAAGTCTAAGTGCTATTGCTATTTTTTAAATGAATTTTGCCCCATTTTACATCCTTTCTTGCCACAGTTGTTAAATGAATTACTGCAGTTGATAAGTTAGTAACTTGGTTGTTAAATGAATCTGATTTCCCCATTAGCTTTGCTTGTCAGAAGGTCACAAAAGTTGATCACATGATCTTGGGACACTTGGGAAATATAAATCAAATGCCAAGCATATGAATATTGACCACATGATTAGAGGTATGCTGCAAAGATTGTAACTGAAAAATGTCACAAGTCACTTTTTAGTGTCGTTGTAACTTTGAACGGTCACTAAATAAACTGTTGTAAGTTGTACTGTAGGTCATAATATAGAAAGAGTACATGAAGTTCACAAACTTTCATCACTGCAAGACAATTTAGTAGTACCACAAAACAGACTGTATCAAGATTCTTTATTACTCAAGAATATGTCCAGAAAAAACAATAAGGTTAACAACAAAACAGTATCTACAAATAAAAGTATAAACAATAACTTACTTTTGTTACCATGACCACCACAAAATTCTTTTCATCAATTTTGTATTCATTAAGAGCAGTATCATCATTAAGTATTTTACCTGGAAAATTAAAAAGACATTTCATATAATGTCAGCTTTATATTTCATATGTCAGCTTATAACTTCAAGTAAATGCAATAATTTACTCATTCTATGTATAAATCTATAGGTGGAATCAAATAGCATTATTTAAATCTGATTAACTATTTAATTATTAGATTTATGTCCTTTTTATTTTGCACAACTCAAGCCAGCATCCATTAATGCTCCCTCCTATATTCCTCATAACTACCCCATAAAAATGTCATAATTACATTACCTGCATATATTAATTTTTGGCCAGCTACTGGAAAAGCATCTTTTCCCTTTTCTAATTCAATCTTCTCTTTCAATGCTTTCACCTACAATAAATATTTTTAGTTAAAAGAAGTTCGGTAGCTTTCACATAAATCATTAAGATAATAAACTCTTTTATGTTCAAAATGCCAGCAAACAGTTGATATTTTCTGTGTTAGCTTAACAGTAAACCAGTTGTAACCTCTCTATGGAAAGACTATATTATGCAAGATAAAATTAAGCATCCAAAACAAAGTTTTCAAACTTCAAATCCATACCGTAAGCCACAAACACTGTTGCTTTTGGGAGTACTGTAACACACTCATTGCTTAATCCTTAAAGATTAAGGTAATCTTGGTGAAATCCCCCACACTACTGCACCTCAGAAAGGCAAGTGTGCACTGACAAGGAGATCCCAGCTCACGGTCCCTGGATGTGCCTTTCACATGCACCTGCTGCTCCTCCCTTGGTTACTCCTTGCTCTTCACCTCACACACACTTCAGCGGGCCATCCTAATGTTGGAGGAATTTTGTTTGATCTCTGCTGTTTTAAAATAAATCATGATATACCAAGGAACCCCCTAGTGACCTCTCAAGGAATCTTATAACCTCAGCTGACAAAAGAATTATGATTCCAGAGTGTGGTGGCTCACGTGATTAGGACACTGGGTTGGAAGTGAGCAAGCCTATATTCGAGACCCAAGTGCTGCTACATGGCGGGGTAAGCTATCATCATTCACTCTAGCTCCTTGACAAAGACATGAAAGGAGCCCCGCAGCAAAAATTCCTGACATAAAGGAATTTTCAGAAAATTGCACGTTTGTCTCAAAATATTACAGTTATGATTCCTTCATTTCTCCAGACCCAAACAAAGGTACTGATTCAGTTTGCCATTATTTTCTATGACAGTACTACAAAAAAAGTTGAGTTTTGTTCTGTTGGGACACCAAACTGTTGAATGTTGTATTACTGGAATAAAATCCAAATAGAAATATTTTATAAATAGCTTCATCACTTAACTCTTTACTAATATTCTATGGAACCCCAGGAATTCTCAAACTTTGTGTTACCAAGACAACCTAAAATAATAAATGAATCTGTATGTATCTCCAAACAAATGATTTAATTGAATAAACAAATGATTTAATTGGAGGTAGGGAAGGTAAGAAATAAGCAATAGTCATTGACTCACAACCATAATTGAACCTGGAATTATGGTTGTAAATCGTGCTGGTCATTAAGGTCATGACGTGACTGCATCCCGTTTTATGTCCTTTTTTGCAGCTGTCATTAAGTGAATACAGCAGTCATTAATCAAAAGTGGTGGTCATTATAGAATGCAGCAATCATTGTTTATTTTATTTATTAAACTTATTTATTTATTAAACTGCCACCTATCTCGCGGGAGGTAACTCTAGCTCATTTACATTCAATTAAAATGCACTAAAACATTAAAACAAATTAGGGTTTTAAGTTTAAAATTCAATTAAGCGAACCAACTGTACCCAACCACCATTTTTGTGCTGCAAACCTAGGAGCAAACACTAATTTCTGACAAAAAAACAGATTGAAGTCAGATGACTACAGGCTGTTGCAAATGGCCATAAGTGTAGGCTGGCATCATGAAACCACAAGAGGGCTGCCATTGAAACTTCAACATTGGTTGTTAAGTATCTTTGTAAAGGTTCGTTATAACTTTGAACAGTTGCTAAGTGACTGGTCATAAGTAAAGGACTACCTGTATTCTGATTAATTTTAATAGTTATATTTCAATCTATGTATTACAGACCTCAAAATTTGCAATCAGCCTGCAGCAGGCTGACACACAAATCAGAACAAAATAGAACAAGTTTTAAAAGTGCTCCTATGTTGCCAGTAGAGAACTGATCAGGTTTTTTATTTTCTTCCTTTTTGGCTTAGCCTTAGACTATTATATCAAATGTGGATGATGTACTACTACCACTACTACTATTGGTACTACTACTTGAAGGCATCCTGGAAATACCAGGACTAAGTTAGCTTTAAAAAAAAAAATTTAAATCCTACAAACCAACATTTATATACCCTTATAAAGAAATTGGCATGAAGTCACCAGGAATTCAATTTGACTAAAAAGAAATATTACCTTTTTAATTAGCAATTTTATTAGAAATGAAGTACTTGAAATTAAGACAGGAACTCTGTAAATTTCTCATTTTTTATTTTACATTTTATGCATATTTGAAAATGGATAAATAAAACTATTGAGTTTTTTTTAAAGGCGGTAATTTACCTTGAACCACACAATAAGTTCTGTAAAATAAAAACACAGTTGTGCCTCAAATTCCAGAATGAACTATTGATAAAAATGTGTTTCCAGACACAAATCTTAATTTATGAGGAAAACAAAGGACACTCAACATGAAAAATTTTCATAGACTACAATATTTGTTCTAATACAATTTAAACCACCTTCCCAAATAATGAAATCACAAACGTAGTTATTAAACTCTAGAAAATGTGTAGTTTGGCATATACAGAAAATATATGTGAGCATACATTAGTTGAAAATTATTTATAATCTGTTAAATAATACTAGAAAAAAATTGTACAAAGTCATGCTTCACAACAGAAGATCACAATACTCTATTAAACCTGGCATGAAGCATTAAAAATACAACTTTAGTACTTGGCCAGGGTTGAGATACGACAGGGTTAACTATTGGTTTTACGAGGTTCAGTGATTTATGATGTGCTTCCCTGCACCTGCCTGTAAATCGTCATCAGCATGCTGCCTGCTGAGAAGCAGCCTTTGAAACAGCCCTCTTTTCCTGCTTTTTTAACTGCAGCTGTGCCTCGCACAGCAGCTGAAATTGAAAAAAATCGGGAAATAAAGGTCAGATAAGTACCCGGGTAGGCAAAAACATCAGCAGACATAGAACCGGTTCTATGCCTGCTGCTCTTCAGAGGTACCAGTTCTACAGAGGTGGACAGAACAGGTAGAAACCCACCCCTGTACTTGGCCCACTATTTAGGATATTTGCTAACATTAACACTGAATGGGAAATAAGGATTGAGGAGATAGTTTCATGAGATTTAATGAGTAGTTCTGGGAAATTACTAATTCTCAGACTAACATTTCACACATTCATTGTGGCAGAAAAATTATATATGTAACCTTAAAGAAAATTGATCTACTAATCTATATTTCTGATTATAGAGGTAAGCCAGAAAGGTTTAAGTTTTGAGATATATTACCAAAGCTAAAATTGCACATATGTTCTATACTCCAAAACATTTTAAATGTTTTTTTAAAAAACAATCTCTCTTAATATTGTACATAGATATGAGATGAATAATGCATCAACATTTCAACAAATTTGCTGAAATTAAATTTCCTGGATATAGTTGAAATCCCACTAACTGCAACATAATTTTGCAATTTGTGCAACATTTTGCAAAATATACTTTCTTGCTGACATTTGCTAGAATTTCAAATATCACTCTTGGAACAAACCCAGGAACAGGGAAGGTGTGTGGGTGTGTGTGTCTGTGTGTAAACATCTTTTTAAAGTTTTTAATGAAACTGTCTATACACAACTCCAACATTTTAAACAATCTTGTCCTTGCCCAAACTGCAATACAAGTATGTGAACAAGTCTATGGTTAAACATAAGATAAGCTAAACGCAGTAGTAAATTAAAGCATCTTTATCTGCCACACTCCAGCTATTGATAAATACGCAATGTAAAATAAAGAAGATATTAAACCATAATCTTTTGTGTTTAAATAACACAAAGAACTTTGAATAACTTGTTAGCACCAGAAGTCAGACTTACTAGTAGCTAAAATCCCAAATACAACAGAGCTTAAACATCAACCATTTCTTTTCTTGTTTTTTCAAAAATACAGAATTGCCCACCAGACAACAGAAAAGCTCTACTAGTGAAAATTGGGAAACACCAACACTTCCCAATTATCTTTCTGAAGGAACTCACTTTGGGAAAGAAAAAAACACCCGATATGCACCAAAGCTATTAAGAATATTAATTTATTAAACTTCTAGGCTGTCTGATTTTGACTCACAAATTACAATCAAATCATAAAAGATAAAAATGATAGAAGAGAACAAGAAAAAAAGATAAAAGAACAACAAAAGAGAACAAGCGCACTGAAGCAACTGGTCTCATTCTCTCTCCCTGAAGGCATGGGTGAAGAGCCAGATCTTCACAGCTCTTTTAAACAACAGAAGAGTAGGGGCCATCTGGGTCTCAGGGGAACTTTGCTCCACTGCAACAGATAAAGAGCGCTTCCGGGGTCCTGAGAGAGGAGATTGTTTAATTGAAGAAAACTGGAGTGCACCAACCTTGCAACATCAAATCAGCCCAGCAGATGTTATGGGAAACAGGCAGTCCCTTAAGTAACCAGACCCTATACCATGGCTAAGAAATTACACTCTGCTATTCAGATTTGCCAATAAACTTTAGCTCCAAATGCCCCATTTAGTGCATCTAATACAGGTAGTCTTCAACTTATGACCACAATGGAGCCCAAAATTTCTGTTGTTAAGTGTGAGATTTGTTAAGTGAGTTTTGCCCCATTTTATGACTTTTCTTGCCACAGATGTTAAGTGAATCACTGCAGTTGATAAATTAGCAACCCGGTTGTTAAATGAATCTGGCTTCCCCATTGACTTTGCTTGTCAGAAGGTTGCAAAACGTGGATAACATGACCTTGGGACACAGCAACAGTCATAAACAGGAACCAGTTGCCAAGCCTCTGAAGTTTGATCACATGGATCGATGGCAAGGATGCTGCCAAGGTCGTAAGTGTGAAAAACGGTCTTGAATCACTTTTTTGAGTGTCGCTATAACTTTGGTCACTAAACAAACTGTTGTAAGTCGAGGACTACCTGCATATTCTTGGCCTCCCCTTGAACAATGTCAGATTAAGAGGGCTAAACATTGCAATACTAATAAACCAAAGGATGATTTAACACTATCCCCGCTCAGGAGCTGGGAATGAGATGAAGGAACCTCAATCATGGGGACACGAATGACAGCTCACTAAATGACACTAAATGAACCGTTGCAAGTGGAGGACTACCTGCATTAAAGGCACTTTACTTCTCCCAGATCCCAACAGAATGTGTTTAGGCAGCATAAATCGGCTGTTTACTCCCCCACTCCGCCCCCCCCCCAACGCACACTCTTAGGTACGTTGTTTCGATGCGCGGTGTCCTTTGCCTGTCCGACCAAAGACACCCTTTAAACCTTTAGGAGCGAAAGCTGGCCTACCTCCTTGGCCCACCTTTTCACGCAACGCGGCCTATTTGCCAACATACGGGCGAGGGGGAAGGAGGGGGGGCGAGGGAAGGCGGGAGAGAAAGAGAGCGCACGCGCGCGGGTCCCACACGCGCGTTTTGCACTCCCGCCCTCCTCGAAATAACGCAGAGTCATGGCACGAGAGTCCCTATTCCAGGACGCTGCAAGGGAAGCCAGCCACTCGGCGAACTCCTCACTCCAAATCGCCTCGTTCTCAACACCCAGAATCACCACCACCCCGCCGCTCGCACGCGGGGGGAGGACAAGGGGGGAGAGAAATGGAGAACGTTGAGTTTAAACGTCACTTCCCACGGGGGGATGGAGGAGGAGGGTGAGCAAGCGAGGAGACCCGTCCCTTTTCGCCAAAGGACTCCAAAGCTGCGCAAAGGCCTGGCGCCAAAGAGGAAGCGGCAGGCTCGGGTCGCCCGGGGAGGCCTTTGGCGGACGTGCTGGCTTGTTCCTTTTCTCTCAGCAAGCCCCAAGATTCTCCTCTCTCTCTCTCTCTCTCCCTTGAGGCCCTCCACGATTCCAGGGCCTGCCTGCCTCTCTCTCTCTCTCACCCCATCCCTTCGCTGACAGGGCCCCAACTTTTCGCGGCAGAACTTCCCACACGGCTGCGGAAAACGGGCCTGGGGATCCCGTCCTCCCGAATGCGGGCCCCCCACCCGCCAGCGCGCCCCACACAACACACACAACCAGCTTCGAGCTCCAACCCGACCACTCGCCCCTTTTTTTCCCCTCAGGCCGTACGTACCGTCTCGTCGCAGTCGATGTCTATCTTGAAGGTTTGCTGCTGCAGGGTCTTCAGAGTGATTTGCATGGCGGCGGCTGGCCTCTAGGTCCCGGCGGAACCTAACCCCCCACCCCCCTGCAGCTGCCTCAAGACTGGGTGGCGGCAGCGACAGTTTTTTCCCCCACCCCCGATCCTCTCAGTCCTCTCCGGCCTAGCTTGGCGTAGGCTACGGTGAGAGAAAGGGGGAGGGGTCGGGGGAGGAGCCAAGCCGGAGCAAACACCGTAGTCTCGCGCACCGAGGGGGCGTTAACCCACTTCTCGCGCTCCGCTCGCGGCCCAAAGGCAACGGCTGCTCCCGCCGCCGACGTGACGGCGATGACGCAATCGCCTCGTGACCGCCCGCCCGCCCAAGCCCCAGGTGAAAGGCTTTGGGAAGTGCGCGGAGCAGGGGAAGAACTGCGCACGCGCGGGAAGGAGTTTCGGCAGTGTGGGTGGGAACGTCGGCTGAGGGAAGACGACGCTCCCCGCGCTGAGGCGGCTTGGCGAAAGAGAAGCGGGAAGGCGGCCGGCGGTGAGGCGAGGAAAGCGGTCGGAAGGAGTGCTGAAGCCCGCCATAGGATGGAGGATATTTTTCCTTGCTTTTGCGGACTGAGTACCGTACTCGCATTGTGACCATCGAGTTATGTTTCCTGAAGGGGGAGGGAAAAAGAACCTCCCTTTTATAGCCCAAATGCTTTGCTCCTCTCTCTCAATGACGAGGGAAAACCGCTCTGTGAGGGAGACGCTCGGATTGCAGCCCTTGTACCCGTTTGGGGGTCTGTGCTGTGGTTCCGTAGTCTTAAGCACGTACGATTACTCTGCAGATTTTTTTCCTCTCGCTCTGGTGTTTTTAAGCCGTTCACGTGGGAGTGTAATAATTATGGGGGACAGCTCAATTTATAGACCTGTCCCCTTGGGCAGCTTCCAAATTACGTACCGTCTTCTGCAGTTGCCCTGAGCTCGTCTGTGCTAAGCAAACCTTAAATGCCTTTGGGATTGCAGTGGCTTGGTGTATCTGACAGGACGCTGGTGCCCAACCCAATTTAAAGATAAATCAGTTTACTCATTAAACAGGTGGTGTTCTTTAAGGCCCTGGAGTTTTTAAAACCCTTTTTGATTTTGCAATGTAGTGCAATGGCTTCAAAGTGTATAAAAGTATTTACTTTTAAAATATTTGCCTTTTGGTAACCATGGTTTCTGAGCATATTTATAGATCACAATTTCCTAATGGATGTACTAAAGTATATAAAATATACATTTCTTCCTCAGCTAGTGGACTATATACCACTCTTGCTAACTATTTCAAAGCTAAACAAGCTTGCTACTGGTGTGATAGGGGATCACTAGGAAGTCATTAGACTTGTAGACCATTGAGAAGGGGGGGGGGGAATCTTACAAGGCAATAAATAGCAAGTCACTTATAAATTATTATCAAGACAACTACATGACCATGGCCATGGAAGTCACAGGAAATCAAGTTGGATTCAAGGAGGATTTTATCTTCTATCGTGTTAACGTCCTCTAATGTGTTGAAGATGAAAACTTTGACTTATCAGGGGACTTCAATGATTATAACAACCAGCATATATTTTAGTAATTTAAATTCTAAGATGGGATACAAGTAGAACTTGGTTACAGGGAAGGGGGGGGGGGACACACACAAACTGTTGTGATAGAATTTCTAGAACTGCTAACAATGGACAGGTCAAGAGAGATGAGGATTATAAAGACTGGGAAAGCAAAGGATGAATTTTAAGAAGGTGCCTGGAAAATCTGCTTTATAGCCTTTGTAAGAAATCAACAGGAACTTAATATGTTTTACTGTAGTGTTTTGGGGAGGACTGATTTTCTATAGGTTCAGTTGCCTTTGTGCAATATAGAATAAAGTTGTTAGTGTTATTTTATGTATTATTGCTTATCTTTGTCCCCTGATTTCTTTCCCACCCCTTTATCATAGGTAGATATTCCCAAAGATTTGGTGTTGAGTTCCTTTTACTTTATTTTACACAAGCTTCCTTTGGATCATCTGATTTCTTTGCATCAGTTTACTGCACATATACTGACAAGTCCCAAATATATCTCTCTGCTCCTGTTTTGTCAGCATCCTGTTCCAAATAACCTTAGTGGGCTTTTTGATTGATTGAATTCAACTATCCTCTGAAGCTCAATGTGAATGGAGATTGTCTTCCATTCTGATTAACCCATCCCTTTATACCTTCATTGCTACCAACTGTGGGCTTCCTTGGTTTTAGGAATCTGGGGATCCTTTAAAGCCCTTCATTAATAAAGCCATTCTGAAGCTTTTCTGTGTAATGTGCATTCATAGATTACATTGGTTCTTAGCCATAGAGACAACACAGCAGCTGTTTATGTCTTGATTATCTTATATTTGGGTGTTTGGAACAGTCTGTTGACTGTTGGAACAGTACTAACCTAATAATTCTCTCTGGTCCCTGATCCAGTACAATTCTGGACCTCCCTGAATATTGGAGTAGCAGTTTAAGTGGCTAGTGGTTACATGCCAGAGTACTTAGTGACTTAGAATATTGGCTTGCATCTTACCTGCCTTGCATTTGACCAGATCATCTAAGCAGAGCCAGCTGGGATCTCAGCCTAGTAAAGTAGCCACATGATAGGTTAAAGCTTTCCCTGTCTAGTGCCAGTCCTTTGGAATCGGCTTCCACCAAAATTATACCCTATGCCAGGAGTGTGGTTTACAAAATTGAAAAAATGTGTTTAAAGCATTTGTAATTAGCTTTTGTAAAGCTGGATTTAAAATTAAGGCAGCATATATTGTTATAGTGCCTGCCATCTGGAATGTAATTCCCTGTGAGATCCAGATGGTTCCTACCCTATTGGGATTCCCAGGGGCTTCAAGACCTGGCTGTTCTCTCAGTCCTTGGGTTAGGTGGTTGGAGCCCATTGAGGTTCCTGTTATTTATATTTGGTTGGTCAGGTTTGCCATCTTGTTCTTTATTTTGTCCCTACACCATTGTTTTTGTTGAATTTTGTCTTTTTGAATTGTTTTTTATTTTATTTTTCATATTATGAGCCCCCCAAAAACATCCTGGACTTGGGCAATACCTAATCATTACATTAAAATGAATGAAATTAAATTACAGGTTATAATTATTGTTTTATTGTTTGGCCTTTTCAGACTACTGATGCACAATTTTTAAATTACGGCTTTGAATTGGATTATAGCAATACTTATGTACTTTATTTTGTAGTAGCTATACACGTGGGAAAAAAATAAAAACTTACTTTTGCAATTTCATAGTTTGAAAAAATATTTCCATCTTAGTGAAGATTCTGGAATGGGAGTACTGTGAGTTAAAAATAGTTTTGCTGAGCCCAGACTACATGAATATATCTGCTTTCATATTATAAATTCATTGTCAAGAATTTGTGATGAGCCACTTTGGTGTAATGGATTAGCTTTTACTTCTCCCATACACACAGAACCTGGCCAGGTGACAGCCAGTCATTCTAAGCCCAACCCACCTCGTTTTATTTATTTTATTTTTATTGTTACTGTTGTGGGGAAAAAAATCAGGTATGCCACCTTGAATTGTATAAAATAAAGGTAGGAGACAATGATAATAATATACATAATTTTCTTTCCGCTGTTCTCATGATTTCTATGAAATCTGTCTCCTGCCTCATTTAAACTGGAAGGATAGTACTCAGGATTTAATTACCGTATTTTTCGCAGTATAAGACACACTTTTTCTCCCCCCAAAAGAGGGTGGAAATTTCTGTGCGTCTTATAGAGCAAACGTTGCCAAAGCCCCACCTACCCGCCAGTCCCCATCTTTCGGCCTCTGCCTCCCAGCTGTTTGCCTCCTTGCAGCAAACAGCCTGGTCAGCTTCAGCACAGCCTGATTTAGCACGAGCAGCTGACTGGCAGTTGGATCGGCCTCCCAGAATACTGCCAATTCCAAGCTGTGGGGATTGCTGCCTCCCCTCGCTGCCGTTGCCATCCCTTGCTGCCTTGGTGTGCCCCATTTTCGGCCTCCGCGCATCCCACTTTCGGCCTGTTCCAGGTGGTGGAGATCACAGCCCCCGCCAATTCCCGCCGCCTGGAATGAGCCAAAAATGGGGTGCTTGGAGGCCAGAAATGGGGCACACAGAGGCGGTGATCAGTGGCGGCGGTGGAGATGGGCGGTGGCGATCCCGCAGCCTGGAATAGCTAATCGGTGGTATTCCTGGAGGCTGATCCAACCGTCAGTCAGCTGCTCATGCTAAATCAGGTTGTGCTGAAGCTGACCAGGCTATTTGCTGCAAGGAGGTAAATTGCTGGGAGGGAGAGGCAGATTTTTTTCCCCTTGTTTTTCTCTCCAAAAGCTATGTGAGTCTTATGGTCTGGAGCGTCTTATAATGCAAAAAATATGGCAATTCCATATTAAAAGATAAATAGGCAGACATTCTATCTGAAAATGTAATGCACAGTTAAATAAAAGTTATTACAAATCATCTGTTGAATTTCCTTGATCCAGAGAAGAAAATGTAGCATCCAGAACAAACTTGCACATTCTGCTGTAAGGAGGAAGGCCAAAAACCACATGCTATCTAGGGTTAGCTTCTTGATTTTTTTTATTACTTAAATAAAGAATAATTCCCTGTTTTAGATCACAGTGTCAAGAATATCATATGACATTGCATCAACTACATTGAAGGTACCCATGTAGCCACAACCTAGTCTGTGCAACTGCAGGTTGTCTGGTAAACTATTAGAGTTTGTGTTATCTCTTGGAACTCATGAGCCTTTCTGATCACAAGAACAAAGAGAAGAGACAGAGAAGGGTCTTCACAGATTGTCCTTGTGTCTTATTTTTCTCCAGGCACATTGTTAGTAATTATTTTCTATATGTTTAAGAAACAAAGGAAACTTCCTGTCTTTCTCTTTTGTACTTCCTTCTCTTCCAGACATACTTTAGACAGAAGTGAAGTTAGATTTACTGTTAGCTGGGCTTAGCCTGTAGTCTGTATCCAAGACAACTGTATTATTTTAATTCTAATGGAGTGTTCTGCAGCGTAATTGCTCAATATTCTTTCAGCTCTGTGCTTATATTTAGAAGCACATCCTCCAGCAAAGACTTGCTGAATCAAATCTCCAAAATAAATTCATTCCAGTACTTTGCTATTTTAGATTACATATTCAGAATAGTATTCTGAACATTCTTCTATATTAAATATTGCAATATGAAAACATTAAGATTGAATTGATCATATGCCATGTGGTTGTAAGATAAATCTTTCCATTACAAAGATGGGGAATCTATGTTACCAGATGTTGTTGCATAACAGTGCCCAGCAATCTTAGCAGGGGCATAGGCTACGGGTGATGGTAACTGAACAATGTCTTCACATTCTAGAGATAAATTTCACTGTGCCTAAGAGCTGTAGCTTACTCTGACTAAAATTTCATCTTTCTGTTTCATATAATTACTTTTGGGGGGGGGGGTGGGGGGGGGGGGGTTGGGGGGTGGTTGGTTGGGGTGAGGGTTAGTGTTTTTTTTTTTTATTATTATCAGATTAAGTTTCTGGAGAACATGAAATGAATGGGCTGTTTCCCTAATATGATTTCTCAGAGGCAACTAATTAGAAACTCTGAGACCAGAAACTATGCAAAATATTTTTATATCGTGATTTAAATCACTACCGGTAGTAAAAAAGATTGATTTAAATCAAATTGATTTAAATCATAATTTTTAAGGAGCAACTTTCATCTCTGTCCCACAGTGGCTCATCCTCTGACCTGTTGACTAACCGACAGTCCCATTCACTTTAATGGGATGGCTGGTGATGCGGCAGTGACACAACAAGGTGAGGGACGTGGTGTGCAGCAGGTGAGTGGATGTCCGCTAACAGGCACTGCCATGATGGATCTGAAATGACAGATACTCTTTAATATATTTATAAGCTGCTTAGAAGCTTTCACTTTTACTGCTTGCCCTTCCTCCTCACACTTAGAGCCTGGTGGTACAGATGCATTTCTCTTCAAGCAATCATACAGTTTGTACTGTACATAGATTTGCAGTACAATGGGATAAAGAAATATTCCTGAACTTTGTTTTATGATTTATCTCATGGTTATTGTGAAATTGTGTGAATGCATCATGTTGGATTCATTGAACGAGTTTACCAAAAATGTAAATATTGCAGAATATACAGCCTCATGCTACATAACTAAGCTCCATTTCATGCTGAATAAACTAAATTATTAATGTATCTTAAATAGAAAACTATCTTTAGATACTTTTCTCCAGAAGCATTTTATTAAAATAAATTTGATAAAAAATTTAAAAATCCAATTTAATTTAAAAATCTGATTTAATTTTTTTTAAAAGTCATCGAATTTTATCACCCTGATTTGTGTTGTATTTTATAAAGGGCAGTCTTTTTGAAGGGCCATTAGAGAATAGTGGTTACCAATATATGCTGGCTCCTGGTGCAAAACCAGATCCAGTTCAGTTTTGACCAAAATAGGTTCCTCTTCCCTTATTGATATTACAATTTTTGTCAACAGCGCATCTCTTCTCAAATTTATGCACAAATCTGATTTTCATGCAGGGGTATTTGCAGCAGCAATCACTGGTTTCAAGATGTCATGCATGACTATTTTAGATAGACAATTTATTTGGGGGGGGTTGTTGGGTGTACTCTCCTTTAATTGCATAGTCATTAGTCACTTAAAAACACTTTTGACCAAAAGGGCTCCGTGAATGAATAAGTAACAAATCCAGCAGTTCTAAAAATGTGGAGTCAGCTCACATACTCTTGATCTAGAAAAGAAAGTAATATATGTATCAAAAATTCTGAATTTGGTTCTATAAATTCCTGTTATGTGTATTAATTTTCCATAGAGTTCTCATTCCCAAAATGAGCTGTACTGTAAATTCAGAATTGACTAATGTATATAACTTACTTTTTAAACTTAGAGCCAAAAATATGTGACTTACCTGCTTCCTGTTTCCCCCTGTATTTAACAATCCTAGAAAAGGAAAAAGAAAATTAGCAAGTAAATTTCTTTTGGGCTTTAGTAAGTAGCTTGTGGACTTCAAATTGATGTAAGTCTATCAGATATTGGCTACAGAAATCTAGATAATCACCAGGCGGCAAGCAAGAGTTAGTTTCATTTATCTCTTTGATGCCCTGTAGTGGTTGTCTAGATTTTTTTAAGGCCAGATCCGATAGATCTATCTTGGAGAGTTACATTCCCGCCCTTACTGTCTCTCAGCATAGATTCAGAGTGTTTTGATTTATCAACTAATTATGTGCACATACATTCTAATTACTAATTGCATCGTTGTATAACAAGCAAACAAAGCATTTTGTAGAAGTCATCATTATTACAGGTGATACAGCAAAAAATGAAAGAAGCAAAGGATTAGCTTATTCGGGGGGTCTGTTTAGTTACAGGTTTAAGATAGAATGGGAAACAGGCTGCAGACATTAATATTAAAGTTTGTGGAACTGATAAGGTGTTTTAGGTTGTACCTAGGGCTCTTCTAAGGAAACTAGAATACCGAAAAAATAAAGCAAGAGTTCATTCAGCAGTAATTTGGAACCCTGCCTTACATAGATTTCCTAATAGACAATAAAAGATTGGAGATAAAATAAACCAACGATATATTGATAGAGCTGGAAATAATTTTACATGCAGATAGTTTCTAAAAGTCATCAGAAGCCAAAATCAGTAGTTTTACTTATTAATTGGAGGGCTGTACTTTCTGAGAATACTACCCCAGCTTCCAAATGTGAAAGGAAGTTTCTTAGTTGCATCCCAAATTTTCCAACAGAGCCTAATATTTAAGCCTGTAGGTGGCAGTAGCTACCTCAGAAACACTCAGATTCAAGTTTATCCCTCTGAACCTTTTTCTAAATTAATAGTTTTGGAGCAGCCGTGTCAGAGATGATGGCTAAAAAGTTCTAACTTGATATAGTGTGCAGAATTGATAGACACATTTCACCAGCAATGTCAGAATATATTAATAAAAAACATTGCCTCAGGAGAGATTTTCTGAAAATGTAATGGAAAGTGCCTCAAACCTGAGACAGTTAAGAGACTGAATAACCTATCACAATAACTAGAGATAGATACAGGAGGAAAAATCAATAACTCTGGTCTGAATGTTATTGGTATACCTGAGTGGTCTGTAATATATAACAGTAAATATTGTCCCAGATAATAGGGATAAAATACTGTACAACCCCATCTTGCCCCCAAATTTTGCCTAAAATTCTACTTAGGTGACACCACATAGTTGCATTCCTATCTTCTTTGGGGAAAATGCTAATAATGTTCTTTCCTTGATCTCTCCAGTTCCTTTACAGCTTCCAGCTCTAAAAATCCTTAGATTGAAAGAGGGAAAATTAGAACTTTGCTATATCTTTTGTAAGATTGGGTGGATTCCTACAAGTCTCCGATTAAATGGTAGTCTAGGTACAATTCTGTGTTCTCAATTAGAAGATATGCTCAGAGACTAAATACATATTGTTATCTCAACTATTTTGAGAGCCTGAATATCTATTATTTTGTATGATAATTGAGCTAGTTGTGAGGAGCCCAAATAATTTTATTAAGGAAATTCTAGAAATCCTAATACCTCCTCCCCTCCCAGCCTAATGCTATATAGTCAGTCCCTATTAAATTCAGTGAAATGATTCTAAGGTAACATATACATTGAATTGTAAGCTTTAATTGTTGAGCTATGGTCTGTTCAATTGTATATGAAAATAGATTCTGAATAGATTTAAGATTGGTTTGAAAATGTGTGATGGGCCTACTCTGGTACTGTACTTGAACTTTGCTTTAGTAAAGCAGAAAAATAAGCAGTGAGATGCATCCTGCTTTTGCTAGCAAGGGTTACATGGAGAAAAAAAATCTGCCCAAATTGATCCTGAGATGTAATGTAATTTCTTCAGCTACATAAGGATTAATATTGATATCCCATTGCACTGCATACCAGATTCAAGGTAGTAGCCAATAGTTCAGTCCAAGCAGAATCAGGACAGTACTTAATAAGGAATTTCTGTTTCAGTGCCATACTTTGTCCTGTGACAAGAGGCCTCCTTAGTTTGCTGTTCAGTTTCATGTCCAAGTATAACATCTGCTCTGAAGAAAAAAATACTCTTGAATATTCTAAAGTTTTGTTTTCATGGTCATTTTTTATAATAGAGCATAAATGCATTTCTTCAAAGAAGGCAGGGAAGCTTTTTTACATCTATAAACAAATGCACAATGTTTCAACACAGGGAGATATTACCCAAATTTGTGATAAAACGCAACTGATTTCCTTGTAGGTGATCTGCAGATTAGGTTTCTGTCTCTGTTCTTATTATCTAAGAGTCGGCCTATTCTGATTAATGCCAGAGCTTGTGAGCAAAATTAATCAGTCATAATCAGAGCAGCTTCACTCTTCGCATTTTTATAAATTGCATAATCACATTTTCCTCCTCTACTTGAGGGATAATTACTGTAATGAACACTTGATTCCCCCCCCCCCTCCTAGTTAGAAATGTCAGAGATGTAGTCATTGTACAAGGTAATGTTAAAGCAGAGCAAAGGTTGAAACAGAAGATTTTGGTAAACATTTGTCAGGCTGACAATAATAGGACTGTTACCTTAATTTGGAGTAGTTTATAGCAATGCATATTTATAGTTGGAGCCCATAACCTGGATAACAAATTTTGTCCATTAGTTATATAATTTAATGGCACATATCTGTAACCTCATATGCAGCAGGTGGAAACCTGCTTATAAAGTGCCCACACCAGAAAATTCACCACAATTTGATTCATGTATTTTTGATGATATACATAGCTCTTTAAAATATGTGTACTTTTCTGTTAATGGGGGTCTAATTTAAAGTGGATTTCACTTTTTAGATTTCCATGTTGCTTAACACCTGTTACACATTACCCTCTTGGTTTATTTTTAATTTCATATTTTACTCTGCTGTGGCTTTTGTGGAGTTTGGATTATGAATTAATGTCCATATACCCGTGCACAATGGATTTTAGGATGACATAAACATCTGAATATTCTAAACTGCAAAATCCTATTTTTTTTCCTGTAGATTGAATAAAAATACAGTGGATCCTGGTTGTGTCTTTTCTGTTAATAGCAAGCACTGAAAATCAGATACATATATTGCTTTTGCCTACATGACTCAATTC
Organism: Notechis scutatus; assembly: GCF_049901735.1. NCBI lineage: Eukaryota > Metazoa > Chordata > Lepidosauria > Squamata > Elapidae > Notechis > Notechis scutatus. Next base: position 179,108,894 of record NC_142010.1, on the reverse strand, counting down.
CAACTAATGTACTGTTTCTTTAATCATATGGAATACCTTGGAAGGTTGATGTCACTGATAACTATGCCCAGGAATTTCTGGCATCATTGATTCCAGTTCTACTGTTTGCCTTTATTTATTGAAACTGAATAAAGAAACAATACAACAAGCAAAATACATTGAAACAGTTGTGTACAATTTTATGTATATTTGTTTTCTTTTATGTATATGTATATACAAATATGAGAAGTCTGTGAATAATTTTTGCATTTGCTTGCTTGCTTGCTTCTGCTCTAAAAAGCAAAGGTACAATACTTTTTCTGGACTTAGAGCCACGCTTGGTTTTTTGAATGCAATACTAAGTTTACTCCAAGAAGCAGAACGTGGGGCCTAAAGAAAGGCTGCATTGGATTTGAGTTCATTGCTTTAAATATACTTAAATCATTTTAGTACTATTTAGAAATCCTGACTTTCCTTCAAGACTAGTTATAGAGGTTTTTAGGGTGTATACCTGAAGTTTTCATGGACTCCTTGTGGTTCTGGAATCCCCGATTTTGTGCACTTGAATTAGATTTGTATTAAATCAGGGCAACAGTGATGATTTGTGATGCATATTTGCTAAGGATAAATTAGCCAAGATCCAATTAGGATTTGCAGCCCAATTTTTTTCCATTAACGTAACTTCAATAATGGTTCTGTGGGATAAACATTGATATGTACATTGAAACCTTCAAGAGATACCTAGTTCAGTCTGATACATCCAATTCATGCAGGTATCTGATTTGGAGATTCATTCAGAACATTGAGTCATCTTGAAGGTGACTCAGTCTAATACTCGAAATGAAGCTTTGTACCAATATTCAACCCTTTATGATGTCTCACTGATACATCATCTTCCTAGCGTTATTCCTGCAGGGGCAGGGTCTGTTTTTCAATTGATGAATGGCATCTTACACAATCAAATGCAACACCTGGATCCAACTGGGCAATTTTCATGCCTGCATTTATTGTCTCTTGCCATCTTTGTTTTGGCCTTCCATGCGAGCCCCTGCCATCTGTGTTAAATGGAAGGCTGATGTCTCACTGGTACAGGAATAATTAAATACATATTCAGAACTGGACTTTATGAATTTGCACTGTTCAAAGACTTAAAGCTGCCATCTTTTTAAGCTGGATACAGTGCTCCAGAAACTCATACAATCCCTAATTGATTCTGTGGAATTTATTGTTGGAAGCATTCCCCCTATATTATTTAAAAAAATAAACCTTCCTTCAAAGATATATGCAGATGTATTTTATTTTCTTTAATTGGGAAAGTAATTAAAGGATATATCCAGGTGCCTCATGTTGCTTTCTTTGGACTAAACTAGCACTTAAACCACTTCTGTACCATTCTCAAAAGTTTTCAGTAAGCCTTTGTGAATGTACTTTCGCAGATATTCACCCTGCTTCCTCAGTGCCAACAATTACCTGGATGTTTTTATTGAATTCCTAATCCTGTTACCCATTCAAAATCTGTTATTGGGGTCACCAATAATATTTGATCTAAGAGCAGATCTGTCGATACCTAAATCAGTATCCAGTTACCTCAATTTGGTATAAAACACCAAAATACTTTTTGCGTACATCTTCCTAAACCTTTTTGGGCAAACTTGGCTGGGTGTGTTCTGTTCTAGTTAGTGCTGACTCCTGGTGTTTGCCTAGGCAAGTCCCTGCAGTTTTCATGGCAAGATTTGGGAAGTGGTTTGCTACTGCCTCCTTCCTAGGGCTGAGAGAGAAGGCCTGGCCCAGAATTATCCAGCTGGCTTTCATACCTAAGGCACGTCTAGAACTCCCAGTCTCCCAGTTTCTAACCTGATAAACTATAGCACATCAAACTGGCTGTCACAATTTCCACAGCACTATCTACATTTATAAATAGGATTGAAATTTCATGGACGTTTTTGAATCGGAATGAGTGGCTTGGAGTTATTCATTCCTGCATTGGCTAAAATAGGCTCAAGATCCAGATGGATCTTGACAGACTAGAACACTGGGCCATATCTAACAAAATGAAATTCAATGTAGAGAAAAGTAAAGTCCTACACTTAGGCAAGAAAAACCAAAAGTACACATATAGACTGGGTGAAACCAGGCTCAATAGCAGTAACTGAGAGAGGGATCTTGGAGTCTTAGTGGACAACCAGCTAAATATGAGCCAGCAGTGTGCAGCAGCAGCCAAAAAAGCTAATGCAATCCTAAGTTGTATTAACAGAGGGATACAGTCAAGATCAAGGGAAGTACTAATACCACTCTATAAAGCCTTAGTAAGAGCACACCTAGAGTACTGCATCCAGTTTTGTTCACCACATTATAAAAAAGATGTTGAGACTCTGGAAAGAGTACAGAGAAGAGCAACCAGGATGATTAGGGGACTGGAGGCTAAAACAATGAACGGTTGCAGGAACTGCGCTTGGTTAGTCTAGTAAAGAGAAGGACCAGGGGAGACATGATAGCGGTCTTCCAATATATTTGAGGGGCTGCCACAGGGAGGAAGGAGTCAAGCTATTTTTTAAAGTGCCTGTAGGCCAGACAAGGAATAATGGTTGGAAACTGAACAAGGAGAGATTTAACCTAGAAATAAGGAGAAACGAACAATCAACCAATGGAACAGCTTGCCCTCGGAAGTTGTGGGGGCGCCATCACTTGAGACTTTCAAGGAGAAATTGGACTGCCATTTGTCAGAAATGATGTAGGGTCTCCAGCTTGGGCGGGGGGTTGGACTAGATGACCTACAAGGTCCCTTCCAACTCTGATTATCTGTTATCTGTTAAGTCAGATTCTATCTTGAATTGCCCCCATTTGCTCCAAGTTTGATCTTTGCTTTGGGCTGGATCACTGAACTAATAGGTATCCTTGATTCAAAATAAAACACACTTTATGTTCTCAATGTAAACACAAAATATGAAGTGATGAGGTTAAGGTTAGGCCCTTCGCTACAAAGTCTCGGAAGTGTCAGTTGCATGTTTGTTCAATGTTTTCAGGAAATAACCAAGCTGCCTGGTAAGATTTTTCTACCCTTTTAATGCACTTGTAGGAGCCAAGAGGGAATTCCAGTTCATGCTAATGAGGCTTCTAGGGTGGCAATTGTTCTGTATTAATTAGCATTACAGCAAACAAGTGTAACTTTGTGTACATGCCAAAAGTACAATAAGGGGCTTGTTATCCAGATTTGTTAATGTGATTGAACAGTGTGAGATGAGAAGGCAAAGAAATGCATCCAAATTCCAACATATACTAGGGCTTCATTCTCCTTTTGTATTATTCCTTTGAAGTCAGTAACACTGCAACAGGAAAATGGGTCAGTCGAACACAGATTTAATATTCATACTGAAGGGCATGCTTTCCAAATTTAATGCCTGCTGGTGTTGGCCAGATCACCCCTGGTTTCTACCATGAGGCTGATTCATGGCCAATCAGTCACGCTCCATCCAACATCTCCGACTTCAGATGCCAGCAGAACTACTTCAGAAAACAGCAGCTACTTTAATGAGATGCATATGTCACAGGCTCCTCAGATTGGAATCTTTTAGTGTATGTGGAGTGCAATGTTCATATGGCTTGTACAAATGGAAGATAATTTAATTCTGCTGTTGGCCACTCTCAAAATAAAGAATTTAAAATGCAGAAAAATAGTTCCTCCTGTGATTGTAAGAACACCAACTAACTGATTATGTTCACCCATTGCAATAAACCAGAAATCCTTCTAGGAATTGAAAATCCAAAACATTGCCAAGGTTTTGCTGGCTGTTTAGGAGGGAACAAATCAGAATTACTTATGTCACATGGCAGGAGGTGGAACTAAATTGGAGAAATCAAACAGCATGTACTGATGACCAAGGAATGTGTAAGAGAGCCAAATTATCCAGGATGAATAGACATTGATAAAATCTAATATCTTCCTGGTAATCCTTTGAAATCTTTATTCTAGTGTTAGGCACTCAAAGATAAATTTAAGGCTACTTTGTCAGATACATGAATTGTTTTTAGCTGATTTTAAACACACTCATCTTGTTCTATACAGAGAGAGAGAGACAGGAAGATGGATGGTGTGTAGCAAAGTGTATAGTGAATGCATGGGAATGGTATGTATGTGTGAAAGGGGGATGGCGTGATTTCTGTGTGAAAGGATGTCAATCGCATAATTCATTGCAGCTTACAGAATATGAAATAGCTGCATAGATGGAATTTGGTTATAAAATTGAGTGTAGAGAAACTGAAGCCTTAATGGACTCTTCCAGTTATGATTATCAATTCATCTGAGATTGGTCTCACAAAGGGAGGCTTTTGGAGGTAGTCTCAAAAGATGCATGGTTTCATACCCTGTCTACAGTACATTCATTATGAAGTTGTGTAGGATAACATGCTCTAATATATGAGCTTCCTCCCAAAAATAATTCGTTAAAGAGCGAACACACACGTCATCATTTGCAGGGCGTTAGTGGTTAAAAGCTACATATATATCTGTAATATGTCAAAAAGATAGATTGCAATGTTTTAGGATAATACCTCTTCACCTGGTCCCAGTTCTTCAAACCTCAGCTCTCATCTTAAAAATGGTGACCAATGGCATCTCCAGATTGTCCGAGTTTAAACTTAGCATGTTTATCCTTCTCCAGTCCAAGATCAAAAAGCAACATCAAATGATGTAGACTGCTTCCATGATACTGAATAACAAACAAGAGTAGAGCTGAATATCAATAATATATTGGTACAATCACATTCAAAACAGTGGAGTGGCTGAACATCGTAGTTTCCTATAGGTATAAAATGAAACGGGAAGCAAGACAGAACTTTATGAGCCATGGAATTGAGCAAAGGACTAGCTTCCATATATGGTGTAATAGAAATGACTTGATATCCATACCTGTCTCCCATCAATTCTGCTTGCACTGTTAGATCCCAGAGGGGTTGCTCTGGATCCCTCCCATTAAACAATGTCATCATGTTGGATCCAAGCGTCATGCTTTCCCTGTTGCAGCAACTGCCCTGTAACACAGCATCCTTTCAACCATGTGGATGGCCCTGACCCAGTTAGCCTTTTGCAAGGCATAAAAAGACTTGGCTGTTCCTCCAGGTGTTTGGGCCAGGAGGTTAAGTGAGCTCTGCCAGCTAATGTGGTTTTACTTTAAGTTGAAATTTGCCATTTGCAACCTCAGACATGGTTTGAATTATTTTAAATGCTGTTTTAACATTGCAGGCCTCCCAAAGCCACTGCTGTGAGATGGTGGCCATACAATAATTTAAATGAATTGATTAGCAGTACAAAACAATACCGTGTATTATTGTACTGAATACTTCTATGATAACTACCGTATTTCTCACAAAATAAGGCTGGGCCTTATTTTTTTTTTGACCCCTAAGCCGTCTTTTCGGGGGTGACTTAATTTCCTCCCCCACCTAGAGCAGCCCATATGCACGTACCTCACCGCGAGGCTGCTTCTATTGGCCGACAAAAGCTCCCTGAAGGCAGAGTCCCCAGCTGCTTTGGGGCGTGGCATGGCTGCCCATGTCCCCTCACCATTAGGCAGTCTCTTTCGGGCAATGGAAGCTCCCCAAGTGCAGTCACCAGCCACTTTGATCAGCTGGTAGAGCGGCCTCGGGCGAGAGCACACACACACTCCCGCCCCGAGGCCGCTTCTATCGGCCGACAAAAGCTCCCTGAAGGCAGAGTCCCCAGCTGCTTTAGGGCGTGGCATGGCTGCTCGTGTCCCCTCGCCTTTAGGCAGTCTCATGATATATAATTTATCTTTGGTCAATCCAATTATACCAACAATTCCAGCTATCGTAATATAGTGAAGTGTCTTTGTTTTTTAGCACCAAAGTCAATTTATCCATTTCTGCGCATTTTGAGATTTTTTCAATAATCATTTCTTCTGATGGAATTTGATGTTTTTCCAGTGTTGAGCGAAGGCTAATCTGGCTGCTGTTAAAATGTGTATTGTTATGTATTTGGTTTTTTTGGAAATTTGCTTATCAAAAATCCCTAGTAGGAAGGACTCTGGTTTGTAATCACCTCTTTGGTGATTTCTTCCAACCAAGTTTTGATTTTCTTCCAATACTTTTGGGTTTCTGCACAAGACCACCACATATGGAAAAAGGTTCCTTCTTTTTCCTACACTTCCAGCAATGCGGACTCATGTTGGGGTGCATCTTCGCTAACCTCAAAGGGGGAGATGCCATCTATAAAACATTTTATAAAGATTTTCCTTGTATGCTGCCAATTTGGTAATCTTATTGTTTCTGCCCCAAACTTTCTCCCATTCCGCTAATGTGATGCTGCGCCCTACGTTCTTACTCCAAGCAATCGTATTTCCTTTTACAATTTCTTCTTCTAGTTCTGTTTCTAATAAGTAGTTATAAAATTTTGTTATGTTTTTTTTATTTGATCCTAATAAAATTTTATCTAACTGTTCCAGTTTGTTATTAATTCCGAATTCTTTTTTGTCTTGTTTATATCTGCTTTGAATCTGAAGGTAAACCCATTGATCAATTTTATGTCCTTGCTCCTGAAGATCCAGCCTCGGTTTCAAATTTCCTTGTGGGTCTAATAAGTCTTTGTATTTAATCATTTTGGTAAGCTCCAAATTGTTTGGGTGAATCATTGCCTCCATTGTTGAAATCCATACTGGTACTTTTGTATAATGTTTTTCCTTATTTTCCTCCAAATTGTTAATAGTGCGTCTCTAATTAAATGTCTATGGAAATATTTTTGACTGGTTTTCCCTACGTCCCATAGAAAAGCGTGCCACCCCTTTGTAAATCATGGCCTTCTAGAAATAGTATTCTTTTATTGGTTAAATTCACCCAATCCTTCAACCAAACTAATGAGGTGGCCATATGGTATAACTCCCAGTTTGGAAATGCTAACCCTCCCTGCTCTTCATATCCTGCATTGCTTTTACATTTATTCTGGTTTTTCCCTTGCCAAATAAATTTCAGGGTTGTTCTATTGAGTTCTTCAAAAAACTTTTTATGTAATTTAATTGGGATCGTTTGGAATAGGTACAAGAATTTAGGGAGAATGTTCATTTTAATAGTAGCAATTCAGCCTAGTAGTGAAATTTGAAGTTTCCCCACGATTCTAAATCTTTCTTTACCTGGTGTATCAGTTTATCATAATTGTTTTCTTTAAGTGTCTTACAGTGTGGGGTTAGCCAAATTCCTAAGTATTTCACTTTCTTTGTCACTTGTATATGCATTATTTCTTCTAGTTCTATTTTCTGTTTTTCTGTTAGGTTTTTGGTCATTAATTTGGTTTTTTTTTGTTTATTTTAAGTCCCGCTACTGCTCCAAATTTCTCTAATTCACTCATCAATTTTGGTCCCCTGTCTTTTGGTTCTTCAAGGAAGAAAATCATGTCGTCCGCAAACGCTTGCAATTTATATTCCTCTTTCTTAACTGTTAATCCCTTTATATCTGAATTCCGCCTAATTCGTGTTAATAATGTCTCTAATGCTAATATGAAGAGCAGGGGAGAGTGGGCACCCCTGTCTCACTCCTTTTCTATCTTTATTGGGCGGTGCATTCCCCATTCACTATTATATTAGCTTGTTGTGTATCATATATAGTTGTTATAATATTTTCAAATTTGGTACCCAGATTCAAATTATAAATTTTTTGAATTAAAAATTGCCAATTGCCAAGAAAAGTATCAATACATAATAATGAGGTAGCGATATAAGTTAAAAACAGGTATGGTTATATGACACAAGTTAAGGTGATGAAAACAAAAGAAGATTTTGCAAACTGTTAAAATAGGCAGTCTCTTTTGGGCAATGGAAGCTCCCCAAGTGCAGTCACCAGCCACTTTGATCAGCTGGTAGAAGCGGACTTGGGGCAAGCGCACACACACACTCCCCTCGCCCCGAGGCCGCTTCTACCAGCCGATCGAAGTGGCTGGTGACTGCACTTGGGGAGCTTCCATCGCCCAAAAGAGACTGCCTAAAGGAGAGGGGACACGGGCAGCCATGCCACGCCCTGAAGCCGCTGTGGACTCTGCCTTCAGGGAGCTTCTATCGGCTATCGGGCTATTCTAGCCTAGGCTACCTGCAGGGCACTCCTAAAGGCAAGTTTTCTCCCCACCCCCTGCCCTTCCCCCCCCATTTCTCTTCACCTCGTGTGAAGAGAACGATGTGAGAAATGGCGGGGAAACGCATGGTTTAAATAGGCCTAATTTTTGGGGGTGGGGCTTAATTTCACCTCATGCCTAGAAATCATGCTGGGCCTTCCTATTGGTGGAGGCCATATTGTTGGAGAAACACGGTATTGCTGTTGTAGTTTTAGTTTTAAAAACTGTTGGAAAGACTACGCACAATAGGCCCAGATAATGTGACTCATCTCACTTCAGTATCAGGGTCAGATTCTGATCTGAACCAAGTTTGATCGATGATGGATAATCAGGGCACTCGTTTTCTGTTGTTTACTAACTTTTGGTTGCATTGTGGGATTGTTAAGAATTATCCAAATTGTCTCAGATATTTGTAATATCTGCCTTATCATGGAGATTCTCCGTCATCCTGGTCATGGTTGCCCCAAAGGCGCTTTTTTTCAAGAATCACCTGGACTTTCTGGCTCAGAGCTGAAAAAGCTGTTTGGATGAGAAGTGAAACATCTTCAAAGAAAAAAAAAAGAAACTCCAGTTGCTTCTTGAAAAAGCACCCTTGGGATCTGCCTTATCACTTTCTCTTTATTACCTGCTTGGTGACTCTAGCCATCTTTAGAGATTTCTTTTGTTTGCCCAAACAAATGAAGCTAGGTAGGTGATTTCAAGAAAAGATCTTTTTACTTGTGGAATATCTGCACTAAAGAAGTATAACTGGCACCCAGTCTAAATTATGTTTTAGATCCTTGTTTAAATAATACTTTTTTTTTTAACTGAAGTGCCCATGTTACTTTTATATATGTTACTTTTATATATTTTATGTTCATATTTTATCTATGTTTATATTATACCATTTAATTCCTATATCATGTGGATTATTTTACTATGGGTTTTGTATGGTTTAAAAGATAAAATAAATGGACAATCTGTTAAGAAAAACAAGTTAATTGTTTCAGCCATTAACTTATAATATCATACTGTTCCTGAACTCAGCCTTTCCCCCCCTATTTAAGAAATGTATTTAAAATTTGAATGAATTAAATGTAATTAATTCAAATGCATTTAAGAAATGTATTTAAGAAACAAATATATAACATATTCATTTTGTGGAAGAAATAGAGGGTGCAAGGAACCATTTGAGGAAGTCTCTTAGTGTTTTTCAGGTATCAAGGGGAATGCATAAAATGGAAATTAGCTTGAAATATTGAAGAATGGCTCACTTAAATACATATGTAAAGTGTACATGTACACAGGAACTGTTGCAGAAGGCAATATACATTGTTGCAGAACATACTACACAAATCAAATTCATCTTGATCCAGATTTGATTTAATCTAAGCCATGTATGTATCTTTTGTCATGCATGCATAGTAAACTACAGTACATCCATATGTTTCTTATCAAGAAGCAGCAGTGCATATATTTTTAAAAATATAAGGATGTGATTCTCACAATTCTTAGATTTCTTCTTTTTCTGTTTCATAGGCAACTTATTGCATGTCAACACAGATTCCTGATTCCCAATTCACAAACCACTGACTAAGCCAAAGGAAGTTAATCATCTTTTCCTTCTTTTCTCCATGGATTCCAGTTAATACTTTTAAGACCAACATCGGTTGCTTGTTTGCTTAGAAGGAAACTGGTGTGTGTGTGTGTGTGTGTGTATTCAGGATCCCTATAGATTTAAAGCTTCCCTTGATGCAGCAGTTTTTGCAGCCTGCTTCTATTTGAAAAAAGATTTCTGCGCCAATCAGATTTTTCCCAGTTCTTACAGTCCCTCAAAATAAATCAGATGAAAGGAAATAAAGCAAAAGGAAGTTGGGAGTTACCTGGATAAGGAAAGAAAAATGACAAGGCTGCTACTTTGAGAAATCTCAACAGGCTTTTCAGCTGATTAGCCCATAAATATATATTGCTGGGGAAAAAATGTCAGAATTACAGGGATTGTTGAGCATTGCTAGGGATACACATCTAACCTATTTCCCTTTGCTGATTAAAAATAACTTAGGATGTTGGCAATCCCATGTTAGGATGGATAATGGGACTGTGCAATTTCTTTGAGGGATGCATTGAATCTTCTCCAGATGACTTGCACTAAAAAGACCTCCATGTCTTCTTGTTGGGGGTTGCCCCCTGTAGGAGCCATGGAAACATGCCTTTTCAGTTGCCGCTTCCTCCTCTGGGATAGAATCTCCTCAGCCTTGTGAGGTAATCCAGACAAGAAGCACATCCAGGAGTACCAGTGCTAACTTTATTCAAAGGTTGCATCAACAGAATCTGGCAAGTCTGAAAGCATATCTTTCTCCCCTTCAAATACATTTAAAAAAAATTTAAATACAGTTTTAAATGTGCTTAAAATGTAAATTAATCCAATGTAATTAAATGCATTTCAGAAATTTATTTAAGAAACAAATAACAGCAACAGCACTTAGACTTATATACCGTTCCACAGAGCTTTAATATACTCTAATATACTCATTTTGTGAAAGAAATACAGTTTTGCAGTCCAAAAACCTGGTATGTATGTGTGCCACTTCTAGGTTTGCCACCTCCCCATTCCTTCTGCAGACTCCGTAGCCATTTGTCTGACCCTTGTCCCGTCTGCAGCCTTTCTCCTGTTTCACAACGTCATTCCCGCGTAGCATTACAACTATTCAAGTGGCCCCATTCCTCCTGCATTTTAGAAAATCTGCAGAGTTTGTAAGGGCAGGGCTGCTACAACCATCCCCCTGGATGATGGATTAGTTTTATTTGGGGCTTGGATGTTTAATTCCCACGTTTCGTGTTATTTTATATGCTTCTTTTAAAAAAAAAATTTTTTTTGTTTATATATTTGTTCCTAACCCAGTTCCAGGTTTGAGTCCTGTGTCACTCAGAGTTGGTGGGACAGAGCAGCCCAGTGGTGGGATTCAGCCGGTTTGCACCAGTTAGGGAGAACCGGTCGTTAACTTTCTGAGCAGTTTGGTGAACTGGTTGTTTGAAAGAAATCATTAGGGCAGAGAACCGGTTGTTAAATTATTTGGATCCCACCACTGGAGCAGCCTATAAGCTGCGCAAATAAATAACTGCCCTTCTCAAACCTGATCTGTATGAATCTTCAGAGCCCCTTGCTTCTAAGAGTGATCTGGTCCCATTGCTTTTGGGGCTCTTCTGCAAACATTGACATTTGTGAAAAAAAGGAAGACGATTCTGTGGGAACTTTTTCAGCTTTTGCAGCTCTGGAAGAAAGCTTGAGGCAACCCTCCCCTTCATGGACCTTCTTTAGAATCTTCCATTACAGGTAGTCCTTGACTTACAACAGTTCATTCAGTGACTTTTCAAAGTTACCACAGCCCTGGGGGGAGGGGAGAAAGTGACGTAGGGCCCAGTGGTGGGTTTCAAATAAACCCACCACTGGTTTGCCGAAAATGTGAGGGTGCATGCATGCGTGCATGGATGGCTTTTGCCAGGCGGCGAGCCTCGACGGAGCGGCGTTTCGGGGCCTGCTCCCCTCCATATCTTTAGGGAATTTAGGGAAGGAAAGGGCAAGGGCAGGGGCAGGTGGGCGGGGCCAGCCAGAGGTGATATTTGCCAGTTCTCTGAACTACTCAAAATTTCTGCTACCGGTACGCCTGAAAACCGGTCCGAACCGGCTGAATACTACCTCTGGTAGGGCCTTTTTTTCACACAGTGGTTGCAGCCTCCTCATGACCACATCAAAATTCAGATGCTTTGGCAGCTGATTCATCCTTACGACAGTTCCAATATCCCATGGACGTGTGATTGCCTTTTGTGACCTTCTGGTGAGCAAATTCAATGGGGAAGCGGATTCACTCAACGGCTTGGTTACTAATTTAACAACTGAGGTGATTCGCTTAACCACTATCACGAGAACAGTCACAAAATGGGGCAAATCTAGTGTCTCTCTGAACAACAGACACGTGGGGCTCAATTGTAATCATAAGTCAAGGACTACCTGTACTTACAAAACGGAAGGCTGCAGTTGTTTTTTTCCAGTTTTTGCAAATGTTGGGAGGACTGTTGATTTGCCTTTCTTTTAGCTCTCAAGCTTAAGATCCTGAAAGGGGAAATGGATCTCCTTAATCAGACTTAACAAGCAGGACCTCAATGGACAGGAGTTTGGATGGTTCTTGTTTTTATTTTAGCACTGAAAGAGTCAGACTACATGTTTCTTCCTTTGTGCCTCTTTTTGATCTACATAACATTATTTTTAGCATTGGCAGGACTCAAGGTGAACTACATCTAAAGGATGGAAGTAAAGATAGCCCTGGGAAGTACCAGTAACCACTCTTCTCACTACAGATTTTAAAACTACAGGTAGTCCTCGACTGATGAGCACAATGGAGCCCAAAATTTCTGTTGTTAAGTGAGACGTTTGTTAAGGGAGTTTTGTCCCATTTTACAACCTTCCTTGCGGCAGTTGTCAAGTGAATCACTGCAGTTGATAAGTTAGTGATCTAGTTGTTAAGTGAATCTGGCTTCCCCGTTGATTTTACTTGTCCAAAGGTTGCAAAAGGGGATCACATGACCTTGGGACACAGCAACATTCATAAGTGTGAACCAGTTGGCAAGCATCTGGATTTTGATCACATGATCATGAGAAAAGTCGTAAGTGTGAAAAATAGTCATAAGTCACTTTTTTCAGTGCTGTTGTAACTTTGAACTGTCACTAAATGAATGTCAACTTCAAACCAAGCCTGGCAGCAGCCATTTTTCTCTCCCTCAGTTCCACATAGAGGGGGGAGGGGGGAAGGAAGTTGGAATGCCTTACTAGACACAACAGAGAGCTTTCTCGTGAAAATCAAGGTCATCTCAACTTGCAATGGATAAGGTTGGGGAAGGAGTGCCTGGAGAGCCCACCAATTAACCCAATTGGCCAATGTGACAATTGGGGATGGGGTTATTTTCTATTTTAATTATATTGAAACCACGGGAAAGATTTAGAGTTGGTTTTCCTTTGAAGCTGTGCCAATATGATGTACTCAATAAAGAAGAATGTTGAGAAGGGTCCTACTCTCAGAGTTCTGGTTTGCTTGTGTTCCTTAGACGGAGCCTTGACAATGAGCTGTTGTAAGTCAAGGACTACCTGTGTTAAGTAAACTTCTATTCTCAGAAAAGTTTGGGAAATCAGAGAAGATAACTTCTCAGACCCTGTTATCAACAAAGAACCAATCAAAAAAAGGCCAGGCCTCTCTGACTTACACCAATTGGAAATGAACTTGGCTAAAGACCAATCAGAAGTCAGATCACCTGGTTATAAAGACAGGTGCTCAGGCAGTCCCTGCTCAGTTAGCTGTCCATTGTCTGTGTGTAGCAGAACACTGTGATGACCCGGGAAGCAGCACACACGTAATAAATTCCCAAACGTAAATAAATTTCCTTTAATGCCTCCAACTTGGCCTCACTGTTCAATTGTTTGCAGTTGGAGATTAAACTCTTTCCAAAATAGACTACAAAAGAAAGAAATACAGTCCAAACTCAAAGAACAGATAATGGAGAAATAAAAAACCAAAACAAACCATACTGATGGAATTTCCACGACAGACCAGGACAATTAATTACAAACTTCAAGAAGATAACAAGGCACAGTCCGCTGGAAGAGCACCAACCAAGATAAATCCCAGCCAGAAATAAAACATGCTTTGCTTCTAGCAACGCTGTGTTTTAAATGCCCCTCCTTTATACTTTCCCCCCCAGCTGCAGCCAATGAAGGGGGATCATGGCTGCTTCCACTCCCATAAACCACATTGTTCCCTTCTCCGTTCTTCCCTGCATGTCCAAGGATGAAGAGGGGATGGGCCTGGGTCTTCCTCTGACTGCCCAGATGGCCTCTGCCCTTCCCCAGCCTCCTCCACAACCTCCGGACCCACACTTCCACTCCCTGTCGGCTGTTCCTCCTCTCCCTCAGAGTCAGTCTCCAACAGGGGCATGACAGAACACTTTGCCTCAGAAGATGCCAGCCACAGTTGTGAGGTCACTAAACCCTGAAGCTCAACACTGCCCAACATATATTGACTGTGGAAAGCCTACACCAGTACATTGCTCTGATGCTCTTATTTACTCTTGTATATAAGTAAGGCTTATATACAAATAAGGCTTATATACTTCTGCCAACCTAGCAGTTCGAAAGCATGTAAAAATGCAAGTAGAAAAATAGGGACCACTTTGGTGGGAAGGTAACAGCGTTCCGTGCGCCTTCGGCATTTAGTCATGCTGGCCATAGGACCACGGAGATGTCTTTGGACAGCGCTGGCTCTTTGGCTTTGTCACGGAGATGAGCACGGCCCCGTAGAGCTGGAAACGACTAGCACGTATGCGCGAGGGGAACCTTTACCTATAAGTAAGGCACAGATTTAGATTTGCATGCTGAAGCTAATTTCCCAAAACTGCTCGAACTACCGAAGGCCAGTTCTTGTTTGGCTGCTAATGCATTTTGGGGGGGGAATGTTTCCAAATCGCATGGTGGGATTAGCCTCGATTGGAATTCATGTTCGGTTCCAATCACAGCAAATGATTACTCCTTGCCAAGCAGGGGGAAAAGCAAAAAAAAAAAAAAGGTGTCAGCAACTCAATCCAAAGAATTATATTAGCATTAATAAAGTGGCCGGGGCCAAGGCAAGACATGCCCTGCGAATGAAACAAAAAGCACCACTTTGGCATCTCACCGAAAGCTGTTGTGTGTTGTTTAACTTGGCACCCGTTTGGCTGTGTAATTATTTGGATCTGGATTATTTGCCGGGATGGGATGCATTCATGGTTTTTGTCAAGCTGTGAGCAGCTTTTGGAAAATCCTGCATTTGGAGGGAAATGTTGAGACACGATCAAATTTCTCACAGGCGGGGAGGGGCAAAGGGGCAAGGGTTAATTGCAGAAATGAAAAAAAAAAAAATAGGCAGCAGGTCTGATCCAGGCACAAATTCAAGTTAATTATAGTCCATCTGGGTATGAAGAGTCCAGGTGGAGAGGGAATGGCCAATAACAAAAGAGGGATGCTGTGGCAAGATAAATGACTATACCTTTAGCAGAGTGTAATAGGTACACGGATATATTGGTGTAGCCTTCTCTGGGAATATATTACCGTTGTTTAGAAGGGGGTTTATTAATTAGTCTACAGCTATTACTAACTGATGACATTATTTCTACCTACAGTGAAAGCTCTGTGATCCCGTTCGTAAGGTGTCATTCTTCCGGATAACTCCTACGTCTTCTCTCCCTTAATCTGATGTAAATCACATGGTCTGGTGTCATGTTAATGCCACCCACGCCATTATATTAAAGTGACGTGCTGGGTACAATCATTGTGATTGATCTAAGTATCAGCCTTCCATAGGCTCCAACGGATAAACAGCCTCCAAAATCCTGCAATATTCAGCCATGCTGGCAGAGAGTGGGTCCAATTGCATCGGTAGAGCACTAAAGTTGGAAAGGCGGTTACAGACCTGATTAGAAACCCTGCCACGGGTATAATATATTGGCAGTCTGTATCACCGGACAGATGATCAAGCTAATGATCGCTCTGAAACCCAAAGGCTCAGAATTAGGAATTCTAAACGTCAGAATTTCACTGATAGGTAGTCCTCGACTTACGGCTACCGTTGGGACCATAATTTCCATTGCTAAGCAAGAGATTATTAAGTGAATCATGCTCAATTTTACCCCCCCATTTTTTTTGCCACAGTTGTTAAAGTGAATCACCTGCAGTTGCTAAGTGAATAACACAGCCGTTAAGCTGGCTTCCCCTCCTGACTTCGATTGTTAGAAGACAGCTGGTTGCAAAGGTTGTAAATGACAACCAAGTGATCCCAGGACATCGTAGTCGTTGTAAAATACATGCCATTTGCCAAGACCCTGATTTTTTTTTTATCACATAACTGTGGGGGATGCTGCAGTGGTCATAACTGTGAGGACTGGTAGTCAGTTGCTAAATGAATGGCTGTAGGTCAGGGACAACCTCTATTTCCCTTAGATATTCTTGAAATAATTCTATGAACGTATGGTATCTACAATTACCCAGAGGTTTCAGTGTAATTATGATAATCGGCTCTCAGTTGTATGCAGTTGAAGCAGTGTGTAAATCTATATCAACCCCTTATGTTTCTTATTAGTGCCCAATAATATGAGCATTCAGGGAACATACATATAATGAAAATGTGCACGGTCCTAGTTGAAATGAATAGGCCATATCATTTCAGTCCTCTTCCAAAGAATCTTGATAAGGTTATATACATCATTATCATGCTCCTTAGGTGGAGCCTTCAAAAGCCAAACACTTGAGGTTGTACACATTTTAAAATTTAAGGACTATAAGGTTTACATAAGCACTTTCTTTTTACAACACTGAAAAAACCTCTACTAGCCAGAGAAAATAAATGCAGGTAAACAGATATCACTTGGTCAAAAATATGCAAGGAAGTTTACAGCACATTGCAAAAAGTGATTTAATTAATGCTAAATACACCTGGAAACAATCTAATAAAATTTAAATAATCCTGTCCAACTATATTGAGATTAAACGTTTTTTTTTCAAAGAAATGTTTATAACTGGCAATACTTAAAATGGAGCATATCTACAGTAAAAGGTGCCTGGAAATTTATACAGATCTTATATTAGCTTCATGATGATTTGTTTTTCATTCATCTTTGATTTATAAGGCAAGGGAGATATAGCCATGAGTAAGTCTAAAGAAAAAGAACCAGATTTGTCTTTTTCTAACTTAGATTTTCATACAAAGTCTAATAAAGCTTTCTGCAACTTGGATTCCATATGTTTTTTATCAGAAGAGCCCAAGGTTGCAGAAGAATGGGCTACATCAAATAAACATTTTGTACATGTACATAATGTAAAATACATTATTCACATACATGTGTATCTCAATCTAGGATCTAGGATCCTAAAACAATGTATTTTCCCCATTACATTTTATCTGTGATGACATAAAAGCAACAAAGTCACAAAAATAGGTAAAGTCCCTTTAATTCCTCCAACCTGGCCTCCAAGGTCCAATTATCATTGGCTGGAGAAAAAACTCCCAAGAACAGTTTTTAAAGGAAAGAAATTCCGTCCAAACTCAAAGTACATATAAATTATAAAGAAAAACCAACACAACCACACTGCAGCAATTAACGTGACAGGGCAGGATAAGGGATTGAAGGCGTCAAAAGATAATGAAATACACATACTTGGGAGCACGCCAGAATTCAGATAAGACTTGACAAACCAGAATAATTTCACACTTTGCTTCCAACAACTTTGCCATGCGCAGTTTGCCCTTTTAAACAGTCTTCCCAGCTGAAGCCAATGAAGATCAGAGTCCTTTCCTCCCCCGTAAACCATACAACTCACGTTGCTCTCTTCTCCATTCCTCCCTGTGTGCCCTAGGGTGAAGAGGGCGTGGGCCTGGGTCTTCCTCTGAATGCCTAGCCGGCCTGTGCCCTTCCCCAGTTTACTCCACAGCCACTGGAGCCACACTCCCACTCCCTGTCAGCTGTTCCACCTCTCCCTCGGAATCAGATTCCAACAGGGGCATGACATTGTCTTCATACTATTACTACTACTACACAGAATAATTCTACTCTAACAGACTTGACTTCAATCAATATCACCAACAGGATGAAGAATAAAGCTTATGTTTATTTCTATTCTAATTTTCCAACATTGCGGTCACCACTGGGGAGAAAATGGAAATCTCTCTTGAGAAACTTAGCCCAATGAGATAACTCTATTTAAGCAGGGTGGTTAGGTTTTGAATCATAATTACCCCTATGAGATGAGATTTAATCAGTACCAGATGACACATCATTACATATTTTAGTCCCACTTTTCATTCCTGTAGACCACGGGTGTCAAACTCGCCATGTGACGTTGCCATCACGTGATGTTTTGTGACGTTTTTCCTATCCATGGAGCTGGGGTGGGCATGGCCTGCACGTAACACATCCGGCCCATGGGCCGCCGGTTTCACACCCCTGCTGTAGACTATTGGCTAGAAGTAGATCTAATTTATAAATCTAGTATAGGCGGAGGTTGGAATAGAAGGCCACCAAGGTCCCTTCCAACTATGTTATTCTATTCTATTCTAATTTATTAAACTGATCATCCAGGGCCATGCCAATATTGTCTGCTTAAAAATCAACAAAGGTTTTCCAAAGTCTTATGCAGAAGTCCACTTCTGTCACAAAATTTGTCATGCCCCAACATAAGATCTTTATATACTGTTGTTGCTCTCTAGCCCCATCTAGTGGCCTGAGGGACAAATATGCCCCAACACACAATCTTTATATACTGTTGTAGCTCTACCCCCATCTAATGGCCAGAAGGACAAATACCAAATATATTGTTTAAAATGACCCAACCCATTTTACCCATCAGCCTTCACTCTCAAACCAAGTGCACTCTGGGAAGCGAGGCTCCATTTCCTTTAGCATTTGGAGAAGGCAGGAGCACAAAGAAGCATCCATCTTAATCTGTGGCACATGGTCATTCAAGGACAAACCAACATTCCACACAGAGCATCGCTAGTGAGATTTAAATTGCTTGTATTTATTGTTATGTTCAGTAGTAACTTAATACTGTCTATCTTGTATTTGGTTCTCATTGTATGTATCCCTATTTTCCCCAGTTTTACCATATCCTGTTCTTTCAATAAAGCATTCAGATCTACCCGCATGGTCAGTTTTATTGGAGAATAGGTGGGTTTAGCTGCGTGTCAAGCTGCACGCAGACTAACGTGTAGTGAGGACAGAACAATCTACTACATGGGAGGATCCAGGTAGCAATCTAGAACTTTCTGTTTGCATTCTTTAGCTCAGCATTTCTCAGCCTTGGCAACGTAAAGAGGTGTGGACTTCAACTCCCAGAATTCCCCAGCAAACAGTCTTCTGATATCTAAAGGGCTGCCACAAAGTAAAGAGAGTCAACCCATTCTCCAAAGCACCTGAAGTCAGGACATGAAGCAATGCATGGAAACTTCAGGAGAAATACAGAAATAAGAAATTTCCTGAAGTTAGAACAATTATTCAATGGGGAATAGATTGTCTTCAGAAGTTGTAGGTGCTCCATCACTGGAAGTATTTAAGAAGACATTGGATAGCCATGGTGTAGAGTCTCCTGCTCAAGCAGAAGGTTGGACGAGATCAATGGTCGGCATCTGGTGGGCCGGGGACCACTGGTGGTCCACAAGAAAATTTTGGCGGTCCGCAGAGAAATGTCCCCCCAAAGCACCCCCCTCAAAGCTATTAATCCAGGCTGCACGGGAACACAAGGCTGCGCTGCCCACATGGCCCATGTGAACACAAGGCTTGTGTCGCTTGCACTGCGAACAACACGAAGTAGTGAGGGGAGGGGGGGAAACTTGCCCGCCTTGCCCCATGCACCTGGCCTGGACACCGGGCTGCTTCTTTCCGCTTCTTTCTTCTGCTTTTGGCTGCACACAAAGAAAGCAGCAAAAGTCTTTCTTTCGCTCTCCCAAACTCCACCAGAAATGAGTCTTTGGGACCCTGCAAGGCATCCTGCTCCAAGAGGCTGC